>NC_139604.1:7326588-7683158 GCF_964270895.1 Podarcis filfolensis
TAAATTATCTGAGCGTTATTAAATCCAGTAGGTCTGTGTCAACATACTGCAAGATCCCTTCTGCGTTTGCAGCGCCGCCCCGAAGTGACCCTTTAAATCCGCTTGATAGTCCAGCTGTAGGTGATCGTCTTCCAGGCAGAATGAAAGGCCACCCACCGAACTGAAAGAGACCAAGGTCAGATAAGACTGGCTGGAGAAATGGAATGACATGAGGGACCAGTAAAAGCTCTGCAGAGATAACATGGCAGATGCTCTATCCTGCAAAGAATGAACTGAACTTGGCAAATGTTTGTTTGCTTGCTTGTTTTACCAGTATACATTTGTACCTATTTCTGTATGCAATGTAGTATTAGGCACATAGCTTGGGACACTTTCTAAAATAAGTCCCTGGCCATTGTTTAGAGTATCATTTTGGCTTTTAAATACTGGTCAGGAAAACAAATGATGTAAAAATTGATGAGTAACTTTCAATTAAAAGAAATAAAAATGGATTTGCACCTAAAAATTGGAAGAGGTGAAGTACTTTAACCTTTTCACCAGACAATGTGGCAATATACATTATATTGCTTGTTTGAGAAGGTGGTTGGAATTTTATGACATAGGAAATTATAAATTACAATTAGTTTCCATAGTCACTATATGTACACACACAAGCTAGTTATGGAAAACAAAGACTGGTTTAAAACTTACAAATGAAAAACTTCACACAGATCCAAACAGTGAAAGTATAACAATTAACATGCTCAAGAGCCCAATTTTGATATTTGAAAGATACACCTTTTAAAAGACATGAACAGTAATTACATGAGCAGCATGGGCATTTCATTATATTTAGTTTATTTGTCAAAAGGATTACAGTGTTTTAAATAGGAAGATTGTTCCAAAAATGTTTAACTTTATAATGCCCTGAATTAAAGTACATCTTGGTGAATCTTGGGTTAAAAAAGGTGAATCTCTTAAAATACACAACAAGCCAAGCGCACTTCAAAAATATTCCAGTGTTTCAAGCAAACAAGACTTAATAGAACGTATGGCTTTACAGTAACATCAATTTGTCAACTAAAATTGTAGCAATAAATACTTAAAATCTCTACCTATAGACTTACATTTTGATCTGGTTTAAACAGTACAGAAAACAAATTACAATTGAAAATCTGCTGTAAAAGGTTGAACACTCAAAAATCTTTAAAAATCATTTTTCAGAATCTAAAACCAAAACATTTAAAGGGCATTGCAGATGAACAATTCTTCGCCAGACTGAACGAAACATGGACTCCATACATATTTAGTGTGAAATATTATGATAGGGGTTGGCAGCAGGGTGTGGGGGGGGGAATTATTGGGGAAGGGGGGGCAGGAAGGAAAGGACATAACCATAGTGGAAGGAGGAGGGGAGGGGTTCAATATTTATATTTCCTTTATAGTTTTTTCTTGGTGCTGTTTTCTTAGCATTCTCCTCTTTTGGCAGAAATCTGAAAGGCAAGCATGGACATGACTTAGAATGAATCCACCGTACTTTAATTATTACCATAGCATTCCTAATGTTAACTGATCAGATTAAAGCATAAACCTGTCTGTCCGTTGGAGGAGCCCACCCTGCCCACTAAGTCACCTGCCTTTTGCCCCCCCCCCAAAACAGTATTCTTTTAACTCATTCATATTCCCCTATGTTTTAAACCTAAGCTAAGAAATGGCTGTAGGATGGATCTGTTTCCACCTACCAAATTTATTTAGGGGAAGGCTAATTTCTTTTCTTACAAGTCAAGAAAAAGAAAGAGAAAATGTATTCAGCTGGTAGCAGTGCATATTAAGGTATCTTGCCCTTGCCTAAGCTGGGAGGGACAAAATTAAACAAACTCTAGAGATTTACCCTATTTTCTCTTAGGTCTCGACAGTCTTTCCCATACGGAGGTATCCTCTTTTTTACTTGGTGGGGGAGCTGTTGGAAACAAAATGGTGGGGGGAGAAGTAAGCATTATTTTGTCTTGCTTCATAATAATAATAATAATAATAATTTATTATTTATGCACCGCCAAGCTTGCTCGGTTTTCCCAGCCACTCTGGGCAGCTTCCAACAAAGTATTAAAATACAGGAGTCTGTTAAACATTAAAAGCTGTGTTCTTTAATATAAACCATGCACAGTGGAACCTCGGTTGTCAAACTGAATGCATTCTGGAAGCCTGTTCAGCTTCCGAAACGTTCAAAAACTGAGACTCAATGGGGCGGTTGGCGAGCCCCATTCAGGAAACGGAGAAACATGCCTCGAGGCACGTTTGAAAATGGAAGCATTCATCTCCAGTTTGTTGGAGTTTGGGAGCCGAAACGTTTGGCTTCCAAGGTTCCACTGTAATCACAATGTACAACTTTTTGATACAAGATGGTACCTTACCTGGAGAGTCTTTCTTTGTCTCTTTTGTTTTTGTTGTTTTCCTCTGTTCCTGTAGAAAAAGAGCACCAGTTCACAATCAGGCCAGTTCAGGGAATATAGGCTTATGAAGGTACTATTGCTAAGCTGTGGTAACTACAAATGGAACCCCCATGTTCAGAATCACGATAACAATTTGTGTTATTATTCTTATTATGGTTTTTTGTTGTACAGTGGACCTTCGGGTTGCGAATGTGATCCGTGTGGGATGCACGTTCACAACCCGCAGTGATTTAGCGCTTCTGTGCATGCACGACCGCCGAAACCCGGAAGTAACCCATTCTGGTACTTCCGGGTTTCGGTGCGTCCGTAACCCGAAAAAAATGCAACGTGAAGCGTCTGTAACCGGAAGCATGACTGAACGTGTCTTTTTAGTTTGGTGTTTGTACTGATTGGAAAAAATGAATTAAAAAATCTATCATTCTGTTTTAAAGAAAACTCCATTATTATCTGATGCTCTGCAGGCAACCTCCTGGCCAACCATACTTTTCCTGAAATGCCTATAAAAGGATGCTATGATGTAACCCCCTTCTGAAGGCCTTCCTCACTATTCTGAGGAATTCTCAAATTCATCTTTGTCTTGAATTAGATCATCCTTCTGGTATAACCTGAGAGCTTTTGGTGATGCTAATCAACTAGCCCTGCAATGTTAAAGATCACGGGATATTTATATAAATAAATATTTAAATATTAACATACTGCACATATACATCCTGAAGTGAACGTAACATGCGGCTGCGCGGATCGCGTCTCGCTACTTCCGTGCATGCGCGTGACGTCATTTTGACCGTCTGCACATGCGCAAGCGGCAAAACCCAGAAGTAACGCATTCCGTTACTTCCGGGTCGCCGCAGAGCGCAACCCGAAAATGCTTAACCTGAAGCGTATTCATCCCAAGGTATGACTGTATGTAACTCACCATCAGTGCCCTCTCAAAAAGCAAATCAATCTTTTTTCCTTCCACCTCAAGGATTTCTGCAGATGTCACAATTGCGGGAATCTGAATGTTCTTTCCTGAAATTAAAAAAGGAAAATGAATGTGGCTCTTGCTCTTGCTAAATATCTTTTAACCTATTGCTACCACCAGGATGGGTCGTAACTTTAAATAAATGATTTTCAGAGCAGAGCAGACCTGAAGTATTTGTGTGCAGAAGCTAATTATTAAAATTTCAGTAATAGTATGCCTTGACCTATTAAAGCAGTTAGTACAAGGAAAGTAATAGAAGTAACAATCTACATGCAGTTTTCTTGTTTTGTTTTTCAAAACGGGAGTATTGTCAATGTGGGAAATGTTTAAACCCCTAGTTGCAAAGGTTTCTAAAGGCAATGAACTGTCTAGCTCTTCCCTATCCCAAGGCATGCCAGGCCCTGCAGTTTGGATGGCCTTACTCATTCATAATAATAAAAAATTGATTTCCCAAGGCATGCTTTCTCGCGGAGCTGCCCAGCGTATTAGGCGACTGGGCTTATAAGAACAAACCCCCAAATTGCAGCTGCCAATATGCCCAGTCGCCTAATACGCCGGACTTTACAGTAGCAGATAAAAACAGAATGCTTAAAAGTCTGTTGGGATCAACATGCGCCCTCATGTATTTCAGAGTCTTTCCATCTTTGCCACAAGAACAGTGCAGACAAGCCACCTTGCTCAGTCATGGATTTTAAAAAGTCAACAATTACACTTGATAGTTCTCCTAAATAAATAGCTGGATTTAATGTTCATCTTGTTCTGAGGCATTTCCAGAATATGCATTCTGCTTGGTGTTAGCAGGTCCAGACAAAGGTCAAGGAAGCTGCCTGGCCAAAATACTCTGCACTCCCTGTTCCTACGGCCATGGGATGCTTCCTCTCTGCCACCACAAGGGACAAGCGCTGGCTCACCCTCCACCCTGAGCTCAGGGCGCCAGCACTGGCTGGGGAAACAGGGACATTCCAGGATCAAATCAGAAGCTGGGATGGCTTTTGTAATTCCGGACTGTCCCTGGGAAATCAGGACACTAGAGGGTTATACTACTGCAACTGTCCCAAGAGCATAAACTGGAAGCTCAGTTGGTCAGAGTGTGGCGCTGCTAAGGTGGCAGGTTTGATCCCTGCATTGCAGGGGGTGGACCAGATGATCCTCAGGATCCCTTCCAACTCTATGATGCTGAGTTTGTGTTTTGCACAGCTGTGGACATGCACCTTCAGTTCTTATTTCCCTCTCAAAGGAAACAGTGGGTTGAGTTGGAATGAAATCACTCCACTCCTGACGGGGAAAGAGAAGGCAGCTGGCCAGCCTGGTTGAGCTGGGAGATCACTACAGGGAAGGCAGGAAAGGGTGACTAGTTTAGCGCAGCAGAAATCTGCAGATGACACCAAACTGGTGTGGGATGTAAACACAGGAGCAGTCTGTTATGTACTGAGTTGAATAGGATCCAAACTGCAGCAGTCTGATTGGTCCTAGAACAATAGGATTCAGAATGCAGCAGTCAGATTGGTCCTAGAACAATGCAGCAATATGATTGGTTGGCAGGAACCACCCAATCATGCTCCAGATAGAAGTGAATCCACAACCTGATTGGCTTACAGTAGAATTCCGGAATTAGCCAATCATGTGCAGCCCATTGTGTAAATAATGTATATAAAGCAGATACCTTGAGGGGACATTCATTCATTCCTCCTCACCACTATGAGCTGAATAAAGAGCATGAAATCACTTTGCGACTCTGAGTATATTTCACTGGCGACGAGGATGGGATCCCGCTGAGCTGACTGCCACACACAGCACCGCAGCACCGCCACCTGCCGCACCGCTGCCTCGCACCGTGTATCCAGGCTTCAGCTCCGGGACACAAGGAACTCAGAATGGCAACCGACAGCAGCTTCACGCCGTTCAACCCAGCATCTGGAGACTGGGAAGCGTACGCCTCCCGTTTCACCTTCCTCCTAGAAGCCAAAGGGGTCACCGATGAAGAAGACGCCAAGAAGAGGGCGATATTCTTCAGCGTCTGCGGAGAGGAGACGTTTGAAATCGCCCGGGCTCTCCTTGCACCCGAAGACGTCGCTACTGTTCCATACAAAACAATAATGGAACAGCTGAAGGGGCACTTTTCGCCACAGCCCTCTGTGGTGGCTCGTCGAAATGCCTTCTATGCAAAGCGGCAAGCCCCTGGGGAAACCATAACTGGGTTTGTGACCTCTCTCCGCCAAGCTGCCCGGTTCTGCAACTTCTCAGAGCTGGAGAACATGCTTCGTGACCGCCTCGTCGGTGGCCTGAAGGATGAGAAGCTGCAACGACGCCTCTACGCTAAGAAGGACCTAACGTTCCAGGTCGCTCTGGAGGAGGCCCTGGCAACGGAAGCTGCCGAGAGGTCGACGCAAGAGGCACGGCCGAGCCAGCCGTCCCAACCGAGGGTCCACCACGAAGACCTCACCGACGACTCAGGATCCAACAGGGAGGAGGTGCACCGAGTACAGCAGCGCACTCAAGCAGCCCACATACCACAGCTGCCTCGACGAGAAGCAGGGAACTGCGCAAGCTGTGGAGACAGTCACGAGAGGAGGACCTGCCGTTTCCGCAACGCAGAGTGCAGGCAGTGCAGAAAATTGGGACACATCGCCCGGGTGTGTCGAGCTCGGCCCACCCGACGCCAGGCATCAGATGACCAATCCAAGAGCCCCAGGTCCCGGGGCCCAACACACCAAGGCAACTCAACGGAGCTCACGAACTTCCAGGTATACCAGTTGCCCCACCCCAACGTAGAGAAAATTTATGTAGAGGTACAGATAGAGGGGGCCCCATGCCGCATGGAGCTTGACACGGGTTCAACTCTATCCATAATCTCGGCAAGGACCTTAAGGAAACTGTGTCCTACTGGGGGTCCCAAACTCAGGCCGGCCCCATTCACCCTCCGGGACTTCCAGAAACGTAAGGTCCCCACAATGGGGGTGGGGACCTTCAGGGTGCAATACCGAGGGCGGACGCGGCAACTGGACTTGCTTGTGGTCAAGGGCCCCTACATTAGCTTACTGGGATTGGCATGGTTTGGACCACTGGGGCTAGCCGTCACCGGGGTGAACCACACGAGCTTACAAGTGGACGTGGACGCCATATGCAAGGAATTTCCGGGGGTTTTTGATGGGAAATTGGGACAGTATACGGGCCCCCCCATTGCTCTACAGCTTGACCCCGCAGTACGACCAGTCAGGCTCAAGGCCCGCCGGGTCCCGTTCGCCCTGAAACCCCGTATAGACGAGGAATTGGACCGACTCGTGGAGCAAGGCGTGCTGGAGCCGGTGCCTAATGCCCCCTGGGAAACCCCAATCGTCACACCCGTCAAGCCGAATGGTTCGGTCCGCATCTGCGCAGACTACAAATGTACCATAAACAAGGCCCTCACGGCCCATGCATACCCAGTGCCAGTGGTCAGCCATGTCCTTGCCACCCTGGCTGGGTCGAAAATTTTTGGCAAGCTGGACTTGGCCCAAGCATATCAACAACTGCCAGTAGATGAGGCCACAGCAGAGGCACAGACGATTGTGACGCACAGAGGAGCGTTCAGGGTAAAGCGGCTGCAATTCGGTGTCAGCGTGGCACCAGGCATGTTCCAGAATCTAATGGACTCTCTCCTTAAAGGGATTCCTGGCGTCACCCCCTTCTTCGATGATGTGTTGATTGCCGGGCCCACACCAGAGGAGTTTGAGGACCGCCTCCGCACCGTTCTGCACCGTTTCCAGACGGCGGGTCTCAAGGTGAAGCGGGAAAAATGTCTACTAGGAGTGCCTCAGGTGGACTTTCTGGGATTTATGGTGGACGCAGAAGGGGTCCACCCGACTGGGGACAAGGTACGGGCCATTTGTGATGCCCCAGCGCCCAAGAACAAGACTGAACTTCAGGCCTTCTTGGGACTATTGAACTTTTACCATTCCTTCCTTCCCCACAAGGCGGCGGTAGCGGAGCCCCTACACAGACTCCTGGACAAGCGGGCCCCTTGGGTGTGGGGCCAGCGCCAGGAGGCCGCATTCCAGGCAGTCAAGGACTTGCTTGTCTCAAACTCGGTCTTGGCACACTTCGACGAGAGGCTGCCGGTGGTGCTAGCATGCGACGCCTCACCCTATGGCATTGGCGCTGTCCTGGGACACCAACTCCCGGATGGAAGAGAGGTACCGGTGGCATACTTTTCCCAGACACTCAACGCAACCGAGCGGAACTACTCGCAAATCGACAAGGAGGGTCTAGCAATCGTGAAGGGAGTAAAAAAATTCCATGATTTCTTGTACGGGCGGCCCTTCACCGTGGTGACTGACCACAAGCCCTTGCTTGGCTTGTTTGCCTCCGAAAAGCAGACCCCCCAAGTGCTGTCTCCTCGTGTCCTCAGGTGGTCAATTTTCCTTGCCAGCTACCAGTATGCACTGATTCACCGCCCTGGGAAGGCGATGGGCCATGCGGACGCCCTCAGCAGGCTACCACTACCGGAAACAGGCCCCGACCCAGCACCTGCACAAGAGGTTATGAGCCTGGAGCTGCTTCCCGACCGCCCCATTCAGGCACAAGAAGTTGCACACCATTCCAAGAAAGATAGGGTCATCTCCCGCGTCCTGGACTGGGTGTGGAGGGGATGGCCCAGCAGCAGCCCCGGGCCAGAATTCGCCGGCTACACAACCCGCAAACATGAACTGTCAGCCCACAAGGGGTGCCTGTTATGGGGAAGCAGGGTCGTTGTTCCCCAGCCCCTCCGCAAAAGGGTCCTCACAGCCCTACACGAGACACACCCAGGGGTAGTAAGAATGAAGGCCCTTGCCAGGAGTTATGTGTGGTGGCCGGGGATCGACGGAGAGATAGAGGCCTGGGTCAAACACTGCCAGGCCTGCCAAGAATCCCGCCCAGATCCCCCAAGGGCCCCAGTCCAGTCCTGGGAGTCCGCCCGAGCACCATGGTCACGCCTGCATGTGGACTTCGCTGGCCCCTTTCAGGGGAAAACATTCTTCATAGTGGTGGACTCCTACACCAAATGGCTGGAAGTCGCACTGGTACCGTCCACTTCTACGTCTGCAGCCATCCGAGTACTACGCAGGCTGTTTGCAACCCACGGGCTCCCTGACACTCTCGTCTCAGACAACGGGACTGCATTTACGTCAGGAGAATTCCAAACCTTCACAGCGCAGAACGCCATCCGCCACATCCGTTCGGCGCCATTCCACCCTGCCACCAATGGCCAAGCAGAACGCATGGTGCGGACCACCAAGGACGCCCTTCGCCGCATGACACAAGGGGATTGGGAGTACCGCCTTGCCACATTCCTCCTAGCACAACACAGCACCCCCAGCTCAACGACTGGCCGGAGCCCCGCTGAACTACTAATGGGTCGGCGCCTTGCAATCAGATTGGACCGCCTTCACCCCGATAGAGCTCAGGATGAGGTAGTGGTGGGGGAAGGCAGGAACCCCCGGACCTTCGAGGCCCAGGACCCAGTGTACGCAAAGAATTTTGGGGCAGGCCCAGCATGGGTACCCGCCACAGTCACCAGGGTCACTGGTCCCGTGTCGTACGAGGTGCTAACGGATGGGGGGCAATGCTGGCGCCGCCACTGCGACCAGATACGGCGACGATTCCCGGGAGAAAACCAGGAGGAGGAAAGGTCAGAGGAGTCCCAAGGGAACAGAGGGGCAGTGAGGCCCATAGAGCAGGAGGGGCCAGCAGGAGAGGCAGAATCAGTAAATACAGAGAGGACCCGCGAAGCCAAAAGGACACCGGAACCAGAACCACGACTGAGCGAGCCGGTTGCACCAGACCAGACAGGCCCATCACAGCCAGCATCCTTGGAACATGAGCCAGAACCTGAACCCCGGACCAGGGAACACCCCAGGCCGCAACGCACACGTAGGCCGCCAGCGTACCTTGAGGACTATGAATGCGACCTCCCGGGCAGGACTGGAACTTAGAGGGGAGGGGTGTTATGTACTGAGTTGAATAGGATCCAAACTGCAGCAGTCTGATTGGTCCTAGAACAATAGGATTCAGAATGCAGCAGTCAGATTGGTCCTAGAACAATGCAGCAATATGATTGGTTGGCAGGAACCACCCAATCATGCTCCAGATAGAAGTGAATCCACAACCTGATTGGCTTACAGTAGAATTCCGGAATTAGCCAATCATGTGCAGCCCATTGTGTAAATAATGTATATAAAGCAGATACCTTGAGGGGACATTCATTCATTCCTCCTCACCACTATGAGCTGAATAAAGAGCATGAAATCACTTTGCGACTCTGAGTATATTTCACAGTCAATGACAACATTCCTAGAGTGTACATGTTAGAACATGGGGAGGGATGTCTGTCTAGCAAGCAGGTAAACTTCCTGGGGACGGACTTCCTCCGCATGTGACCAGAGGTGGGTGTGGCCTCACCTGTGCAGGTAAATGATAAAAGCACAGGGCAGGCAGCCATCTCTCTCTCTGCCATTTTTCTTTCGAAGAAGAAGCATCTAAAGATGCTCTCTTGGCTCTTAGCCAAGAGAGGAGGAAAGGACTATCTTGCTATAAGATAGATTCCAAATGCATGTAACCTTTTTAAGCCTGTCTGCCTTCTGGGATCATATTGTGAACAGAACGTGAGTAAACTCTTTTATACTTTTATAAAGACTGTGTCGTGTCTTGTATTTTAAGAGGGAACAAAGGGGAAATTACCAGAGTAATTATTATAGAGGTTCTAGCGAACCTGTGCAAGCGTTACCGTTGCGAACTTAAAGGGGAATGTCTATAAACTCTGCTGATATTTTGGGAACTTGTTAGCACAAGTTGGATTAGGATATAATCTCACAATATATCCTCTCCTGCACCCCAGAACATTCCCACAACTGGGAGGGGTGGCTAACACCCCAGAGGACAGGATCACACTTCAAAACGACCTTGACAGATTAGAGAACTGGGCCAAAACAAACAAGATGAATTTTAACAGGGAGAAATGTAAAGTACTGCACTTGGGCAAAAAAATGAGAGGCACAAATACAAGATGGGTGACACCTGGCTTGAGAGCAGTACATGTGAAAAGGATCTAGGAGTCTTGGTTGACCACAAACTTGACATGAGCCAACAGTGTGACGCGGCAGCTAAAAAAGCCAATGCAATTCTGGGCTGCATCAATAGGAGTATAGCATCTAGATCAAGGGAAGTAATAGTGCCACTGTATTCTGCTCTGGTCAGACCTCACCTGGAGTACTGTGTCCAGTTCTGGGCACCACAGTTCAAGAAGGACACTGACAAACTGGAACGTGTCCAGAGGAGGGCAACCAAAATGGTCAAAGGCCTGGAAACAATGCCTTATGAGGAACGGCTAAGGGAGCTGGGCATGTTTAGCCTGGAGAAGAGGAGGTTAAGCGGTGATATGATAGCCATGTTCAAATATATAAAAGGGTGTCACATAGAGGAGGGAGAAAGGTTGTTTTCTGCTGCTCCAGAGAAGCGGACACGGAGCAATGGATCCAAACTACAAGAAAGAAGATTCCACCTAAACATTAGGAAGAACTTCCTGACAGTAAGAGCTGTTCGACAGTGGAATTTGCTGCCAAGGAGTGTGGTGGAGTCTCCTTCTTTGGAGGTCTTTAAGCAGAGGCTTGACAACCATATGTCAGGAGTGCTCTGATGGTGTTTCCTGCTTGGCAGGGGGTTGGACTCAATGGCCCTTGTGGTCTCTTCCAACTCTATGATTCTATGATTCTATATGGAGAACAGCAATAAACTGATTGAATATAGGAAATTATAAAAGACTATTCAGGAGTGCATAAACACTATCATCAGTGGTCCGGATTAATAAAATTTGATGAGACCCAAAATTTAGTGCTACAGTTAGAAATTAGACACCAGCCAGAATCAATAATCCAGAATCCAAATCTTGGTTTGTATTCTGCAGAATCTTGAATTTTGATTTGCTGCTTCTAAAATTTAGAAATTAGCATGTTACTAGTCACATCCTAAATTGGTCATATAATACTACCCCCCCCACACACATCTGCTCCCTGTCTGCCCCATAGAGAAAGCCAGGGCCCATATGGGCCCACAAGTGTTCCTCTTGCTCTGTTACAAAGGCAAAAAAAGTTTCACGGTTAAACTATAAACAGTATTTGCCGCTGCAGCAAAATGGCTGCCAATGCTTCTGCTGGGCCAGTTAACCTGGCTGCCTTTCCTCCAAATACACATTCCTTCCTCAGAGTGATGCACTCTGGCGTCAAATGCTGCTTTTGCTAGGTTAAATTTAAGACAAGTTGAATGGGCACAGGCGGGGGGCAGGGTATTGGTTTGTTTTGTTCTTGTTCTTCTTGTGTATTTCATGTTTTTTATCTTGTATTCTCATGCTGCGAAGTGCCCCAAGATGATGGTGATGATTTGCTGATTTGACTCCCATCATCCTGACCATTGGGCCTGCTAGCTGGGGTGCTGGGATCTGGACTCCAGCAGCCTCTGGAGGGCCACAGATTCCCCCCACCCCCATTTAACCAAGGCTTGCTACCAAGCAAATTGGCCACTCTTTTCCCATGTGGCTAAGGCCCTTTCGTCCCCTCACCCCAATGCCATGGCAGAGGGCTCCTTCCTCCATGCAAGGCTGCTGCCGCTGCTGCTGCCGCCTGGGTCAGATGCTGCCCAGATCGGTGTGATGCAACTTGGTAGGGAAAGAGTCTTTTGGCATACACCCCCCACTGCTCTCTCCATAGGAGAATGGGGGGGGGGGGCAGGGCTAGCATTTAATGTTCATAGAACATCATAGCGGGGGGGGGGGGGGTGATGGGTTGCATTTTGAGACCCCAACTGAGAGTCCAGATTATCCTCTATCCACAATCAGGGTTTTCCATGGGGTAATCGGCTGTTGGTTTCTGCAGGGAGCTACTGGGCTGGCAGCTGCTTTTGAGGTTGCAATCATGTGACTTTGACACGTGTGTGTGTGTGTACACACATACACAAACACGCATGGGGGGGTGTCCCAAACTGGGTCTTTGACCCCGGTGACAGAAAGCCAAGTTTCGGCCCTGCCCCATGGCATCTCCAGGTGGGGGCTGGGAAGGTCCCCTTCCTGAAACCCTGGAGAGATGCTGCCAACCTGTGTAGTCAGTACTGAGATCGATTGATCAGTGGTCTTAACTTGGGCAGCTTCCCTCTAACTGGACGTTTGGGCTGTGGGGAGGCTGCAGAATAACATGGGGGGGCAGAATTAAGGGTGGACAGTGGTTGCAGCCTGGCCCGGCTCCTTGGCGCCGGCTGTGGGGGACTGCAGCCCACCAAAAACCCCTCCTTTAAATTCACCACTCCTGACCTCCACAGTGGGCTTCAGGGCTTCAGGAGCAGACCAGAGGGAGCAAGGTTCTGCTCTGCTGCTGCAGTTCAAGGTCGGCTGCTGCAATCTGACCAAGCGGCAAAGTTGGCAACAGTTCAGCCCAGCCACCGGGTCTGTGGATACTGGGTTTGTAAGACCTTGCTGTGGTGTAATTGGTCTCCGTATTTGGGGCTGGGAAGGAATCTGCATGCAAACAAATGGGGCCCCTTTAGGGGTTTTGCCTTCCTCATATCAATCACCACAACTTTGGGTTGAATCCCGGAGTCTATTTTTGGGAGGGGGCGAAGTGGTGCATCACCGTCTTTCCTTCCCGCAGGTGTGATATCTCCAGGCCCCCTGTTAAAAGGCTCTGCAGCCCAGAACCTCCACCCACACTTCCCAGTCTTGCCCCCCGGGAGGTCACTTTGGTGCTGGTACCACAGCAATTTGATTTTATCCTCGGAAGTGTATTCCAATGTCTCTTGAGACAGACAGATGCCAACAATAATATAAAACTCTACTCCTCACCCACACCCCAAATAACTGTGTACTTTTACTTTTATTTTTAATATATTTCTGTGCTTTAGTTTCTCTTGGGCTTTCCTTTTCTGCTGCACCCTCAGTTTATGTCTTCCTTTGTGTCCCTAAGTTATGATGATGATGATGATGATGATGATGGTGGTGGTGGTGGTGGTGATGATGATTTCCTTTCCTACCCATGAATGGGCAACACTACCTTCCTGACTATGTACCAGTTGCTAGGCAGCTTGCAGTATGGCTTTTTTATTGGAGTGTGAGATTGTTTCCTTCCAAAACACTGTGTTATAAGAATTTTAAGGTCTCAAATATAGAATATTCATAAATGCGCACATATCTAACTATATAAACCATGTGTCTGAGAGAGTACAGGAGAGCAATCCTGAAGCGTTTTGACTCTCCCAATGACCTCAAATATTCCTCTGCAGTAAGGGAGGCAAATGGGGAAAACTTTCCCATTCTTTTTGCTTAAAAATCCTGTCTTAAGGGGTATTTGTGTAAGACTAGGGTGAGCCTGTGACCTGGATTCAAGAACTAGAATATTAACCATCACAAAAGAATGCCCAGGCTACCCAGGTAATGCAACCAGTGACCATTATCAGGTATCCTGGCAGACAGGATTTCTGCTGTAGACCACCTCCTATGATATATGTATGATGATTTTGCGGTGGTCTTTGGGCTAAGGGGGTTGGGCAATGTCCAAAGTCTTTAAAGGTGCCTGCACACTTTTAATCGGGGTCCCCCCCTCCTTGCAAAGAACTCATAACCCACCTACTTTCAGCAGCCAAAAACACCATAACCAGACACTGGAGCGACCTGTCAGGAGTAAGCATGAACCAATGGTACCAAATAGGATGGGAAACAGCCTTACTAGAAAAATTAACCAATAAACTGCAACTGACACGGGGACAAATAGAAGAAGATACCTTCACCCTGGTATGGCTTCCCTTTATCACATACAGAGCCCAACAAGACAACGACAAGAATCCACCAACAGCATATGAATCAATATGGCTAATCTGATTCAAAAACACCCAGCCAACCCCACTCACACACGAAAACAAGGTTCACCACAGCCACTCACAAACAAGCAACCACACCCTAGGCCAACACCAATTCCACCAAAGGAACACAAGCGAATAGCAAAGAGAACCCGCATAAAGGACACTGACACAAAACCCCACACATACATTAAGCAAATGAGAAACATCACCTCCCGACCCCCCCCTCGCCTTTCCCCCTCCACCTCTCCCCCCCCCCTTTTCTTCCTAATGTAACCCTAACGTCTCAACACATGAAACTGACCTATGGAAAATGGAACTTGAAAAAAGAGACATTGCGCATACCTTTGTAAACCAAGAAAACTTTAATAAAAAATAGAAAACAATCCACTGCTGTTCCATTGCAAAACACGGGGGGCCAAAAGCAAAAAAGAGGTGCTGAAGGATTGGCGCATCCTGATACACACACAGCTCATTGTAAGTGACACAATGATAGTTAAAGGTAAAGGGACCCCTGACCATTAGGTCCAGTCGTGCCCGACTCTGGGGTTGCGGCGCTCATCTCGCTTTACTGGCCGAGGGAGCTGGCGCACAGCTTCCGGGTCATGTGGCCAGCATGACTAAGCCGCTTCTGGCGAACCAGAGCAGCGCACAGAAACGCCGTTTACCTTCCCGCTGGAGCGGTACCTATTTATTTACTTGCACTTTGACGTGCTTTCGAACTGCTAGGTTGGCAGGAGCAGGGACCGAGCAACGGGAGCTCACCCCATCACGGGGGTTCAAACCGCCAACCTTCTGATTGGCAAGTCCTAGGCTCTGTGGTTTAACCCACAGCGCCACCCGCATCAATGATAGTACTCTCTGCAAATTTGATTAGGTTTAGGAAACCACATGCCCACCTCCCGGTTTATGCTGTGGGAGTGGATGAGAGTGGACACATTCCCATGGCAAATGGGGTGCTGCCCCGCCAACTTCAATCTGCCCTCAGTCTCCACCTGTTGACTTAAATCCAGTGCAATATTGGCTCTGCATGTAATTCAGCAGGGAGTAGGACTGTAGCACCCTGCTTGTGGTTAACGCTTAGCTGGAATGAAATATTCAACGCAGCAATAGAGAAATTAAAATAATAATTTATTTGTCAGACAAATAAATGTGAGGCACAGTGGTATAAGGTTACCAAGCTCTGGCCTGGCCTCCTGTCATTATGGCCAGCACTTATATTCCCTCAGCTCAGCCCCCTTGCTCCTCCTTTGGCTGCCTCTGTCCAATCAGCCTGGTTAAAATTCCTATTGGCTGTTTGCTAGAACCAATCATAAAAGATACACCCATTTCCTATTACCTTTTATGGGAGACAAAGAGCTATATTTCCTTCTATTTATAATTGGCAAACAGCCATTAACCTCTACAAGGCACCTTAATTACCAGATAACCTTTTGCCCTAGACTAGGCGCCTTAACTAACATTTCATCTTTTCACACATTATCAATGAAAGATCTCCTTCTTTGGAGGTCATTAAGCAGAGACTTGACAACCATATGTCAGGAGTGCTCCGATGGCGTCTCTCTGTCTGGCAGGGGTCCGGACCCAATGGCCCTCGTGGTCTATTCCAACTCTTCTATGATTCTATAATTTCTTACTTTCTAAATCCTTTGCATAATTACATTTAAGCCAATATTTCATACATAACATATATAGATTTTTAGAAGCAAAGATCTTGTCTTAAGTAAAAAAAAGGAACTTAGTAAAAGCTAAGTTCTATAAGTTTTCTAAATTCTCTGAAGCTTCAAAGCAGCTTCAGAGAGAGAGAGAGAGGCCTCTTCCCTAGCCAGCTGCTGTTTGTATTAGCTCTTGCCTTTTTAACCTTAGGAAGATGTGGCTCAAGTTTAATGGGAGGCACAGTGTTTTTGCAACCTTGATTGTATTCTATCATTTGTATGGTCAGTGTGACCTTTTGCTCCCAGCCTGTTTTATGACCGCAATAAACCAAAGGGGCCTCTGACAAAGACCTTGCCTGCGACAAAGACCTTGCCTGCTGGTTTCCCATCTCGAAAGAAACATGTGAATTTAAGCTCATTTTTTTGGAATACAGGAATCTGATCAAAATATAAGCCTTGATTAAAAATGCAGGCTATGATCAGATGCCTCATTCCCCCCTTTCAAGCTCAAGGACCTTCATCCCAAGTGTCCTTGATAGCTTGACCTTCATCATATTCCTGAGGTAAAGCTCTGTATAGGGCCATGATATGAGGTAGAGTTTCATTTGAAATCATCTTGCTAATTGTACTTCTAAAACATGAAATGATACATGGCACCATACACAAAACCATTACTACTACCGTCAAGAAAAACAAGCAAGACAATAGTATCCCTTTGAGTCCTGCAACATTTGGTAACCAGTTGGTCAGCCATCCCATATCCCATCCTTCCCATGTTTGTACTGGGACATGTGCTATATTCTCCATCTTTGTGGCCAACACACGGATTGCCTCACCATTATCAGAAATGTTAAAGCAACAGGCATTCCCTGTCAAGTTCAAGACTCCACATAGGCCTCCCTGCCTGGCAAGTACATAATCCATTCCCATTTTCAGCTGCAAAATGGCGGCTCTACTTTCATCCAACTGTTGTGCAATAAGTCTCAAACTCTGGGCCGTTGCATTGGTTACAAGTTCCACTACTGCTTGCAATCGAATTATTCTGTTTAGATTATAAATAGGATCTCGAGCCCCTTGTATGAGCTCATCAGGATTCCAGGAGGCAGGTTCATAATAGGCTATAATGCGCTCTGGTGGCCAATCATCAGTATCGCTCCAACTTTGGGTACTTCCTCCTGCTATATGAGAAATATCAGCGTTTCTTCGTGTACGCTTGGC
This sequence comes from Podarcis filfolensis, assembly GCF_964270895.1. Classification (NCBI taxonomy): domain Eukaryota; kingdom Metazoa; phylum Chordata; class Lepidosauria; order Squamata; family Lacertidae; genus Podarcis; species Podarcis filfolensis. The sequence continues at coordinate 7,343,706 of NC_139604.1, forward strand.
TGAACTAGTGGGCATAATCCACATTGGTGGTAATACCCATCCCAGGAAACAAGTCCCACTCCATTTGGAAGGGAGTTTCTTGTATGCCCATTCTCCACATATCCACCACAACCATCGGGTCTGAGGTTTTTGGTACGTGGAGTGCATAAGGCGAAATATCAAAAGGGGCATAGAGCTCACAGTGCAGTATGTTAGATTGCCTTTTTCTGTCATAGTTATGTTCCACACCATTTTCCATGCATGAATAAAAGGAGGTGCACAGGGCAAGGTATTCCGAGTTCGATAGGTAGTACCGTTTGCCCAGGTTTGACTATTCTTAATATAATCCCAAGTATAGTGGCAATGAGAAGAGCCTATCATGGTAGAATCAGCTGCCTCTGATGATTTATGTACACAGAATTCCCCTTGTACAGGTATAACTCGTATTGGTTTAGTTGAGTTCCATCCGGGGAAATTCTGTACTTCTGTTTGGTGTGGCATTTCGCTTACCATACCAATGGCATTTAATGGTATTGGTAATAAGGGCATACCTCCCTCTGAATCATCTGGCCCAAGAGAGCAAACAAGGCAATTGGTCCTATTTGTAACATTGGCTACCATCTCAGCTAAGCTTACCCACATATTGTGGTTTTGACTGAATCCATATTTAGCAAATTTGCTCAAATTCAAGGACCCTTCCCCTTCCCAAGGGATCAGGATTAATAATAAAATCATGTTGATGTCTAGTATATGCATTCCTTCCACAAAAGATTACCTTATTGTGATAACAAAAAAATATTAGCCCCAATATAATTCCTCCAGTGACAGAAATGGGGAACCACCAAGACCAAAACATATATCCCAAGGATCCCCAATGAGTAATATCTCTGATAATTGTTCCACAGGGGGGGGCAGTCAATCAATTGTATAAGAGAATCTTCCCGTTCACAATCGCTGGTTCAGATGCTCCTCAAGCTTCAGGCGTGCGCAGGTCAGCCAGCTTCCAGGTTGTGGCTGCAGCAGGCCGGTCGTCTAATGTTGCCCGTGACCTAGCCCGTTCCCCGTAGGGCTAGATACAGGGGTTTTTGGAGAGAGTCAGTTTTAAAGGATTAGAGGGGTCACCTTTGCACGTCCAACTGCCTTCGGACTTCTTCAAACGGGAGTGATGAATCCAGGGGGTCACCTCAGCTACCTTCACCGCTGTTGGAGTAGAGAGCAAGACGGTGTAAGGTCCACGCCACTTAGGTGCAAGTGGATCGCGTTTCCACTCTTTCACCCATAGCTATCGCCAGCCTGGAACTGATGAATCGGCTCGGCAATGCTGCACGGCGTGTGCTGAGGGCCCACCTGTTAAGAGAAACAAAAACACAACACGGGAGAGAGATTGCACTTGTCCCTGTGTCACATAGTCTCCTATTTGTTTGAGGTCAGCTGGAATATCCTGAACAAAGGAGGGCGGCCTCCCATACAGGAGCTCAAAAGGTGACAACTTAAGTCTTTTTGTGGGTGCGCACCGAACACGAAACAGTGTTATGGGTAACACATCACTGCTGTGGCCAGCATCACCATATTTTCCTTATGACACTTCTTCTTCTCTTGTTTCTCAGCCTCATCCCTATTCCGATAAACTCGACGTGCAATGGCCATAATTTGGCTCATCAGCATCCTTTCCCATCCTTCTGATTTCTGAATTTTCTTACGAATGTCAGAAGCACACTGGGCCACAAATGTAGCAGTAATCATTCTGCTGTTTTCAGGGGCTTCAGGGTCAAAAGGAGTCCATATACGATAGGCTTCCTGCAGCCTCTCTAAAAAGTCTCCCGGACTCTCATTTGGTTTCTGTTCTACTTCTGAGACTTTAGACATATTAGTGGGCTTCTGGCATGCCCTGCGGATACCTTGCACAAGCGTCTGGCGGTAGGTGGTAAGCCTGGCCAGGTGAATTGCATTGTTTGGATCCCAATTAGGATCTTCCAAAGGAAAGTTATCCTGGAGATGACGGTCAATATTAAAAATATTTCCCACCCTGGCCTGCTCACGCAAATATATCTGTGCCTTTTCAATTATGTCTCTTCTTTCCTCAGTGGTGAACAGAGTATTCAGGAGTTGGCGGCAATCTGTCCAAGTAGGACTATGAGTATTTATTATTGAAGTCACCAAGTCCATCATAGCCTGAGGTTTTTCTGCGAAAGATGGGGTGTGTGTTTTCCAATTCATCAGATCCGTAGTTGTGAATGGAATGTACTGGAGGGTCGAAGTTCGAGGTGGCCGTGGTCCGGGTTGCCCGTTAACCAGCACAGGCTCCTCAAGTGCATCAAATACTCTTCTAAGAGGGGCTACTACGTGACCTTTCTCTTCGCTTTGCTCTAGGGGCCTTAAATCATAGGGGATGGTATCTGTCCCAAGGCGTTCTTTTAGCAGCTTTATACGCCTGGCTGTATTGCTTGCTGACCGATCAAGGTCTTCCTGTAACTTCTGTAATAGTTCTCTAGGATTTGGATGTACAGGGGTTTGGGGTGGGCAATTGGTTGTTCCACTAAAGGAGACTGTAGATGGAGTTCTACTGGGACTCACAGGTGGAATAACCACTTCTGCTTGGGCTTTATTATAGGACTCCAATGCCTCCTGAAGATATTTATCATAATCTATCAAGGAATCAAGTTCTGTGACTCCACCCCCATTATTCGTTCCACTTTCTTGCCTTGGGGTTACAACTGGTGGAGTATTTGGATTAGGCTCCCTTCGATGTGGAGCATAGGGTGGAGGTGGAAGCACCTCTTCCTCTGGTCCCTCAAAAATGGGTTTGAGTTTATTTGGCAAGATTCCTTTCCTAGCTTCGGCTTTTACAGCCAATAATTTGCATCGTTGGACTTTGCATTCCCTTATCCATGGAGGATTTTTATTTAATGTGCTCAGCCAAGAATCTATATATGAAAATTGTTCTGGGCACCCTCCCGTTTCTTTGGCAATGTTAGTCCAAAGTTTGCTTACTAAATTTATATCAAAGGTTCCCTGAGATGGCCATTCAGTATTTTGTTTCGGCCACTCTAATTCACATAACGTTCTCAAGCGCTCTGGCGTCATTTTGACTCCATATGCCCCTGAGAAGGCTTTCTTAAAATTATTTAACATACATTCAAGAGGTGTATTTTCCCCCTTTGAACCCCCAACTCCCATTGTATGGCCCTGTGAAGTATCCACTCAGTCACTCACACACTCGCTTCGTGGGGTTCCTTGCCCAGTGAAGTCGCCTTACTGGGAAACGAAGTACTACCCACTCCACACTCAGGTCAGCTACGATTGTACTTTCTCACACATACAATGCGCTGGATACTTCACCACACTCTACTTCCCAACCTTTCCCTTTTCCTCCACCAGACCACCGTCTGATGTACCCAACCACCTAGCGTACTCAGTTCCCCTTACTGAGACGCAGAAGTTTGATCAAGACTTCTCTTCCTCCCAATTAATTGGAGGGCCAAAACCCCTTTGTGCACTTACCCTTAGCGGATCCCTCTTTATTTCTCTGGTTCCCCCCGGTCCGTCGCCGTCGGTGAGCAGGGTATCAGACAGACGAGACTTCTGCGTTCCCCTGGAAAAATGTTCCAGTGCGCGCTGGGTAAGCAGTTAGTGGTCCTCCCTCTTGTACCCTGCCCAGTAAGGCGAAGGGGCTGCGTTCCAGCAGACCACTTATCCGAGTCACAGAGGCACCATAAAATGTAGCACCCTGCTTGTGGTTAACGCTTAGCTGGAATGAAATATTCAACGCAGCAATAGAGAAATTAAAATAATAATTTATTTGTCAGACAAATAAATGTGAGGCACAGTGGTATAAGGTTACCAAGCTCTGGCCTGGCCTCCTGTCATTATGGCCAGCACTTATATTCCCTCAGCTCAGCCCCCTTGCTCCTCCTTTGGCTGCCTCTGTCCAATCAGCCTGGTTAAAATTCCTATTGGCTGTTTGCTAGAACCAATCATAAAAGATACACCCATTTCCTATTACCTTTTATGGGAGACAAAGAGCTATATTTCCTTCTATTTATAATTGGCAAACAGCCATTAACCTCTACAAGGCACCTTAATTACCAGATAACCTTTTGCCCTAGACTAGGTGCCTTAACTAACATTTCATCTTTTCACACATTATCAATGAAAGATCTCCTTCTTTGGAGGTCATTAAGCAGAGACTTGACAACCATATGTCAGGAGTGCTCCGATGGCGTCTCTCTGTCTGGCAGGGGTCCGGACCCAATGGCCCTCGTGGTCTATTCCAACTCTTCTATGATTCTATAATTTCTTACTTTCTAAATCCTTTGCATAATTACATTTAAGCCAATATTTCATACATAACATATATAGATTTTTAGAAGCAAAGATCTTGTCTTAAGTAAAAAAAAGGAACTTAGTAAAAGCTAAGTTCTATAAGTTTTCTAAATTCTCTGAAGCTTCAAAGCAGCTTCAGAGAGAGAGAGAGAGGCCTCTTCCCTAGCCAGCTGCTGTTTGTATTAGCTCTTGCCTTTTTAACCTTAGGAAGATGTGGCTCAAGTTTAATGGGAGGCACAGTGTTTTTGCAACCTTGATTGTATTCTATCATTTGTATGGTCAGTGTGACCTTTTGCTCCCAGCCTGTTTTATGACCGCAATAAACCAAAGGGGCCTCTGACAAAGACCTTGCCTGCGACAAAGACCTTGCCTGCTGGTTTCCCATCTCGAAAGAAACATGTGAATTTAAGCTCATTTTTTTGGAATACAGGAATCTGATCAAAATATAAGCCTTGATTAAAAATGCAGGCTATGATCAGATGCCTCAGGACTTCCCCCTAGCTGTTAAGCTCCACATTATATCCACATTACACCTGAGCTTTCACATGACGTAAAAGCCACTTCTGGAACTATCACGGAATACAGCTTAAGTTGGATACTCATTTCCGTGTTACTCGCATCTAGAGATACACTTCTGTGATTACTGGGCTTGTGGGCTAACTGTGCAGTTGCCTTAAAACTGTGGCTTCTGTTATTTATTTCAGTATTTATATTCTGCCTTCCTATGGAAAATATTTAAGGCAGAAACTCTCTAGTGATCCTGTTTGCAGGAGGGATTGTATAGCAAAAAGGAACGGATAGGGCTAATTCATAGACATAAACTACATTTCATATCCTGTACGTGTAACCCATTGGAAAATACGATGGTGGTACTATTGTGCAAACTTCACTCAGTCAGCTCCTGTGCCATTCCATGAATGGAGCATCTTTTCCCCCCAGGGTTCCTAAAAGTGTAGTGTATCTCTCATGTACAGTTGTGGATATGCAGTCTTCAGATCTTACATTTTAAAATGTATTTATAAGAGCATATATAAAACCAATTATATTAAAAATATTACGGCAGCATAGATGAAAACCATTAAGTCATAAAATACCAAATGAACCAATTTAAAATGCATGGCGAAACAAAAAACATTTTCAGTAGGTAATGGAATATTACATTTGCAGGTGTGTCTCTGATTCCAATACCAACAGCCTTTACCTGCATAGAAAGTAAATGAACACAAGATAACTGTGGGCCAGTTACAATGAACATGCAGAGTTTGGGGGCAGAGCCTGCCACTGCAATGCGTCTGTCTGTCTGTCTCTGTCTGTCTGTCTCTGTGTCTCTCTCTGTCTCTCTGTCTCTCTCTCTCTCACACACACACACACACAGAGCTGCAAAAACATTCTCATTGTTCACATAAATAATGTGTGACAAGAGCTAAAAGCTTCTTGTGATCCGCTTAGGAATGCTGCCTGATGCCATGCAGGCATGCAAGACTCCAGTTCTATGTGCAATTAAGCATATTTTAAACCAGGTGTGCCTAACCCAACCTACAGTCAAGCTGCTATAGACAGAAATCGACCACTGTGCTGAAATATTTTCTGTATCAGGACTTCTGTACCAAAGTACAGTTAATAGGAATGCATTATTTTCATTTGTTATAATACACATGTGCATTTATTTTATTGCTGAAACCCCTACTAGACTACAAGTATTTACCTAATCCTTTCCCCCACACACACACCTGTGTTGAAAAACCAGACTTGTTACTTTGATCATTCAGCAGTAATTCCAACCATAGCAAGGAAACCAGCGTTTCTGTCCCCTATGATCGGAATAACTGGCTAGGGAGTAATCATCCAAAGAAATATCCTGCATATTATCTTGGGTGAACCTGCGTATCACAGCATGAAGATGCATCAAAAGTAGTCTCAGGTAGATATACCTGGGGATGGTAATGAGAAGAATCTGTGATACTGCAGTGCCCAACTTTGAATCTGTCTTTTTAAAAAATGTGGCACGGTTCTTATTATCTTTTTATACCCAATAACCAGCTTTTCAAGCCTTTTAACAGTGGATATTAGTGGTGAGCAGATAATATAGCACAAGAGGTTGACAACTTTCAGTTCACAGTAGAATTCAGAAAATGTACTCAAAACCAAGCGTGCTGGGGCGGGCGGTTTGCAGGGTTGTATTTCCCATTTCAATGATCACACAATGAAGTGCACTCAGGATGAATCTGAATGAGATGCCCACTGCAGGGGGTTGGACTAGATGACCCCTGGGCCCCTTCCAGTTATATGATTCTACGTAATGCTTGCGTAGACCCTGTGAAGCATCATACATTCCTTTTGGGACCATTTATGGAATCACTTTGGGCAAAGGCTCCCTTCAAACACCATGTGGGAGTCACTGCATACCCAGCGCCACATCAAAGGGTGGTCGTGTGTGTGCACACACGGGAAACACATAAGCAGCGCTAATGGGGTTGGGTCTCCCCAGGTGGTTATTGCTGTCCCTTCCACTGGGAACGTGGTGATCAGGCAGGAGAGAGCCATGCTTTCAGCCTCTCTTCCAAGCAGCTGTGAGAGTCACATATACTCCCCAGTAGGACTGCAGCCCAGGGAAGCAATTCACAGGTCATGCTGGGCCCCCATGTGCGCTTTCTGGGAACCTACTTATCTATTTTGGAGTCTTACAAAGCAGCCTGGGACTTAAAAGCAAGTTCTGCCACCAATTGTCCACCTTAAATACTAGGGATGTCAAGCAGCAATATAGTGAGTGTCTCTGAGCATATGCAGAACGCATTCTCACCCAATAAAGAGAATCACTTCCAACAGGCCTGCGTATAGTATCAAGGCTTCTCGTCAGGCTTGAACCCGGGCACTTCTCTGTTGTGAACTCTTGATGCTCTACTCCAGGCTGCGTCAACCTCGGACCTCCAGATCTTTTTGGCCTACAACTCCCATGATCCCTAGCTAGCAGGACCAGTGGTCAGGGATGATGGGAACTGTAGTCTCAAAACACCTGGAGGGCCGAGTTTGAGGAAGCCTGCTCTACACTTAAAGGACCACACCAAAGTATCATCATGTTGGACTAGATGAGCCTCAGGGTATCTTCCAATTCTACGATTCTCTGTGAAGCTAGATGATTATGTCCTTAAAGTCTCATGTTAGGCAATAAATAAGAATGTACTGTTTCACAGCCAAGTTCTTTCTAAGGATGGAGGCAACTGATGATTAGTTTTATTTACTTGAAACAGCAGTCTTCGCTAAACAGTGAGGACTCAAAAGTGATAAATACTACCAGAGGCAAAGAAATTCATCCTTCCTCAGTCTATAACAAATCTGAGTCAACAGAATTCTAAGGCAAGGACAGGCAATGAGGGAATCTTATTCATTTATTTTCTTAAAATGCAAAAAGGAAAAGGAAAAAAGCAATGTGGCATATTAATTTAAACAGTGATCCTGGATGTTCTAATCAGAATCCAAGTGTGCCTCTGTTGAAAATATTTCTCCCTTTAAGAACTCAACTGCCTCGTCTTTCTTCAGTTTCTGGAATTCCTGGTAATGAACCTGAACAGAAAAAAGGAAGAATGAAATCATGTCAGTTTTCATCCGAATTACAAAAGACCTGTACATTTTAGGTGATTTATAAAGAATAAAGCAGGAATCCTAATCTTCCACCTGGGAGTGGCAGGCCAAAGCCACTGTTGCGTCCACAGCCCTGCCATTCACACCAGCCTCATTCTTTTTTTTTTGCCAGCACCAGGCTTCATTGCAGAAGCTTTCGCTGGCTATTACCAGCAGAGAAATCATCATCTGCCCACCTTGGTGAGTGCGGCGGAGCTCCTTTACCAGTAGAGCAGAGCTGAGCAGAGGAACACCCCTGCCACATCCAAAACCCCACCAGTGTGGTAGAAAAGGGGCTTGGATTGCTCCATAAACAGCATAATCATCTGCATGTGTACGCCCACATTTCCAAAGTTCAAGAATTAATATATCACTTAATATTTATATTCAAGCCACGTTCCAAACTAATATATATAATTTGCCTTTTTATTGTAAAGTTTATGCAAAGCCTGTGAATACAGGCGTTCGGGTATTAAAAATAAAAGTGCTTTTATCCAGAGACACAGATTAATACAGGTAGCTCCTCATTTGTGTGCATTGTTTTTGCTCACGACCACACACATACACAGTGCCAAGTACCCAGAAATGGGGAGCACCCTCAAGAGCCCTCCTGGCTCGCGAGGAGACCCTCCCTGGAGCCCAAAGAGGACGTCCGGAGGGGCAGCAGGGCTTTGTTGAACTGCTCAGCCTCCCCGGCTAACAGCTGACATCCGGGGTAGCGCAGCAGCCTCAGCCATTTCCCCACCTGTCAGCTGTGAAAATATTAGGGGAAATAAACCAAAAGGACAGAGGCGCTTGGTTGACCAGCTCAGCTGATGTGCTGGGAAGGTTCCCTGTGTGTTAGCTTTCAGCCTCAACAAGCCTCTGACTCATGAGACAGTGCCCAGGGCCCGAAGAGGACGCCTGGGCTTGCACAGTTAGGGGCAGGAGACTTCAGGATCTGGGGAGGCTCTCTGCACGAGCTGGAGAGGCAGTGGGATTTTCTCCGCAGACACACAGGGTGTTCCCCATGTCACCCATACCTCCTTTTGTTTTTAAATTTTTCTTACAACCTGCCTGAGACTACTAAAATTAACAAAGTTCCAAGTTTTCTGATGGAGCAGCATTTTGGCTTCCCTTACCAGAATCACGCGATAGCCCAGAAGACGGAGATGTCTCATCCTCATGGCCAACCTCCCTCGGGGATGTTTGGACGCAAAACAGAGCGCGGACACAGGAGCACACAGCACGGCTATCCTATAACCAAGAGAAGCAGTAATGATGTCTACAAAAGTCATGAACTTGGCTGCACTAGTCTGAAGGACACTGCAGCTAACAGTGTCCTGAAACAAGGATCATGGAGCAGAAGGTCCGTATGCATGCGTGTTCCGTGACAATTACATTGATGCTTATTTTCTTTTAAAAAAACATGTCGCCACTTCTGACTCGCAAGGCACTCTTGAGAGTGTCCAGTGGGGCGGTTGTCAAAGCCTCACATTTTTGTTTTAGTTATCAAATTCCTTGCCACAAACTATCGGGTGAGCAAGTGCCTATGATCTAGTTAGTAAATACATTTGTAATACAAATAGGCCAGAAAATAAGGCAAAGTGTTTGTTATAGCTCTCCACTGAAATTATGTTTCCAGCACATTCTGACTAACCTCTCCACTAAAATATATAACAATAATAATAATAATAATAATAATTATTATTATTATTATTATTATTATTATTATTATTATTATTTATTATTTGTACCCCGCCCATCTGACTGGGTTTCCCCAGCCACTCTGGGCGGCTTCCATAGAAACCAAAAATACACTAAAATATCACACATTAAAAACTTCCCTGAACAGGGCTGCCTTAAGATGTCTTCTGAATGTCAGGTAGCTGTTTATCGTTTTGACATCTGATGGGAGGGCGTTCCACAGGGCGGGCGCCACTACCGAGAAGGCCCTCTGCCTGGTTCCCTGTAGCTTTGCTTCTCGCAATGAGGGAACCGCCAGAAGGCCCTTGGCGCTGGACCTCAGCATCCGGGCAGAACGATGGGGGTGGAGACGCTCCTTCAGGTATACTGGGCTGAGGCCGTTTAGGGCTTTAAAGGTCAACACCAGCACTTTGAATTGTGCTTGGAAACGTACTGGGAGCCAATGCAGGTCTTTCAAGACCGGTGTTATGTGGTCTCGGCAGCCACCCCCAGTCACCAGTCTAGCTGCCGATTAGTTGTAGTTTCCGAGTCACCTTCAAAGGTAGCCCCACGTAGAGCGCACTGCAGTAGTCCAAGTGGGAGATAACTAGAACATGCACCACTCTGGCGAGACAGTCTACGGACAGGTAGGGTCTCAGCCTGCGTACCAGGTGGAGTTGGTAGACAGCTGCCCTGGATACAGAATTGACCTGCGCCTCCATGGACAGCTGTGAGTCCAAAATGACTCCCAGGCTGCGCACCTGGTCCTTCAGGGGCACAGTTACCCCATTCAGGACCAGGGAGTCCCCCACACCAGCCCGCCCCCTGTCCCCCATGGACCACCCATGCAAATAAATTAACTTTCCATGTCTTTGAAGATTAAGAAAGCTAAACAGTTGAGGCTGGAAAAAGCCCATGAAATAAAAATGGAAAGAAACCCTGTACTCAAGCTAAAGGTACCTTTGAATGTCAGACTTATCTGTCACTTCAGGATTTGGTATCACTAGTCCCTTCTCTGCATCCATTAAGATTTCAAAATCTGAAAAAAGGGAAAATATTACATTCTTATAAAATAAATTGTTACAAGATTGCACTCTATTCAGAAATGTGCAGTAAAAAGAAAAGGTGCAAACACTAGTGTTTTAGTAACAGTTATACCAAATATACATTATCAGGGCTATAAATTTTTACAGCCACTAATAAAGGCAGCTATAACTCTTGCAGCAGCCTGGGAAAAGGCAGGTTTAAATGGAAAGAAATGGAAATGGCAGATATGGGGCACAATCCAGCACACGCTGGATATTTTCCTCAGACCATGGAGTGGCGTTAATTTGTGCCAGGTGCAATTCAGGCACTTATTTCCAATGCCATGGTTTTACCCAGAAATGAAAGGTGCACAAATGGATAAAATGGCATCTTGGCATATGCAACGCTAATTTCTCTCACTGCTGAGAAAGGAATCAAAGAACTGTACCGCTGGAAGGGACCCAGAGGGTCATCCAGCCCAGCCCCCTGCAATGCAGGAATCTCAACAGAACCCACACTCAGGAGGGATTTGGCAAAGGGCAAGAGCTTCCAGATGAGAAGGTACCATTTCCAGAAAGACCTGAGCCTCAGCTCCCCTCTTTCTGGCCCACTGAAAGTATCAGAAGTACCATATTTTTCGCTCTATAGAGCGTACTTTTTCCCTTCGAAAAATTAAGGGGAAATGTGTGTGCGTCCTATGGAGCGAATGCAGGCTCCCTGGCTTCAGCGATAGCAACACGTTGCTTTCGCTGAAGCCAGGAGAGTCTGGTCTTCGCGCTGCTCCCCGACCTGGTTTTGAGGCTGGCGGTGGGGGAAAGCAGCGCATCCCCCCACCGCCAGCCCCACAAGCTTGGTCGAAAAGCCCGCAGGAGCCGCACGCTCTTTAAAGGGAATTCCCCCACCTCCTGCAAAAGCACGCAAAAGCTGTGCGCTCTTTAAAGGCTGTGCGGCTTCTGTGGGCTTTTCTACGTGGTGGGGGAATTCCCCCACCTCCTAGAAAAGCCCGCAGGAGCCGCACAGCCTTTAAAGAGCGTGCTGCTCTTGGGGGCTTTTCCCCAAGGAGGGAGAAGGGACTGATTGGGTTGTTTTCTGCTGCTCCAGAGAAGCGGACACGGAGCAATGGATCCAAACTACAAGAAAGAAGATTCCACCTAAACATTAGGAAGAACTTCCTGACAGTAAGAGCTGTTCGACAGTGGAATTTGCTGCCAAGGAGTGTGGTGGAGTCTCCTTCTTTGGAGGTCTTTAAGCAGAGGCTTGACAACCATATGTCAGGAGTGCTCTGATGGTGTTTCCTGCTTGGCAGAGGGTTGGACTCGATGGCCCTTGTGGTCTCTTCCAACTCTATGATTCTATGATTGGCCGAGTCAGTCCCTTCTCCCTCCTGTGGGCTTTTGCGGGAGATGGGGGAATTCCCCCACCTCCCGCAATAGCAGGGAGAAGGTCTGGGAGAAGTGCACAGGCTGCGTGCAGCCTGTCCGCTGATCCCAGAGCTTGGGGGGGGGGGGAATCATATTTTTTCCCTTGATTTCCCCCTCTGAAAACTAGGTGCGCCCTATAGAGTGAAAAATACGGTAACCATCTCTCCCCACCAGATGATCAGCATTCATCCTGATTTGCATGCACAAATGTGGTGGTTAAATTATCTCCAGTCTTTTTTGAGCATTTGTTTTAATCTGTTTGTGGAGAGACGATACCATTCATGCTGATTATCTTGTGGGGTGTTTACTTGTCTTCCCATCAAACATTCATTTCGGGCCACACTTTACATTTCCTGGTCACTTTCCAGATTGCAAGAAGTCAAGATTCTTTGTTAGATTTGTTGTGCTAGGACAACAAACTGCTTTAATCTACTTTAATCATGCAACCGTAGATCACAACAAAGCTCCTACTGGCACGTTTCTGCTCAAGCCAAGTGCCTCTTTGTGCTCGTCATTCCTCTCTTCCCAATTTGCCCTCCACAGTTTTCCGCAAATTGCCATTATTTTATAAAGGCAGTAACCCTAATGCGCTCTCCCATACCTAGAGAGAAACCGTGAATCACTGGTACGTTTGCTCGAAACAGACTTTCATCTCCCAACAGTGAAAGCAGAACCTCCTTAACGTCAGGAAAACTAAAAGTAGGGGTTGATGGTAGTTCCTTCACCGATAAGGCTGCTGGCTTAGTGAAACAATTCCTTTCGAGTTCTAAACAAGCATTTATGGTATGCAACATTACTTCATTCTGCTCTATATTCTGGCCATCTGGGGAAAACAAAAGAAACAGCAATGTTATTTTCAAACAACCTTAACATACAGTTCTTCTGTAGCAGGAAAAGTCTTCATGAACAGTAGTTTAATATTTCTACATGACTTCATTGAAATAAATCTGCTCTAATGCCCTACAAGATAAACAAGTGGCTAGACCGCATGGTGGTATTCACCTAGGTTTCCCCAGAGTAGAATCACTGAAATTAAGGGACAGGACTAAGCCAGGGTTGTTAATTTCAATAGGTTCTACTCTGAGTAAAACGTAGGTGAATACCACCCAGAGGCTTTAATTACAAGGAAACTGAGAAGGGAGGGATTTGAGGAAGTCAACCAAGATGTTTAAAAGGTTGGATTTGTGAATAATTAAGTTTGTTGTTATTGTTTATCTGTTTATTGTCCCCCCTTTTTTCTTTTTCTGTTTTTGTGTATCATCTTGCTTTGTGGTTTGTGTTATCACTGTGGAAAATCTAATAAAAAATTATTTTTTTAAAAAAAGAATACCACCCGGAGGCTATAGGATACCTGGTCATCAGGTAGGGAGAGAGTGAGCAACTAGCACAGGGGAAGGAGGGGGATACTACTTCATAAAAGGAGAGGTGGGAGAACTGATTTATTTAAAAATCTGTTTAGACTGCTTATCTATAACAGTATCCAAAACAACTTCCAAAATATACAACCCACCACAAAACAACTCAGCGACATCAACTGCAGAGTTACCACTATTCTACTGCATTTTACCTTGAGGTTTGCATTCTGGGGGAAATAAGTGATGCCTACTTACTGCGGGAATGATGTACAGTGCAAAGAAAAAAGGAGGGAGGCAGATTTGTGAGCCCAGCTGCAGTGGAGCTGCGGATGGTGGCACCGAGGCAGAAAATAGTTGCAGTAAACACAGGACGAACTGGGATTTAAACAAGCCCCAACTTTATTGATTACAGATGTCAGCAGGTTTTGGCATGGGCACTGGGTGTGTATCCTGACTGCTGGTCGATGTGGCAGGGTTAACCAAGGTTAAGGATCGCCCTATGGCATACATCAAATCAGGGTGACACCCCCCCCCCCAAGATGACCAATGCGGGGTGCTGTGGCCCATCAGCATCCTATTTTCTTGTCTGGACAGAAGCACCTCCCACAGGATCCCTTTAAGGGGATACCCTGATCCCTAAGAGCAGAGTGGGGGGAGCACCCCCTGTCCAATTAAACTAGAGATCGAACCCAATGCCTTATCCCCCACAAAGCAGTGACAGTTGCTGTGAGGGAGGCAAAATGCTCAGACAAGCTGTTAGTCTGATGACAGGACCCTAACTGACCCCAAATACAGCGGCCGAGGACTTAATAGCGAAGTCCTACACAGGGCTTGCCGGTGTATCCTTGGGCAACCCGTAAGCATAAAGATTGGGAGGGTGGGTTGTGGAATCCAGCAACGATTGAGGCTGAGACCTGGGCATGGCTGGCTTTTATCGCCAGGGACTGGACCAGCAGGAAGAAGTCTTCCATCTGGTCTGCTCCCAAACCGTGCCCCCTAGCTCGCCTGTGATTGGCTGCACCTGTGAGTGAGCTCCAGCAAGCAGCATGGCTGGGGGAGAAGAAAGCGATGTCCTCCCTCGGCTGTCCCAACTCCCTGCACCAGACCACAACCGCCACTTCTCTCCAGCTGACGCTAAGTGTTCTTTGACAACAAGCTTCTGATTTTTAGCCATCCAAATACCCATGGAAAACTACATTTTGTAGATCCCTGAATTCCTGTTTTGTTTATTGAGGCATCTGTCACCCAGATTAAATTAGTTAACAAAAATGTGGAGGGGGGGGAGTTCCGTTGTGGAAACAGAAACTATTGTGCTTTGTTTGAGGCTACCCACAGTGGCAAATCAAGCACCCTAATGCGATAGAATAAAAATGCACTGGAAGTTTCCTAGTTTCTTACGTGGGCACAGGGAAGAAAACTGCAAAACTAATATACCAAAGCACTATAAGCAGTTGTTTTCTGCTGAAAGCAAAATGAGCATTTAAAGCACTTTTTTATTATAGGACTAATTTAAGGAACTCTAAACACAGTATTGAGTTTGCAAACAAATAACACAATTCATACACAATCTAAAGCTGCGGCGTCAGCTTTCATTTGAGGAAGTATATGAGTCAAGATGAATATCTGACCTGTTGCTACCAGACTGTGGAGGATTTCATCTAGTAGAAGCTGCTTAAGTGCAGATTGGGGGAAGTATCCTAAAATGCAGAACGAATACACAGCTTTCAGTAAGTCCGCGTTAGAGATCTTGGGGAGATACTTATCCAAGACACTATTCAGTGCCTCAAGGAACCTTCAAAATGTGAGAAAAAAATACTGTCAAGCACAAATTCACGATTTAATTAACAATATACTCTGCCTCACTACAGATATAGAGAGCTATGTAATTAATAAATATGACTGGCTGACAAGACACAGATGCTACACACAGACACAGAAAGAGTTTTCATCTGATAGATACAAGTTCCCGTTTTCTAATGGAAATGCAATCTCCCACTGATTCCAGTGTACAAAGAGCAACTTAGTTTTCACAGCCTGTCCCATCTTATATGTTTGTGAGTTGGTTTGCTCTGTACTAGGGTGGGGGCTTCTGTTTTAATATTAACCAGGTCCCAAATTTTGTTTAGGTAGTCAAGTCACCCTAATTGCATCTTTTTATGTGATGTGATAGTCCCATGACAATGTAGACACTTCTAAGAGGCAGACAGTCCTATATGCCTTTAATTTTATGTATCAATCAAGGAAATAGTTTTGTACACCAGAGGCACCCTCAGCCATTCCTGAACGGCCACTAAAATCCCCACAGAGCTGATTCATACGAAGGTTCCATTCCTAGCTGTGATTGGTTATAGGCACAGCCAATAGTCTTAGCCCAAAATATATGTTAGGAACCCTAAGCCATCATGCCAATGCCAATCACATTTGAAGAATTGGATAGGTTAATTCTGTGGGAAATGGAGATATTGCTATCTGGGCTAAATTTCTCCATTAGCTACCATGTAACACAATAACAAACGTTCTAAGCCAGAACCTACTCCTGATTTTGGCTTTTGGGGGTGTGGTTGAGAGAAGAATAGGCTCGCAGAATGGTCACAAGATCCCTCATGCTTAAGCATTCAGGATCGGACGTCACTTTCTCAGCAAACGCATCCATCAGATCAACGGGTCGAAAGCCAACATTCTCAAAGGCAGAAAGAAACAGGACTACCTGAAATCAAAAGAGAAGTCAGCATAATATGCATATATCAAGTGCGCAACTGAGACAACTGGGCTGAAGACTTTTCTTAATATAAAACTATATTCAGCCGAAAGAGGTGCAACTGAAGCAAATGCACATTCTTGCCCAGCTTATGGCTTCCTTAATTTCCCACCACCTCCTCTGCTGTGCCCCCTGTATCTAGTTTTAGACCCCCCCCCCTTCATTTTGGAACATCAGATTCAAGATGCAATCCTAATTCCAGTTGGCAGCAGTGGCTCACACTGGCCAGGACAGGTTGTGGGGTGGAGCGAGGAAAAAATGTCCCTTTGTCACAGCAGCACCCTAGCTGACACAGCAGAGACGCCTGGATTGCGCACGCTGCCCTCGTAAGACGGAACCAGCAGGTCACGTGGTGGCTCAGTCCTGCCTCATTTCAGGGGGTTTCCACAGGCTGCTGCTGTCGGCAAGACCACAGGAGGTGGCTTAAGCCCACCTGCCTCTTGGGTGGGTACACTGGGGCACTCCTCACTGGCAGGGCTTTCCTGCTGATGCCAGACCTCCCTCACTAGCAGAAGCAAGCAGATCAAGGGTTGGGATTGCTCTGCAAAACAGCATTGCCAGTAAACACAATCTGGACCGGATTATTGCAATGAATTGGATTACTGTCAGGCTGCCCTGGTGAATCTGGTGTCTGGGCCTCATTTTTCAGAGTTGGATTATCTTCAGAGTTAGATTATCCCAGCAGATATCGGCCATGTTTGCAGGTAACAAAAAAGGTAAAGGGACCCCTGACCATTAGGTCCAGTCGTGACCGACTCTGGGGTTGCGGCGCTCATCTCGCTTTATTGGCCGAGGGAGCCGGCGTACAGCTTCCGGGTCATGTGGCCAGCATGACTAAGCCGCTTCTGGCGAACCAGAGCAGCGCACAGAAATGTCGTTTACCTTCCCGCCAGAGCGGTACCTATTTATCTACTTGCACTTTGATGTGCTTTTGAACTGCTAGGTTGGCAGGAGCAGGGACCGAGCAACGGGAGCTCACCCCGTTGCGGGGATTCGAACCGCCAACCTTCTGATCGGCAAGTCCTAGACTCTGTGGTTTAACCCACAGCGCCACCCGCGTCCCTAACAAAAAGCCACAGCTAATGCAAATCAAGGTTTATAAGCTTCTTCGTGGTTAAAAAACCATGGTGAAGCTGCTGGGTCATTTTTGGACAATCCAATAAACCAGTTTAATAAACCATGCCTTAGCATTACATGTAAATCAAAATGCTGAGAAGTTAACGCTTGAATGAACACAGTTTGAGAACTACAACTACTGAAGTCTACAGCCAGCTCCATACTGGCATCAATTTTCTATTTAAAATGCCAATTTAATAATGTTATCCCAAAGTTTACCTGCTTTGTGTCCCACATATAGAAGACGGATGCTGCATAATCCGCTATTGCAGAACAAAGCTTGCTGTTGCGGTAGAGGAGGTCTTTGCAAGACCTCAGAATATTCAGCAGACGCCGGAAGGGAGTTCCAGGGATATTCTCTGATACACACACAAAAATAAAAATGGAAATTGCACTAACTGCATTGAAGTAACCCTTGAGATGGAAGTATGTATTTCATTTGTTAAAAGAAATGTCAGCTAAAATCACAGCAAAACATAAAGTTAATGGAACCAAGGAGCTGCTTAAGATAATAAAAGGGACCAGAATTAATGCAGGAGTTTTTTTGATATTCCTCCTTTGAACAGCGGAAGCCATGCCATACAACAAACCGTTCTCAAAACATTCCTCGGCTGCAAATTCTGCTTGTCATGTGATAGTGGGGGCTGCAGTTACAAAGTAAATTGAGCCCCACCCACCACACACTTGGACTCACAGAGTTAGCTGCATAGTTCCTTGGATCCTGCTCCATATTATTTTGGACCAACCCTCTCAAACCATGGCAACTGGACAGATTCAAACAGAGTATAACTACATGCAAAGTTGCAGAGAACAGTTCTCCTTTGACTATTCCAAATCCCTGTTTCTCTCTTCTTTTTGCGTTCCTTGGCAGACGGCTCTGCTCTCCATACTTTCTTATTAAACTGTTGTCCTCCTTTAGTTTAAGCAAGATTTTTTCTTTATAAAAAGACAAAAATTCTTACATTATTTCTGACTTACCTATTATTTTGTTACTGCAGGCATTCAGGATTGGAACAGAGCGGTAATTCATTTCAGCCAGCAAGGTGAACATGTGCTGAGCATTTGGGACAGTAAGTTGGTCTATGTGATACAAAATCTTGTTCTGAAAGAAAACAGATTTGAATGAGACAGAAATATCAATGTCCTAATATGCACAATTTGTATACGGTGTCTGTTCGATAATGTGTGGTTTGTTATGCCTAATAAAGGATACAGTGGTGCCTCGCAAGACAAAATTAATTCATTCCGCAAGTTTTTTCTTCTTGCGAGTTTTTCGTCTTGCGAAGCACGGTTTCCCATAGGAATGCATTGAAAATCAATTAATGCGTTCCTATGGAGACCGCTTGCCAGGCTGGCGGTGCGGAGAAGGGCTTTTCTCCCCACCGCAAGCCTTCAGGACAGGTACGGGAACAGAGGGGAAGGCGCGCAGCGCTTCTCCTCTGTTCCCGGGGCTTGCGGTGGGAGGAGGGTTTTTCCTCCCCACCGCCAACATTCAGAACAGCATTCTGAATGTTGGCGGTGGGAAGGAAAACCCTCCTCCCACTGCAAGTCTTCAGGACAGCCATCCGAAGGCTGGCGCGGGGAGAAGGTGTCTCCGCCCCACCGCCAGCCTTCGGAGCAGCCTTCCGAAGGCTGCCGGTGGGGCGGAGAGACCTCCTCCCGCCGCCAGCCTTCGGAGCAGCCTTCCGAAGGCTGCCGGTGGGGCGGAGAGACCTCCTCCCGCCGCCAGCCTTCGGAGCAGCCTTCCGAAGGCTGGCGGCGGGAGGAGGTCTCTCCGCCCCACCGGCAGCCTTCGGAGGAGCCTTCCGAAGGCTTGCAGCGGGAGGAGGTCTCTACGCCCCACCGCCAGCCTTCGGAGGAGGTCCGAGGACAGTGGGGAAGACGCACTGTGCTTCCCTGCTGTCCTGGAGATTTCCCTATGGGCTTTCGTCTTGCGAAGGAAGCCCATAGGGAAATTTGTCTTGCGAAGCGCATCGAAAAACGGAAAACCCTTTCGTCTAGCGGGTTTTTCGTCTTGCGAGGCGTTCGTCTTGCGGGGCACCACTGTATTTGATTTGAATTTATTTAAAGACCACTGTAAACGGTTAAAATTATTAGCAGGGATGTAAAGACACTTGTAATGTGGAATTGCTTATGATAATTGTGGATATTTAATAGATGGATAATGGTAAAAGATGCAGCAAATTTAATCTTAAACATGGAACCCATGGAGGGAGGGAAGGGGGTCTGAAGGTTCAACAGAACCTTGTATTTTAATTTTTGAAATGGTTAAGTTAAAATGTATAAAACTGTGAAAAAACCAATATTATTTTTTTAAAAAAGGAACAGATATCTATATCCAATTACTTATCAGTTTTCCCCTTTCTTTCTACACTGAGACTGCAAGAATTAGTTGCTTTCTTTCAAAAGCAACTAATTCAACTGGTTGAAAAAGGAACACCAGAGCTTCAGGCAATATTGCATTTACTTGTGTTGTGCAGCTGCAATTACGAGGGTTAATATGATATGAAATAAATGGATTCTTTATACTACATGATACCACTCTCAAAACCCTCAGAATAATGGAAGCTTTTTCCTCCATTGTTAAAATGTGTTGTGGTCTGCAGGGTGTGGCTGCGTGGGAATCACACTGGGGACTGCTTCTAATACAAGCTTCTAGTCGTAGAATGACTTACATACCTCTTCCTTTACCTAATGCTGTCCCAGTGGTGTTTTGCTTGTGAAACAGTATTTCCATTTCCTCTCCCCCTGTGCGCCCCCAAAATCTTTCCCAGTTGGTCTCCCAACCCTCTGGCATGGGTTTTGAGGATGTAAGCAGGCTGGAGGGGACAGGCGTGGAAGAGGAAGCTCTGTTGCACAGAGGAAGTCCATTATGCAAGCAGAGCCGCAGCAACGGTTATGGCCCTATACCTGGATACACTGAATTAATAACTCCCATTTTTTACCTCCAGTTTTGTCTTAAGCTTGAGTGGTGCATCCTTCCCAAGCCCCTTCATCATGTTTTGCAATATAAGCACATTTGAGATTTTGGGGATTCTCTGCTCCACCAGTAATCTGTTTTTTTGAAAAGAGCAAGGGATTCAATCAGCTTGGAAAAAGAATGTGACATGGGCAGAAGCACACAGGACAGTTAACAAAACAACAACTTATTTCTACTCTGCCTTTTTCTTGTGACGGGGACTCAAGACAGCTTACAGACAAAATAGTAAATGTAAAGGGGACCCCTGACCGTTAGGTCCAATCGTGACCGACTCTGGGGTTGCGGCGCTCATCTCGCTTTATTGGCCGAGGGAGCCGGCGTACAGCTTCCGGGTCATGTGGCCAGCATGACTAAGCCGCTTCTGGCGAACCAGAGCAGCACGCGGAAACACCGTTTACCTTCCAGCCAGAGTGGTACCTATTTATCTACTTGCACTTTGATGTGCTTTCGAACTGCTAGGTGGGCAGGAGCAGGGACCAAGCAATGGGAGCTCACCCCATTGCAGGGATTCGAACAGCCGACCTTCCGATCGGCAAGTCCTAGGCTCTGTGGTTTAACCCACAGTGCCACCCGTGTCCCACAGACAAAATAAAAGCATCTAAAAACATAGGGGTGGGAAATCGCCCAAAGACTATAGAAACTGGGAGAATACGATCTTTCAGATAGCTTAGACCTAAAACATAGAGGGCTTTATAGGTTGTAACCTGCACTTTGAATTGTGCCCAGAAAGAATTAGTAGCCACTGCAACTGTTATAACAAGGGAGTTGTATGCTCCCTGTAACCAGCCCCATTCAACAATCTGGCTGCAGCTCTTTGAGCCAGCTGAAGTTTATGAGCACTTTTCAAAGGCAGCCCTACATAGAGTGCATTACAGTCATCCAAATGGGATTTAGCTAAGGCGTATGTCACCATGACCAAATCAACATCTCAAGGAACGGTCGCAGCCAGAGCATTAGCTTCAACTGTGCAAATGCACTCCTGGCCACCAAAGAGACCTGGAGCATCCATGCTCAGGGCTGAATCCAGGAGCCTGCCCAAAGCGCAAATCTGCGTCTTCAGTGTTACCCCACCCAGCACAGGCTGAATTCCCTGTTCGGCCTTCCAACTGACCAAGGGCACCTCTGTCATGTCTGGATTAAATTTCAATTTGCTCACTCTCGTCCAGTCCATTAAGGATGACAGACACAGGCTTAGAACCAAGACAGTTTCCTTGGATTTAAGAGGAAATGCCTTTTAAAAATGGCAGTATATGAATGTGGCATTTTAGATGTCATATATTCTCCATCAGAAAGGAATCATTTTGTTTCTGAAACATTAAGAGAGAAAAAACACATTACTGATCTTAAGTGGGGGACTGGTATTGTGCTTGCCTTATCTGTTCCCAGGCATCGCCACCTGATCATATCACACACTGTAAGTTGAAGAACAGTTATGTAGCTTGGGGTTGCTCTTGGATCCATTACTGTCATTAGAGGCCTAGGTGAGCTCTGTGACAAAGAGGGCACTTCCAAAACTTGCTTGGTATGTCAACTATGCCCTTTCCTGGACAGGGATGGCTTGGCCAGTGTGATCCATATACTGGTGACCTTACAGCAAGGTTTTTGTAATTATTATCAATTACAAGCATGATGCCTATTAGAAGTCAATGTATTGTTTTTCCTTACTGCAATCCAACTTGAAGAGCTTCCACATTCTTGGACTTTTCCATTCCTTGCAAAGTGTTTGCAACAACTGAGAGACATCGGTCATCAAATTCATTGAGACGTTCCTATTCAAAGCACAAGAAAACCCGGTTTTCAGCAATCTTTCACGTAAAGGGAACACGCCTCCTCAGAAGTACGTCTGAGAACTGCAGCCTCAAGGACAGTTATTCATTACAAATTTTACCATTTAAACAAATAGTAAACAAATGCATTTTCAACTCCAGCTTTACCATAACTCAATTATGTCGAATTAACAAAGTGTACTTGTTTGGTGTGATTACTCCTTATTTACTGTTGTGTTCTTCAAACTGTAAGTATGGCGATTCTTACAATGTGGAAATTCCCGTGTGCAAAATGTACATTAAGAAGTTAACAGGAGCCTTCAGCAACACCCTGTCCACCAGGAGGGCTTGCCACGCCTCTGATGGTCTGTGTATCTGGCAAGTTTCTACTGCTATGGGGAAAGAGTCACAAACATGCAGTGCCACATCACCACCTTGCATTTTTCACAGGGCTGCTATGCCAACTGCTATGTGGTTCTCTCATTCTCCTATCTATCCTTAAAGAGCAGGTGGAGAACAGATTTCACAAGACTGTGTGCCTCAGAGGTAACAGATAGGAGAGTTGGAAAAGGAATGAACGTTAGGGCTGCTCTATGACCTATTTTACACAATTATGAGAATGTACGTGGGAGCACTTTGAAAACCAAAGTATTCATTATAAAATCATTAGTTTAGCTTGCTAAAGTTTCCCTGCCGATGCCAGATGAATGGCCCCACTGACAAGTCTGGAGCTCAATTCACTACTATATAATCATCCCTTATGTTCAGTGCAAGACTACAGAATTTCTGTGACTCACCTGGCATACCCTCAGCAAGGTCTGAACCAACCGGGTGTTCTGTGGGACTCCCAGTTTCACCACAGCTAGCAGGCTGTATACCAAGTCATCACGCCACATGTATTTGGCCTCCTGCATCACACACTGACAGACCTGGCTAAACTGAGGGTGCTCAAACATCAACTGTTTCTCATAATGTCTCTGATCTTCCGAGAGCTTTTTTGTGAGCGTCCACATAGTGGCAAGACAGTTACTGGCGTACTTTGGAGCATCTGGAAATTTTGAAGCAAGGTCTAGTACATCACTGGGAGATGTACATTTTTGAAGGTCCTTAAAGAATTGCTGGGGTGTGTTTTCTTCATCCTTTTCTTCCACTGTACTTCTAACTTCCTTTGGGGATCCCAAGAAACCAGATGGAAGTTGGGTGGGTGCAACAGTCATTAGGTCAGGGCCTTGCACATGGTCATCTAAGAGGGCATCAGCAGTTTTCTGTTCATTTGCACTGGTACTGTCTGCATTAATACTTAGGGTACCTTGAGACAAAAATCTAACAGATGATTGCAGCTGGCAAGGAGACGCATAAGACAGGGGTCGCCTCAGATAAATACTGTGTGCAGTACTTTTAGGCCCATCAACCCTCAGTGCAAACGCTCTCCTTGTGGTTCGAGAAAAAGGACTCTGCGCATAATGACATGCCTGCAGCTGTCTCACTGTCCTTAGAAAACAATCCAGGTTCTTATTCATTTTGCTCTTTAGTGCTTTATGATGACTTGTTCAAAGAAAACAACTTCATAAAATTCTCAGAACACAAATAAGGCAGTCAGAAGTAGGTCGTGTAGATTACCTGTTAAATGAATTCAAAATGGTAGTTTCGTGAACGTAATACACTTGCAATATTACCATCAAATGTACATCAAATAACTAAACAACAACAAACTCAATCAATCAATATAATAAACAACCTCAATTTCGTTGGATGGTCCCCAGATCCCTGTATTATTTACTCGCGAGCCTGTTCTTCTCCAGAATGTGCCCTGCAAGGCAGCGGAGGTTCAGGACCAGAGTTTTCCGTACCCTTACATGGGCTACTTTCCCAGGTAGACGAGCCCCATCAGCCCCTCATTAATAAAATGCATATTTGTGTGTCAAGACCCCGAGACCACCCCCTCGTTGATGAATAAGACACAAGGACACGGATATGAGGTTAATGTTATTGGGCAAATTTAGGCCACAACTTTACAGTGGTACCTCAGGTTACATACGCTTCAAGTTACAGACTCCACTAACCCAGAAATAGTGCTTCAGGTTAAGAACTTTGCTTCAGGATGAGAACAGATATCGGGTTCCGGCGGGGCAGCAGCAGGAGGTCCCATTAGCTAAAGTGGTGCTTCAGGTTAAGAACAGTTTCAGCTTAATTGATTAATTGCTGAATTGATTATGTAAATGGGAGTGCAAAAAGGGGAGGTGTGAGGAGGTCAAGGAAACAAGCAAATGAGCTTAAAAATATCAAAAAATGGATTTGTTTTTTGTATTTTCCTTTTTTCTTCTTCTTTATGTATTTTTGAATTTTTCTTTTTCTTGGTTTTTCTTTTATTCTGTAAATCTTTGTTTTTTTTTAACTCTAATAAATATCTTTAAAAAAAAAAATAAGAACAGTTTCATCTTAAGAACGCACCTCCGGAACGAATTAAGTTCTTAACCCGAGGTACCACTGTATATAGCAGGTGCAGAAACTGCCCTCTTGGGTCTCCTCCGCTCAATCCGCCAGAGCCTGTATTCTCCTGCGGAAGGAGCGACTCCTCGGCCCGAATCCCCAACGGAGACCTGGAAGCCCCCCTGGGATGGGAAGAGGTCGAGGGGCAAACCCCCCCCCCAACGACGGGGACTCCGCTCCCCCCTCAGGCCGCCAGGGGACGCGGCTGTGGCGCCGCTCTCTCCGCCTCCCCCTCACCTGCCGAGGTCTCCTCACATGGGCGCCGCCATCGCGCCAGGCTGACACGTGACCCGAGCCGGCGAGTGAAGTGGGCGGGGTGCGACGGCGAGAGAAAGGAAACAAGCCTTCCTTGAGCCTACGGGTGCCCGGAGCGGACAAAATGGCCTCTTCCGGCTCGGTCAGGCTGCGCGTGCCTGGTTGCCTGGCAACCGCCCCGCTCTCCTCCGGCCTAGCTCCGCGCGAAAACACACACCTGTTGTTGTTGTTGTTGTTGTTGTTGTTGTTGTTGGGGTTTTTCTTTGGGGGGGGGAATGGCCAAATTCGTGCTCGCAGGTGAGGCGGCTCCGCCATGGAGTCACACACACACACACACATACACACCGCCGTCCTGCTCGGGTTTCGCAGGGCTGGGCTGGCTCGCGCCCCCTGAGCATGCACAGAGTGCTGCACTCCCGGCAGTCGCTCTGGGATGAGGAATGAGTTTGCCGGGCGAGTCGAAGCAGCTCCTTCAGGCAGGAATAAAGAAAGAGGAGGCTGCTTCCCTCACCTGCGCGTCCACGGTGGCACACCCCTCTCTGTTAGGAAGCAGATCAACCCAGTTAATATACGATTGTGTTTCTCTTAGAACGATTTGTTTTTATTATTATTATGGGGGTGTGTGTGTGTAAAATAATAGGGGCAATCTGCCTTCCCTGGAAAGTAAGCAGGCAGCAAGTATTCATAAGCTTGCGAATATACCGGTATATACTGTATTCACTCCTTTGACTTCACAAGCTTATGAATACTTGCTGCCTGCTTACTTTCCAGGGAAGGCAGATTGCCCCTATTATGCTAAGGCGGATATATATATATATATATATATATATATATTCCACCTTCTTTCTCTGGCAGGACCTCAAGGCAACTTACAGATAAAACTAAGAACAGCTAAAAATGTGGCAGGGGCAGGGAAATGACAACAACTAAGAAACAATTAAACCTTAACAGAATTAAAACTATAGTACGGTGATTGCCTTTCTGCCGTTAATGACACTGACTAATTTTCATTTTTTTTCCTTCCAGTAGCACCTTAAAGACCAACTAAGTTAGTTCTTGGTATGAGCTTTCGTGTGCATGCACACGAAAGCTCATACCAAGAACTAACTTAGTTGGTCTTTAAGGTGCTACTGGAAGGAAAAAAACATTTTTTTGTTTTGACTATGGCAGACCAACACGGCTACCTATCTGTAATTTTCATTTTGTACACCTCAGTCAGTTTCACTGGATGCTTCTGAGCGCCTGCTAATGTTTATTTGTTCATTCATTAGGATGGAGCAGGAGCCCCGTTGGATCCGTGAAGGGGACATAAAGCCACAAAGATCTGGCCCTATTTCTGTCTAGGCCAAGATCCCTTCCTTCCTGCTTGCGATTCCCAGCAGCCGGTGCTCAGAGGCATACTGGTTGCCTCCAACAGTGGGAGGGAGAACATTGTGGCTAGCAGGCCCTGATCACCTAATCAGCCCTCGGCTAATTTGCCCAAGCCCCTTTTCATCTAAACCATTCTGGCCGTCACTACATCTTATGGCAGGAAATTATAGGAGTTGACTCAGAAACTTGCAGAGCGGGGTGCATGGAAGTCGTGCTTGGGGAAGTAGTGCACTCTTGCTCTGTCCCGGTTATCATCCCCCTTTGCAATAAGTGTTTGCTCCTTTGACTTCATGAGCTTATGAATACTTACTTGCTTTCTTACTTTCCAGGGAAGGCAGATTGCCCCTATTATGCTAAGGCAGAACTCCTTGCTGATTATTTGCAGAAAAATCTGCCTCACTTCAGAATACACAAGATTACTCAGCATCCAGACAACTGGGAGGTAATATATATCCATGTGATTCACTAGTGCAGTAATGAGACACCTTGCAGGGCTGGTCCTGTCATTAGGGATAGTGAAACATAGTGATTATGTTTTTGTAAGAGATGTTAATTTATGGTTGGTGGTGTTAGCCATCTTGACCTTTTTAGCAGGGAAGGTGGGCTACAAATATTTTACATAAATATGTGATGTGGGCAAACCTGTAATGGCCTGGTATTTCTCTAGCACACTTATGCTCCCTAGATGGAAGTGTATAAATGGACAAGCACCGACTTATATGGGCACATTGCCTCTGTTGACCCTTTTGGGGATATATTTCTATTTCTTTTGCCTTCTTTCTATTGAAAAATTATAGCCTGGGTGCTGAAGGAGGCTCTTGGTTGAAGCGTTTGAAATCCTGCCCACTAGTGGATGCATCTGTATATTTGACTAGCATGCTGCTTTGCTAAAAAGTGTGTTGGCTAAAGCTTTCTTAAAATTTCCTGAAGCAGTACTGGTCCACATTGGTTCTTTCATACATTCAAGCAGACATCGGTCTGCATTTTTTCCCTCACTGCAGCTTCCAGTTCAATGCACTTGCTTGCAACTAATCCATAAATGCCTTATTAATGTATACATTCAAATTAGCATTAGATGTACAGGTACAAAATGTATGAGCCTGTTATAAAATATGAAGGGAAAGTGTTTGGGCATATCATCTTGGGATATTACTGTTTCAGTATTGCCTTGAAAGCTTTTTCTGGATTTAACACATTAACAACACATTTCATGCTTGCTTTGGGGGATTTTGCTTCTAGAAGTGGCTGCAGGAGATCTGTGAACAGAATGGATGGAAACATAAGCGCTCTCCAATTATTTGGAGGGAATTGTTGGACCGTGGAGGAAAGGGACTTCTTCTGGGAGGATTCAATGAATTCCTTGAACACGCCCAGGTCTGCTTCTGCTTCTTCTCTTCTTGTCTCTACGTTTAGTGAGTATTCAGTTGGCTAAATAATATCCCATCTCCCAACAAAATACTGCAATCAGAAGAATGCTTATGAGAGAGATGGTAAATGCGAACTTATATTACTTTATAACCACACTAGAATCACACTCAAAGACCACAAGACCTTTTAATGGTGTTGGACCTCCAACTTCCTTCAGCCCTAAGCAGCATAGTCTGTGGTTGGGAATGGTGGGAGTTGTAGCCCAACAACATCCAGGGATGGACACAAATTCCCTATCCATGTCATAAGGAGCTTGGAAAACCTACCATAATTAGAGAGAAGTTTTGATTACTGAGGCCACTGGGAAAGGGCAATGAGGAATGAGTTCGGGCTTAATTTGATTATCAGGAAAGTATTCCTAAAGGTAAGGATTGCCTATGGCCTGGGTTATTTAAATCTAAAGAATGCTGCTACTGCAATGGACCGGCCATGGTAATGATAATGGTACTGCTGTATTCTGCTTTGATCAGAACCCACATAGTATAATTTAGGAAGGATATCAACAAACTGAAGCATGTCTAGAGGGCAGCAATTGTGAGGAGCTTATATGGCAATAAATATCAAGATCAAGTCCTGCGAGGAAAGGTTGTAGGAATTGGCTGTGCTTAGCCGGAAAAAAAGATTACTGAGAAGCAAAATAGTAGCCATTTTCAAAAATGAGGTCCAGTGCCGAGGGCCTTCTGGCAGTTCCCTCACTGTGAGAAGCCAAGTTACAGGGAACCAGGCAGAGGGCCTTCTCGGTAATGGCACCCGCCCTGTGGAACGCCCTCCCACCAGATGTCAAAGAGAAAAACAACTACCAGACTTTTAGAAGACACCTGAAGGCAGCCCTGTTTAGGGAAGCTTTTAATGTTTGACGGACTATTGTATTTTAATATTTTGTTGGAAGCAGCCCAGAGTGGCTGGGGAAACCCAGCCAGATGGGCGGGGTATAAATAATAATTAATAATTAATAATTATTATTATAAATATTTGCAGGACTGTCACCCTAATGATAAATCACATTTTTTTTTGTTTTTGTTGCTGCAGAGGGTAGGAACCAAACCAAATAACCTGAAAAGTATTTAGACTAAACATTAGAAAGAACTTCCTGATGGGACAGGCTGTTTGATAGTAGAGGCTGGATGGTTGCTGTAGTGGGTTACTTGCTTCAGGAGGGGTTTGGACTAGATTACTTTGAAGGATCTTTCCAGCACCAATGATTTGATGATGTTAGTAAATTATTATTTCTATTCTACCAACATGCTTGGAGCATCCATCACAGATGGAACTTAATGAAGGATTTCCCTATTCTGTCCCTTGGTTCCTCCCCCCTCCCCCAAACACACACTTTTTTTAAAAAAAAGGTTTTGTTCTTCAGATTTTTGATTAAATGGTGATAATGTCTGAGCCATATTTGGATGCCTGCTGATGACTCTTTTTAATCTTCAGCAATACTATAACATCACATCCGACATGATGACTGAACAGATGCTCTTAATAGCCAAGGAGAACTTGCAGACTCACATAGTGATTGACCAAGAGGAGAAAGAACTTAAAGGCCTTATCAATCCATTGCACATTTGGATAAACAGGTGGGAAAGATGAAAAGAAACTGCACAGGGAATCTCAAAAACTTAAGTCTGATCCTTTTCTTTTTAAACAATCCAGCTGTCAGGGAACCTGGAAAATCAGCAGAATCCGGAACCTGTACATGACTGAACCCAGTCTATGCTTGTAACACAAAGATCCACATTTGTATATGTGAGCACTTACAGCGCAGACTATAATTCCCATTTTTAATTTTCCAACTGCAGTGCCTTGCATTTCATCAAAGATCTCAACATTTCATCAAAGATCCCTTACCTTTCCCGCCCCGACCTGGCCACGGTGATCCATGTGACGGTCACCTCCAGGCTTGACTACTGTAATTCGCTCTACATGGGGCTGCCCTTGAAGCTGTCCCAGAAACTCCAGTGGGTGCAGAATGCTGCAGCGAGGCTCCTCATGGGTTCCTGCCATGGGAGCATATTCACCCAGTGCTTTACCAGTTGCACTGGCTCCCGGTGGAGTATCGGGTCAGGTTTAAGGTGCTGGTTTTGACCTTTAAAGCCCTTTGTGGCTAGGGCCCTTGTACTTACGGGACCGCCTCTCCTGGTATGCCCCACAGAAGACCTTAAGGCCCATGAATAATCATAGTGTAGAGGTCCTGGGCCCTAAGGAAGTTAGATTATCCTCCACCAGGGCCAGGGCCTTCTCAGTGACTGCTCTGACCTGGTGGAATGCTCTGTCCCACGAGACCAGGACCCTGCAGGATTTAACTTCCTTCCGCAGGGCCTGTAAGACAGAACTATTCCTCCTGGCTTTCAATTTGAACCTGGCCTGATCTTTTGTTCCCCTTCCTTCCCTTCCCTCCCCCTCCCCTTTTTGTGAAGATTGCCTGCTCTGGGATCCCATAGCTTGTTCTCCCCTGGTCTCCTCACTGGCCCAAGTGGGACTAATTTAGCCAGCTAGCTCTGGTGATCATCTAATGTTTATTGGATGGATTTCCCCCCTAAATTGATTTTTGATTTTATTGTTATTTATGCCTTATACCGTATTTTATGTTGGGGTTTTTTGTAGCATCAATTAAGTGTTTTAAATTTGTTGTTAGCTGCCCTGAGCCCGGTTTTCTGAACCTGGAAGGGCAAGATATAGACAAAATTTATATTTATTTATTTATTTATTTATTTATTTATTTATTTATTTATTTATTTATTTATTTTATTAACAGCCCCAGAGTTTGGGAAGTGAGATATATATGTATACATAAAATAGTGGTTGCTTTTTTTTAAAAAAATCACCCTTATACCAATACTGTACCCTATGGGGTACAGTATTTACCGTATTTTTTGCTCTATAGACTCACTTTTCCCCTCCTAAAAAGTAAGGGGAAATGTGTGTGTGTCTTATGGAGCGAATGCAGGCTGCGCAGCTATCCCAGAAGCCAGAACAGCAAGAGGGATCGCTGCTTTCTCTGCGCAGCGATCCCTCTTGTTGTTCTGGCTTCTGTGATTCAGAATTTTTTTCTCTTGTTTTCCTCCTCCAAAAACTAGGTGCATCTTATGGTCTGGTGTGTCTTATAGAGCGAAAAATACGAGTACATAAAGAAGCAAACAGCAAGCGACAGAAAGGAGAGAGGAGAGAAAATGGCAGAGCCACCGTCCCACCTGCCCACACTTGGCTTGCACAAGTCCAGCAGGCCTTTAGATCTGGCTGTTCAGCAGCCACAACTCCTCCCTCCCTTGACCTAGTCCGTTAATGTTATTAAGCAGCTTTTCCTGCATTCTCACTGCAGAATTGCTATGGGATGACTGTTGTTGGGGAGACCAGTCTCAGTAGTCTATCAGCCCATGTGATTGTTAAGTCTTCAGTGTTAAGTTGTTGTTGTTTTAATAAAAAAGTAGGTTATAGTTTAGAAAAATCAAACACTTATGCAGTTAAATTAATGTAGTCTGTAACCACATAGCTTAAAAATAACTCAGCTTCAATGCCTGCTGTTAGAAGATAATGTCACTAGATTTCATGGCAAGGTATCATTGTTCATTTCTAATACAGGCACTAAGAGTTGACTACTGAGGACCATGAAAACCTGTGGAATAAAAAGATTTTTTGGGGGGTGGGGGAATAGCTCTCCTCTGCATAAAACCAGTGTTTGCTGGTTCATTGCTAACTACTTTTCTTATCTTAACAGAGCATCAGCTAGTATCTGCTATCATCTGATCCCTTTGTTAATCAATGGGGAAATATTTGGAATGGAAACTGAGATCAGCCTCCACTTGCTTGACAGAAAGGGCTGCGAAGAACTTCTTGAAGTTATCGTTATGGAGACTGAGGACTTGGCATCCCCTGTCCTTCGTGGTATCACTTTGTACACTGAACTGGACGACCAGACTTTTCTGGAAGCGGAAGTCATCATTTTGCTTGATGACGTCCTCCAAGAGGCAATCCCGTCTCTTGAAGAATGCATCCAGCAAGTTACCAATCAATGTGAAATATATGGTCCTCTGATAGAGAAGAATGCCAGAAGTAATGTCAGGGTTGTTGTGATGGGGAAAACCTTTGTCAACCTTAAGGCGTTGATGCTTATTACACATGCTCCGTCCATCAACCCTCAGAATATTGTCACTGTATCCCTGCTCTTGGAAAATGAAGCCAAGGCCATGCTGGCAAGAAAAATGGGAATGCATCCAGCAGGTGTGTAACAAATGATTGCAGATTGACTAATGTTTATTTAGTTATTTTGGATTGTTATATTGTCTTGCCTCAGGGCAAATCATGTTAAGCAAATGAAAAAATAAAAATAACATAGAAGCACACATCCATACTAAAACCCACAAAAATAACCAAGGTTTAAAATATTCTAGACCATGGGTAGGCAAACTAAGGCCCGAGGGCTGGATCAGGCCCAATCGCCTTATAAATCTGGCCCGTGGACGGTCTGGGGATCAGCATGTTTTTACATGAGTAGAATGTGTCCTTTTATTTAAAATGCACCTCTGGATTATTTGTGGGGCATAGGAATTCGTTCTTTCTTTTTTTCAAAATATAGTCCGGCCCCCCACAAGGTCTGAGGGACAGGAGACCAGCACCTGCTGAAAAAGCTTGCCGACCCCTGTTCTAGACCATACAGTCTGAAGTCACTACTGAAATGGGAGGACTTGAACTTTCTCTGAAGGAAGCTCAGACTCTGATGCACTTTTAGGGAAAAGGCAATTCTGCAGTACTGGTGTGTGACACTGCCTCTGAGAACGTATCTCTGCAAACCCTTTGCATGCATGCGGGCTAACCAATAGGCTGGGAGATCATAATATTGGCCCATGCTAGAAAATTTCTCAGTTTGACTCAAGATAATCAAAGCTAGGGTGCAGTGGGAGAGGATGAAAACACAAGGAGGAATTCGACATAGCGCTGGGCCAGTCATCCCATCAACACAAGCTTTTCAGCTTGCCAGATGGAACAGTCCCCACCCAGTGTGGTGTAGTGGTTAAGAGTGGTGGACTCGTAATCTGGTGAACTGGGTTCGATTCCCCGCTCCTCCACGTGCAGCTGCTGGGTGACCTTGGGCTAGTCACACTTCTCTGAAGTCTCTCAGCCCCACTCACCTCACAAAGTGTTGTGGGGGAGGAAGGGAAAGGAGATTGTTAGCCACTTTGAGACTCCTTCGGGTAGTGATAAAGCGGGATATCAAATCCAAACTCTGCCTGTTGTGCGCCGTTCTGAGGTTCTCTTGACCCTCCCTAGAGCTAGTGGATTTCCTTCACTAGTGGAATAAATCTAATTGAATCTTGCCCATTATTTACAGACTCTCTAAAAGGTCTGCAGTTCTACTGTGGTGAACCTCACCAGGCCTTAGTTAAGGACCTTAGGCAGTTTCTTGCCTCATGGGACACAGCAGAAGACATGTCTTTTGAAAGTACTCCTTGGTAACAAGAGGCAAGTTAACTGTGCCATGTGAACGGTTACCATGATCAGTGGCTTCCAAAAGCAATGGCTATGTTGAGCCTCTGGATTAGAGCCAATCTGTTTGAGGGAGCAACACCAGGGAATGGCTTTTGCCTTCATGGCCTGCTTCATGTGGGCTTCCCAGAGACATCTGACTGACCACTGTGGAAAACAGGATGCTGAACTACATGCATCCTGCAGAACCTTTGTTCTGTTCCAGTGGGGTTTTTCCTTCCATTCTTACCTGTTATGCTTATGCATCTTTCGATTGTTGTCTTCAACAGGAATAAAAAATCTCGTAGTCTGGGGTAATATCAGTGGGAACAGCTTCATCGATCTGAGTAAAACACAGCTCTATAGATATGACAGCGCCATCTGGGGCCCACCAAGCTTTTCCCGTGATTTGATGGATGTCCTGTTTGATCGGTAATTTTTTTGTGATACTTTTGATTTTTTAAAAAACTGGCTTTTATGCCATCCCTCCGAAGAGTCTGAAGTGGTGTTTGCACCTTACACATTGGCCCAAGACCTTTGCCTCTTTCATAGTCTCTTGCATTTTACAACTCCAAAGTCTAATCTTCAGTGCTTTGGGGCATTGTGATGGTGTTTGGAAAATCTTAAACAAAAAACTGAGAGCATCCAACTCAAAGGCTTGAAAAATGAAAAACGTATTCATGTGCTAAGAAGCAGAAGCATTGTTCTTTTCAGGACTCAGTTCTCAGGACAAAACCCCCAAATTGAGCCCGGAAAGGCACAAGAATGCCAGTGCTTCCGTTTACCAAATGCAGCTTCCAAGTGAAAAGCAAAGGAAGTGTGAAAAAGAATATTCTAAATTAAGCTGCTCTCCTGATCTTTACTTCCGCCAACAGAGAGAGCTCTGCTCCAAATCAAAGCTTCTCTAATGCACTTTTGAACCTCTATGGAGTGTCACATAAGGAGCAGCATCATTATTACTTAAAACCTGATTTGGTGCTTTAAAGTTATTAAGGTCAAAGTATTTAATTAAGAACTAAATGGTCTAGTTGTGGCAAGGATCATAAGCAGCAATAGCTCCAGTGGTCTGTTAGAGTCATACCATGTAAGGATCTGAAACACATTTTCCCACCCAAAATACTGTAGTATTATTACTATTATTCATTAAATTCATTAAATGCTGGTTTCTAGATTTTGCCCTGAAGTACATCTATATTTGAGAGCTCCTGTTTTGTTTTTGTTTTTGAGTGCTCTTCATCAGAGTTTCCGTCACACGGCTCCCCTGTTGCAACCTGCAGGCTCCCCTGTCACCTTCAAACCTGCCAATGAGTTGGACGATGAAGCAGCCACACCTTCTCCAACCTTTTGCCCCTTTTGTCAGCCATCTTCTTCCCTGGCAGCCCTGCTGCTTCCTGCAAGCAGGGGAACAGATAATAAAACTTGAAGGGAAACAGAGGGGAGAGGATGTGGCTGTCTCATTTCCCAGTTCAGCAGCAGATTATAGGCAAAGGAGGAATCTCGACTTGACAGTCCTTGCTCGGAATGCCTGTATGTGAAAAGGCACAAAGTTCAGGGCAAGTTTGCCCTGGTACTCCCATACCACTCCAAACCTTGCTGAAGAGACTATGACAATGTATGAGGCTTTGGGGGGTCTGAGACTTGAGCTTCTTGATGAGGAGCTGCATACTTAAAAAAGGTTTGGAACATAGTCTCTTCCTGTAGTTTTCTTTATTTGTATTTAAGGAAAGCTCTGCTTTCTCATTTTACAGTGAATGGATACGAGCAGAGTTTCTGACTGCAATGAGTTCGTTGAGTTCCTGGGAAATTCATTGCGTAGGCATAGCGCCAGCACATGCCATTTTTACTGTGCTGAGGTACTGGTACCTGGACTCGCCTCCAGGAGAACTGGTCTCCCTGGGAGTATTCAGTGAAGGTAAATGTTGCTCTTCACTCAAATAATCGTCCAACGCTTCTCTGTCGCAGTGCTCCATTTCCACCAGAGGCCATGTGGAAGGGCTTGTGTTTTTCTATCCGAATTAAAATCGTTGCGTACGATACAGCCAAAGTGTAAGCAAAGTCCCATTGATTTCAGTAGCAGAATTTCATGCCCGCTTAAATCTCTTCCACTGAAATCAGTGTGGCAGAATATTGGGACATGGTCCATGTAATTCACAGTTTTAATGGCAAATGTATGGGTGTGTTGTTATCTGTGAATAAAATACACTTTGGAGGGACTGTTTCTGTTCCTTAGGTCAGTTTGGGATTCCTGAGGGAATTGTCTACTCCATGCCTGTAACTTTCCAGAATGGCAGCTGGAAGGTCTCTACAGATCTACAAATTAGTGAGAAAAACCAAGAAAGTCTTCAGAATCTAACCTATGATCTGATTCGGGTAACCTCATGCTGCTTTCATGTCCTGTACTATTGTTTTCATAATTCTTCCTTCTAGTTATGGACACATTCCAAACAAGAGACTCCCTTCATGTTAGATTTACTCCACATATGGCGGGTGGTCCGATTGCCATTGGATTCAGCATCTAAGTTGATCCTCAGAGGGCAGCACTTGCTAGTGCAAACAATACATTTTTACTAGTTTAATTTTAAAGAGTGCAGTTAAGGCAAATTTCATTAGCACTGAAAGGCTGCCTAGTACTACCTAGATTGTACCCATTTATTTGGCCAGTTCGTGATTGTTTTGCAGACAGGAAACAAACAAAAACTCCTGTATCTGTATTATTGTGACAAAGGAGAAGCAGTAACTCACAGCTCTTCCCCTAAAATGTTCCTTGATTCGCCAAGCTCCAAAATAAATGTTAAGATCATGGATTTGCCCATGAGTGAAATCTGAGTTGTCCGTCATGCGTAGGAGATTTGCACAAATACAAAAGGCACAAACATAACCCATAAATAAACCCTGACCCATCACTTTCAGCAGAAATTGTTAAGTGTATTTAGGATCAAACCTTTGGGGAAGGTAATTAAGATCACCCTGAGGTCTTAGTATTATTCTTTCATCAGTTATTGTATTGTGTCTGTGTACGCCCCCCCCCCCGCCCAGTATTTGACTTTCAGATTATTGAGATGAAAAATGCTACCTTAAAACACCACTCTATTTTTTTGGGGGGGGGGACTGATTATCTTTGTGGCTCAAACTGGTAGTATTGGCAAATAAATGCCAATGAAAAAAGCACTTTATTTGGGTAATAATTGTGTAATAAATTTCTTGTTTCCCTGTGCAGGAAAAGCAAGTTGCATTAGGTGAAGTAACAGAATTGTATCCAGAGAGAAAAGGTAATTCTGCAAGTTATAATGTCAAAAAACAATATGAGACTGTTTCATCTTAAGAAATAGAGAGTTGTCTGGGCCAGGAGCCAAAGAAACTAGGCTGAGGAGCCCAAGGAGATTTGACTGACTTTTCCCTCAAAGATCAGCCAATCCACCCACATCACGTGACAAACTCCTTTTGAAACTGAGGCAGGTTTCAAAAATAGTTTGTGAAATGAGCTGGAGGCTAGCTGCTTGAAGACCAAAACAAAAACCCAGACCTAGCACAAGATCCTTGCATATGCAGCCCCTTGGATCCCTTTGATTGGCATTCTGGAGCACTTTGTGGATTTTTCGAAGGACTATAGCACAGGATCCAAAATGCTAGGTGCACTGAAGGGGCTGCATGTTATATAGGTCCGATTTATGTTTACGTAGAAGTGAATCCTACTGAGTTGAACAAGGCTTACTCGTAGGAAAGAAGGCATAGGATTGCAGCCTTAAAGTTCAAACGATGACGAATAACTTACAGCACCTGATTAAATTCCTGTAAGTTGTCAACTGAAGCCTCTCTTGGGATTTTATATATCACCTTATTTTTATTTATTTTTTGCTGTAGGCTGCTTCTTCAACTAAAGCTTTTGACCTCAAAAACCAGCCACAGCAACCCAATTGTTATTAACATTTTACTTTAGCTTGGCAAAGTGCATTTCGTTGATACAGTTAATGACATTACGTGGATATTGTTTCTTGCAGTCAGTCCTGTGCCACATTCAGCAGAGGAAGAGGAAAGCATCCAAGCTGAGGAGGAAGGTAACTCAACAAAATATTTTAAATATATTATTTTATTGGGGGGAAATTGAGGGCACATTTGTTTACCCAGGTTTAGGACAGGTAAAGATATTTTTATGTTTAAAGCAGCGATGGTTTTGAGAATGCTTCTAATTATTGGAGACTCTGCTTTTCAGTCATTTATATAGGTTTCTGCATATTTTTGTTTTTAACTGTTGTTATACACTGCCCTGAGCTCAGTTTAAAGGAGGAGCAGTATAAAAATACAATTAATAAAAATATGAGAAAAGCAATCCCATCCCCTTCACTTATTATGCAGGATAAAAATATATAAGATACTAGCTATGTACTCTGGTTTTAAGGAGATGGTGATGTCATATTATTGAACTTTCTTTATGCACCTCAGAAGATGATAGAAATAATTATTATTATTATTATTATTATTATTATTATTATTATTATTTTATTATTTTATTACTTATACCCCACCCATCTGGCAGGGTCTCCCCAGCCACTCTGGGCAGCTTCCAACAGGAGATTAAAAACACAATCAAACATCAAACATTAAAAAACTTCCTAAAACAGGGCTGCCTTCAGATGTCTTCTAAACATCAGATAGTTGTTTATTCCTTTGACATATGATGGGAGGGCATTCCACAGGGCGGAAGAAAAACAGTTTTATGATAAATACATGAATAATGGGGCAGTTAGCGACTGCTTCCTCACCCCTGCAATAACTGACAAATTTTGAGGTTTCTGTAGACTACTGCAAATTTGCAAGTCAATAGGCAGAAAATGCAACATTTTTTTTAAAGTGTACAGACTGACTACCTTTCCAGATGAGCTCAGAGAGTATTTTTATATCCATTAGCACAGAGGAGGGAGGGAGAAATACATAAAAGCAGTAAACATTTGCTTTATTTAAGAATGGGCGACTTCTTGAGCACCATAATTTTTGCAGAGTGGCAATGCATTTTATAAAACTGGAATGCTTGTGGTGAAACTTGCACTGTAGCTGTCAGAAATGCACAGTGAGCAGAATGCCATTTGACTGCTGCCTGCAGAAGTGACTAGAAAACATAGATTTACCTTGCCTTTTATTTGCAGAATCGTTGTCCAGCTCTCCAGATGATGGCCCAAACTTAGATATCATGAGGTTCTGGAGAGAGGGGGTGGAATTTACATTTGGTTATTTTCAGAATCGTTCAATCTTTTGCTTGCCTTCCGAAATCTGCCATTGAGTTTTGAGAAATTTTTTTGTAAATGCAAATTAAGGACCTATTCCGTGACCCAAGGCCCCATGACCCAGTCACTCCCTATGTAATGAAAAACCAGACGAGACAGCAAGATATAGATTTTGACTTGTTTTTGACAGGTTTTTGAGAAATTCATGCTGGGTCTTAGTAATCACATTAGCCTGCATGTGTAGAAAAAAGACATGAAATGGAAGAGGCAGGTTAATTCCAGGTTGTGCTAGTTAATTCCAGGTTAAAAAGGTAAAGGGACCCCTGACCATTAGGTCCAGTCGTGGCCGACTCTGGGGTTGCGGTGCTCATCTCGCTTTATTGGCCGAGGGAGCCGACGTACAGCTTCCGGGTCATGTGGCCAGCATGACTAAGCCGCTTCTGGTGAACCAGAGCAGCGCACGGAAACGCCGTTTGGGCAAATAAACAGGCTGTTTCCTGGTGAATGTGTCACTGCATCATATAGGCAGCTAAAGAATATAGCAGGTCTTTGTACTACTGCAAAAAAGTGGTATCTCATTATTGATAGTTAAGGCAGAGCAATTGTCACTGCCTGTGTTGCCCTACTCATCACCTATAGGGCTAGGTGAATAGGTGACTAAAATAAATAATACCCTTATCAACCATTACAGTTTTGCTAACAGATAGACCATGGGTAGGCAAACTAAGGCCCGGGGGCCGGATCCAGCCCAATTACCTTCTAAATCTGGGAATCAGCGTGTTTTTACATGAGTAGAATGTGTCCTTTTATTTAAAGTGCATCTCTGGGTTATTTGTGGGGCCTGCCTGGTGTTTTTACATGAGTAGAATGTGTGCTTTTATTTAAAGTGCATCTCTGGGTTATTTGTGGGGCACAGGAATTCGTTCATTTCCCCCTCCCCAAAATATAGTCCGGCCCCCCACAAGGTCTGAGGCACAGGGGACCGGCCCCCGGCTGAAAAGTTTTGCTGACCCCTGAGATAGACTCTAGGAAAAATGTAATGGGTCTGGGAAAACTTCAGAGGGGATGAGTTCCAGCCCTGCTTATCCAGAGATAAGGGGAAAATAGCACTGCAGAGGCTGTGCCACTGCTTTTCTCATTGAAAAAGCTCTCAGGTCTGTTCTTTAATCCGGTTTCTTTTAGGACTTGGACTTTCACCCAGTAGCCAAGGAATTGCCTCTGAAAAAGGTGGCGAAACTCCTGCTGAAGGTAAATCTTAAACCGTGTGCTTGTGTTTAGGACTGAGCTAAAACAGCCTCCCCAAACTATACCCTTTTTCAGTGGTGAAGCTGGAGGGCAGGCGAAGAGACATCAAATTTTCTAGGAAAGGGGGGTGAAATTCTTCAATGCTTTTCCCTCAGAAAATTCTCTCATTCAGAGAGGATGAGCTCCAGCTGTTATGTACTGAGTTGAATAGGATTCAGAATGCAGCAGTCTGATTGGTCCTGGAACAATAGGATCCAGAATGCAGCAGTCTGATTGGCCCTAGAACAATAGGATCCAGAATGCAGCAGTCTGAGTGGTCCTAGAACAATAGGATCCAGAATGCAGCAGTCTGAGTGGTCCTAGAACAATAGCATCCAGAATGCAGCAGTCTGATTGGTCCACAGGAGCCACCCAATCCAGCTCCAGGTGGAAGTGAATGTGCAACCTGATTGGCCTACAGGAGAATCCCGGAATTAGCCAATCACGTGGGGCCCATTGTGTAAATAATGTATATAAGGCAGACATTCTGGGGGAACTTCCATTCCTCCTCACAACTATGAGCTGATTAAAGAGCATGAAATCCACTCTCGACTATTAGTATGTTTCACCAGCCCTGCTTGCTTCACAGAGACAAGAGGGAAATAGCGCACACGGTAGCACTGATGGCTGTTTCTGTGCCACTGCTATCCTCATTGCAAAAGCTCACAGGTCTGTTCTTTAATCCGGTTTCTTTTAGGACTTGGACCATCACCTAGCGGCCAAGGAATCACCTCAGAAATCACCGAAGAAACTTCTGAAGGTAAATCTTAAACTGCAAGTATGTGCGTGTGTGTTTAGGACTGAGCTAAAATAGCCTTCCCAAACTACGCCATTTTTCAGTGGTGAAACTGAAGGAAAGAGAAGAGTCATCAAATTTTCTCGGAGAGGGAGGTGAAATTCTTCAACGCTTTTACCTCAGACAATTCTGTCCATTCATATTTTGACTCGGTGGGCTAAGAGAGAAAGGCCTCTACCTTCAATGACGCTGTAATAATATTCAACAAGATCAAAACTGGATCCATAGTTTCGTCCAGAATTAACAAGTGGCAAAATTGGAGAGACTATTTTGCCATATTTATCCCATGGGAGGACTGCAATTCTCCAATAGAAGAGATTGGGTAGGGGAAGTTTTCCAAAACTGGCTAAGAAAAGCTATTTTCTGGATACTTCTAGCCCAGCCCTAATTTCTTCTCCTCCAAAGTTTTTAAAAAATCTCACAACAACCACCCAAATCTGTCCAGGCATGCTTCAAGCCAGGGCAGAAAATGGGCAGATGAAAAGAAGCAACTTTGCCTTTACCACGAATTGTTTTTTGTATGAAAATCACTCCCCTCAAGGTGCTTCTACCTCTGATTCCTCATTCACACATTCAAGTCACTATTTGATTTGCAGTTATCAAATGACAAGCTTGTGTGTGTAAACTAGAGAAGAGAGAGAATTTGACTCAGGGAATTTGAAGCTGAAAAGCTGGCAACCTTAGTCTCTTGCATGTCCTTGCTTACCGTATTTTTCGCTCTATAGGACACACTTTTTCCCCTCCAAAAATGAAGGGGAAATGTGTGTGCGTCCTATGGAGCGAATGAAGGCTCCTTGGCTTCAGCGATAGCAACGCGAAGCCTCCGAAGCGCAGATGGAGTGCTCACCAACCCCTTTCGCTCTCCAGGCTTCAGGGATAGCCGCCTGAAGCCTTCGGAGTGCAGCGCAAATTCCTGCTGCACTCCGCAGGCTTCGGGTTCCTTTTGCTGAAGCTGGGAGAGCAAGACTCTCCTGGCTTCAGCAGAGAGGGAGAGCTGCGCAGCGCCCTTTCAGGCAAGCAGGAGTAGAAATGGAAGGGGCTCCGTTTCTCCTCCGCTTCGCTGAAGGGGCGCTGAGCAGAGAGGGGGAGATTCCCCCCCCCTTGTTCTCCCCCTCTAAAACAAGGTGCATCCTATGCTCAGGTGCGTCCTATAGAGCGAAAAATACGGTAATTATCAGCAATGCTATTCCCAAATCCTTTTTAAAAAAATATATAATTTAATTTAATATACCACTGAATGTAAAAATAGGCTTTCAGTTACAAAGATAAAAACCGGTTACACAAACCTTAGAATATAAGCATCCACAATTAAGATACCCAATTAAAGATTGTTGGGTGCAAGTTTGTTTTGTGCCATTGGCTGCTATCTTTTCCTAGCACCACCAGTTTTGGAATTCAGGTTGGACTGTTTTGCAAGACAGCATCAGGGCAACTTTTAGAAGTCAGAACTGAAGCACTAGTATGTTCACACAAGCCTTTGTGTGTGCACTTCCTCCTCCCTAAAGAGTTTCTGGATCCTGCCCATTGGCCATGGTTGTGTGTAGGCATGGGGTTGCGGCAGAGAGAGAAGATGGTGGCTTAAAGCCTTTCGATTATAGTGTAGTCAATCTGGGATTTGTATTCATGTTTCCTGCATCCCAAGCACAACACCCTCTCCATCAAAGCAGACTGACATTTCCTCCCTTTTCATTCTGAAGCACTTCGTTTTGATTAGCCTTTTTGTTTTTTTAAGAGCAGGTACAAACAGCTTTCCTTTTAAAAAAAAATGCTTTATTGGTTTTAAAGCTGTATAACAGAAATGATCAATAAATGTTAAAGACAAATTAAAAATAATCATTCATTCCTTAATTGATACTTGCTTTGTACATCAATTTGTAATTAAATTTAACATGACCTCTGATCTTCCCATTGTGTTCCTTAATTGGATTCCTTTAATACGCACTTAGCTTTATTTTCTCCATGTTGTTTAACTTACTTTACATTTTATAAAGTTATCCTATTTACACACAGAAACTCAATTGAAACCTGCCAACGGATTAATATTTTGACAATGTTCTTTTACATAAACTCTGTATATGTCCCACTCTCTGGTAAATTTTTCATCTGTAACGTCTCGTAACCTTGCTGATAGCCTTGGTAGTTTAGCGTATTCTCTTAATTTATTTCGCCAGTCTGATTGGAATGGGATAGCCTCTCCCTTCCAACCTTTTGGGATTAAAATTCTGGCAGCAACTCTAGCATACATAAAGACTCTCCTGAACTTTTTTGGAATTTCATTACCCACTATTCCTAGCAGGAAGGCTTCAGGTTTTTTAGGGAAAGAACATTTAAACATTTTCTTAAGTTCATTGTAAATCATTTCCCAAAACTGTCTTACCTTTTTACAGTTCCACCACATGTGGATCCATGTACCTTCAGCCTCTCTGCGTTCCCAGCAAATGTTTGTCCTAGATCTAAACATTTTAGCCAATTTAACAGGTGTTAAATGCCACCTGTAAGGCATTTTCATACAGTTTTCTTTTAGATCGTAGCATGCCATAAATTTGATGTCTTCCCTCCAGAGTCTCTCCCAACATTCCATGTGGATGTTGTAACCATGGTCCCTGACCCATTGCACCATTACAGATTTGACTTCTTCCTCCTTGACCTCCCAGTCAAGGAGTAACCTATACATTTTAGAGAGTGGTTTGTATTTATTTTGAATCTCATCTTTATTGAGTCTTGAAGGTTCTGTGGAGAAACCGGTTTATTTGTCTTTTTGGAAGGTCTCGTTCAATTGAAAATATTGCATCCAATCTATCAAATGGTGCCTGGTTTTTTCAAATTTTTAAAGTTTTAACTTATCGTCTTTTTCTTCCAGCAGATCTTTCTAGGTTTCGCAGATACGATTCACTTTCTTCTTTTTAACCGAAAATGCTTCTGTCGGGGACAACCACCACGGCGTTTTAGGTTCTAATAAAGTCTCATATTTAGACCACACTTTGTGTAATGATCTCTTGATTACGTGGTTTAGGAAGCCTTTATGTACCTTGGCCTTCTCATAAGCTAGATAAGCATGCCAACCGTATCTATTGTTGAACCCTTCCAGGTCTAGCAGGTCAGTATTATTCAGTGTCTTCCATTCTCGTATCCAGGAAAAGTATTCTGATGAACATCAGTGGTACAGCCCAAATGGCAATCCTCCATGCTTTTCTGAAGGGAGGGTGAGGGCCATAGTTCCCTGGTGGGACATCTCTTTTGCATGAAGAAGGCTGCAGGTTCAGTCCCTCACATCTTTAGTTAGGTCTGGGAGAGACTTTGGAGCCCATCAATGCAGAAGATGCTGAACTAGATGGACAAATTGTCTGACTCAGTACAAAGCCCCTTTCTGTGTTCCTAGCTTCTTGTGAAAAGAAGGTCAAAATATGTTAACAGATTATAAAAAGAAGAATGTTTGAAATGTGTGAAATGTAAAACTAACAATTCTTTCTGCATCAGAGGCTGAAGGTTCCCCTAGTGAGGCAAAGAATCCTGAAGAAAACATCGATGAACACACAGGCGAAAATGCAGAAGATCCTGTAGATGGTAGGCCCAAGCTGCTTAAAAATAAATAAAAAAATTACTCCTTCAGATGATAAAACAGCAGTATCGTTTTAGCAAGCACACAGGGGTAAGCTCCAACTATTTGTAAACCTTATATTTTAATTGTGAAACCAGGTATTTCTTCCAGTTGGGACTCTTTAACTCAAAAAAAGTAATGTAAAAAATCGTTCTATTTGTTGGTAGTAGGCTTCATTTTTAAAACTGTTGTGGTATTTGTTGGTGCCTGGCATCTTCTCAAATCTGCTTTACTTTCTGGCTTCCATTAACAACAGCAGAATTGTTTTCACAGTACAGTCATACCTCAGGTTGAAGTTGCTTCAGGTTGAGCATTTTTGGGTCGCGCTCTGCGGCGATCGGGAAGTAACGGAACGCGTTACACGTGTGCAGAAGCAGCGCCTCATGTTGCGGACTTTTCGGGGTTCATATGGACCCCTGGAACGAATTAAGTTTGTATCCAAAGGGTCCACTGTAATGA
The DNA here is from genome assembly GCF_964270895.1 of Podarcis filfolensis. Lineage (NCBI taxonomy): Eukaryota > Metazoa > Chordata > Lepidosauria > Squamata > Lacertidae > Podarcis > Podarcis filfolensis. The sequence goes on from NC_139604.1 coordinate 7,388,070, forward strand.
GCTCTTTCAACTCTCGCAGTTTGAGCCCCTGCCTCGGCTACCTTCATCCCTCAATACCAGAGGCATCCCTTCATTTTTAACAATAGAGACTTTTCTGAGTTTGGAGCCCGCTTGAGCCCCTTCCCAACTTTCTCTAACAACCAAGTTTGCCATAAGCACACCAATATTTGCTCTGGTGAGCACACAAAGTGTGCAAAGAAGACTCGCCTCTCCAGATGCTTGAGAATGCGTAGTGGGAAGCTATGATGAGCTGCAGCTCCCAGGCGCACGTCACCTCTGTATTTGGAGATAAAAGTCTCCTTTGCACACTTCCCTCACTGCATACAGTACAAAATGAATGAACTTTATTACGGTCATTGACCAGGATAAAAAAAACACCATATAAATAAAGTAGCAGTTAGGATTTTTTTTAACTGATAAATGTTGGAGCAGATAAGGACAAAGAAACAAGCATAGGATAAAACATCTGAATAGAATACAAGATTAAACACGGATAATGGATGGATAAAAACTGATAATTAAAACAGATAAGAACTAAAAACAAATAAAAACATGCTGCAAGAGCGTAAGAACTAAAAGACTCATGGTTAAAACAACTATAAGAGGCTTCAGAGTAGAAGCCTCTGAAATAGAGAACACTCACAACATTAGAAACTGATGTGCAAATATGGTTAAAACTGACAATTAAAACAATGTACAACAATAAATTTAGAAACAATGTGCAACAATAAACTATCCCAGGGAGTTGACTCAGAGTCACCCATGGAACCGAGTTTGGGGATTTTCATGCCGGACTATTTTGAGTTGGGTGATGGTCTGCGCCTACAGATTTGTACACAGAATCTGGCGACCATCCAGGTCGCCAGTACAATACAGAAATCACAGTGTATTGTTAAATAAGCAGCCTTTTGTCTATGGCTACATGAGTGCCCCGAGTACTGAGTACATTGGTGGCCTTTGAGAAATGTGACTGTGGGTTTTCCATTTCTCTTAACTATCACAGGGACTAAAATGTCTTTTTTTTAAAAAAAGATTTCATCCTATAGCAATTACAGCGATCCATATAAAAACCGTAAACATATTGGATAACCACTTAATTAGGCAGTCTCCATGACTGTCCTATTTGGAAAAGCAAAAACAGAAAGAAACTAAAATACTTACTTCTATTTGTTTATTTTTATTCTGCAGCTCCTGATTTGTCTTAAGCAGATGCCAACTTGAACAATCGAGAATTAAGTTCAGAATTCACTGTTGCTTAATTCAGCTGCCTCAGAGAAAATCCCTGGATGCAGTAGCTTCTGTTGCTCAACAGGAAAATGTTAATTCTTCTTTCTGAATGTAATGAATTAAGTAACTGTGTAAAAACTTAAGCGTGTTTGTCTTCCGTGTGCATACTAAACAAACATGGCGCATTTTTGTTGGAGTATTTGGATCAAACCAGTTTAGCTCCGTTTAAATACAGCAAAATCATCTTGAAGATCATTTTGTGGGCTGAAAAAAAATGCATTAAGAATTCAAAACACTCATATTCAAATTTGTAGAGGATGATGTTCAAATCCATAGCGAAATTTGGATGATAGACTCTTCTCCCCTCTTACTACACTTGATGGAGGAGCAAGATGAAACCTTTGGAGCAGCCTGAAATCTGTTTTGCACGCTCAGCCATCTAATCGACTCAAGGCTTCCTAGCACCCTCTACATTCCAGCTTTAAAGACGGCTAATTCTGGGGCTTTTCCTTCACAGCCAGCTTTCCTCCCTCACCCCCTTGTTGTGTTTTTCTCAACAACCAGCCTCAAGAAGATGTAGCTCTGGAGAACTGAAAAAACTTGCTTGCCGCTTTGCCACATTTTAGTGCGTTCTAATAAAGATGAAATCTTAATAAGGCTTTGAGATTTATTTCCATTGGAACAACCCAGGTACGCTGCTGTTTTTGAAATAAGGAAGTGTTTTGGTTATGTTATAAGCAAAAGTAAGTGCAGATCGCCAGGGAAGTCTTTGTGGAATGGCGCTTTCTTGGGGGATCATTTGAGAGGGGTGGGGGTGGGCATCCAAGAAGGCGCAAAAACGCTGAACTTGGCTGTATAGGTTCCACATAAACTAAAGCACAGGGGGTTTGTGAGAATGAAAAGTGCAGCGGGCAAGCACTGAAAACAACTATGATTTGGGATTCTGCATACCGTATTTTTCGCTCCATAAGATGCACTTTTTTCCTCTTAAAATCTAAGGGGAAATGTCTGTGCGTCTTATGGAGCGAATGTGTGGTCCCTGGGGCTGGGGGGGGGGGAACCTGGGCTACCCCCGCCAGCCCCAACCTGCTCTTTGGGGCTGGGGGTGGGGAAAACCTTGGCTTCCCCCGACAAGCTCCCAAGCAGCTCTGGGGTAGCCCGTGAAGCCTCCGCAGGGCAGCGGGGAGCCTTCATCCTGCTGCCCTGGGGAGGCTTTGTGTGGCTATCCCTGGCTTTTGCAGGAGGTGGGGGAAGGGACAGAGCAAGGCTCTCTCACTTCCCCCACCTCCCGCAAAAGCTCCCAAGAGCCGCATATTTTTTTTCTTGAATTCTCCCCCCAAAAAGTAGGTGCGCCTTATGGTCAGGTGCACCTTATGGAGCGAAAAATACGGTACCTCAAGGTTTCTCTAAGCATCCTAATGTTTTTCAGTAACCCTGTCTTGGCTTCAGCCCTGTCAATAGTCAACCACTTCATCACTAGAGGGAATTAGAAGATGAGATGGTTAACTTCAAGGGCTGCTACAATCAGGATTTTGTGCTTCTACAAGAGCAACATAATTACTGTAATAAAGAAATCTTTTGTATCGGTCTTTTGGCTTGGTCTTCCAAAAGCATACACAGAAATAGCTAAAGCCAGCGTGGGTCTATGACGCTTGTACCTATATTTAATATTCATCAAAAAAATCAATATGATGAAATTCCTAAAACTGATTATGGTGGATCGGATTCCAAAAGCACCAATTTTTGTAAGTTCCTTCCTAAGGAAACCTAATTGTTCCAGAGCTTGATTCATTACATTGAGACTTTTGAGGCCACTCATCTTGAGAGTTGCAAAAGTACATTTTATGTCTTTAAAATAATCTCTCCGGCTTTTAAGAAATTCTTTATTGCGTTAGGGGGAGTTTGTGAATTTGACGCAAGGACGGTAGCTCGCTGCCCTTTCATGTTTTTCTTCCTGTGTTACTGATAATGGCTCTTCTCTTGCTTCTCGGTCTCTATAGCAGCATCATGTTTCTCAGCTACCCGGAGATGCTCAAGTCTCACTTTCCAGAAAGACAGAGAGGGCAGACCTGTGCGTAATGGCCTTCGGAGACACAGTTCAAAGACGCTGCCCGTTTTCAATTATTCAGAATCTCTATTATTAATTGAGTGCACTTGGGGTTTTGTTGCTGTGAGGAGAGAACAGTTGCGAGGAAGCTGGGCGTTTTCCCTGTAAAAGTAGTGAAAACTCCCAATTATTTCAAGGGCTTGCACTTATCCCCAACCCTGGGATGTCAGTTTATAATGGGGGGCAGACTGTTTTGTCTTCCTTGAACCCCCTGCAGGCCTTTTGTAGATGACAACCACAGAGGTAAGGAGAACCCGTGTATGCGGTTGCAGCAGAGTGAAAGAAAGGATGACGGAGGTGCAGTGGTGTAGCGTGGGGGGTGCAGGGGGGGCCGGCTGCACCGGGCGCAACATCTGGGGGTTAGGGTTAGGGGGCGCAAATCCATAGGTTAGGGGGCGCAAATTACTTGCCTTGCCCCGGGTGCTGACAACCCACGCTACGCCACTGCGGAGGTGATACTTTTGATTACTGTACTTTACCTTTTGTACTTTATGTGGTATTTCCAGGCTGCAGGAGAACTGCCGCCTTCACTGATTCCTCACCTTTGCACTTGAGGGTCCTGAAACCTGTGTAGTGATAAAGAAAAACCTGGGGAAAGGATGGTTTGTATGTGTGTAAAAGGCCCAGGAAATAACACTGAAGAGCCTCAGTTGTGTGTTGTTGCAAAGCCATACCTTACTGAAACGCCAGATATAGCTCTTTTTACACAAACAAATGGCACTGCTGTATTTTCCCTTATCACAGTGAATTGTGAGTCATTCAGAACCGTGGATGAGAAGGCTGGCATTGATTTGCTTATATAGTTTCTTTTGACTGCCTTTCTTTAATCAGTGTTGACGTTTTAAAGGTCCCATCGGCAAGCATTTTGAACACATTTCAGTTCACTAGTATGACCGGCTGTATAGTTCCACGCATTTCTTCAATTCTGGGAGTGCTTAAAATTACCGTATTTTTTGCTCTATAAGACTCACTTTTTCCCTCCTAAAAAGTAAGGGGAAATGTGTGTGCGTCTTATGGAGCGAATGCAGGCTGCGCAGCTATCCCAGAAGCCAGAACAGCAAGAGGGATCGCTGCTTTCACTGCGCAGCAATACCACTTGCTGTTCTGGCTTCTGAGATTCAGAATATTTTTTTTCTTGTTTTCCTCCTCCAAAAACTAGGTGCGTCTTGTGGTCTGGTGCGTCTTACAGAGCAAAAAATACGGTAAATTATTAAATTTGTTGTGGAGACATTATATCTTAGTATTATTACTGGACCTATAATAAATAAGAGGTCATTACTTCACTGATCATTACTTCACACTGTGCTGGTTCTCGCTTTTGCTCTTTGGTCTTCCAGGACACGAGTTTGAGATCTAGTTCAATCTAGGCTGATCATTCTGTGCCCTTGCTCGTGTTGTGCTGCTTGTGTATTTTCTTGTGGCTGCTTGAAAGCTGCAACTTTCTATCATAGTTCATTTACTTACAGGGACACCACAGTTGTTTTCCTGTCTCCAAGTTGAATAAGATGGATCTGGACCAACAAGGTAAATATTAAAAGGTGTCTTGTGTGCCTCAACAAGTTTTCAGTTATCTCATGCATTGGCCTCCTGTTACAAATGGAATTGGATCTTTGAACGTTTGGTTTGCTTTTAAAGCAGAGGGGCTTTTATGCTAATTCGGGCAATGGTCCCACCTGGAAAAAGTGCCCTCATGCACGCACACATTCACACACACCCTCCTGCCTTTGGGATATGTATTTCCTGTGGCACACGTCCAAGCTATAATCTGTACACAATCATGCACTCACTTTGTCTCTCTGGTGGAATCCAGACACATATAAAAAAACGCTGTGAAAATGCCTTTTCAAAAAACGTTATGAAAAATATATTGAATTTGCCATAAGCTCACCATCGCCATCTAGTGTCACATTTGAATAATGCATTAAAATGTACTTAAAATGTTGCATTTGCAGCTGTATAGCTGAGTCCTCTGTCTCTGTTTCGGTCTGCCTGTCTCTTTCCCTGTTACACACAAACACACACACACATACACATGTACATGCACTTACTTGAGAGGCTGCCCCCTGGGCTTCACTCCAGCGTGGATGCAGTATCAGGGCTTGCAGCTGCTGGGTAAACTGGGCAAAGAACATCTGGAGAAAGAAGTGGGGAGGGAGAGAGACAGGGCTATTGACAGTGAGGCCTCAGAGTTCCTGATAACTGAGGAAGAAGGCAAGAGTTGGGGCAGAGGGGGTTGGAGTGGTGAGCCAAGCAAGCCAAAGTCCAACAGAGAGTTGGGGCTGGCAGATTTGAGGGTGAAGTGTGAAGCTTCTGCCCAACTGGGGCCCCAACAAATACCAACCGGTGGGTATTCACTGGGGAAAGAGCACGTGGTGCAACACGCTGCCCCAAATAAGCAAATAAAGGCAGTAAACTGGGGAGTCCCGTAGTTGTAGCTATTCAGGTGCAGCCTTGTACGTCTCATTCCAGCAACTCCTGCAGCCATGCTGGTGCCCAACGTATTGCTCTGCTTTCCTTTGGAAATCAGCGAGTCTTGTCATCTGGGCAGCACAAAACCGCCATACACACTGCTCAGGTGTTCACCCCAGGGAGTTCACTTTGGTTCTGCTAATGCAACGGTTTGACTTCACCCCCAGAGGCGCACTCTGTTGTCTCCTGAGACAGACAGATGCCAACAATGTCCCTATGAAAAGTTTACAATCATTTCATGTCCCTGACTGTTCCTTCCTTCAAACAGTTCACTCCCCCCCCCCTTCTTGTTTCAAAACTGTCTACAGTGGTACCTCAGGTTACAGACACTTCAGGTTACAGACGCTTCAGATTACAGACTCCGCTAACCCAGAAATAGTACCTCGGGTTAAGAACTTTGCTTCAGGATGAGAACAGAAATTGCACAGTGGCGGCAGCAGGAGGTCTCATTAGCTAAAGTGGTCTTCAGGTTAAGAACAGTTTCAGGTTAAGAACAGACCTCCACAACGAATTAAGTTCTTAACCTGAGATACCACTGTATTCATATAGTTAGGGTAACAACAATGATGAAAGTACATAAAAAAAGGAAGGAACATAATAAACAGAAAGTGAATGGCATTTCAGGTCAACATCAGTACCTACGCAGGAATGCACATGAGGAAGGGAAAGAGTCCTAATAATAGCATGAGGTACAAAATAGGTCAACAAGGGGCCACTAGGTGGCGCATCGGAAGATGGCTGACAATAACATCTCTCCGACCCACACGAGGTAATTTGGAGGCTATGATGGGGGTAATTAGCCTCCTTAACCCCCCCAGGATTGTGGGGGGGACGGCCCTTGCCTGCTGTGCTCTATACCACCCCCGAATTTGTGGGGGTGGGGGCACTAGGCACAAAGCCCTCCTGTGGGATTCCGGCACTCCTGGACGCCGTCCCTGATTCGCGCCGCTAGTTGCAAGCATCTTCAAAAGAAACAATTTGGACGAGATAAATTGCACATGCTTCAAGGAAAAAGGGGAGTAAAGACTGCTGACGGAAGAGATCTCTGATAACAAGACAAGAATAAAATATGAGAAGATACGTCAAGATACGGTATGACTGAGGGGGGAGGGGGGAAAAAACCTGCCTTCCTTTTTCTTATGTGATTTAACAAGAATCCCCTCCCCTAATGAGTCAGAAACTAAGGACTTAAGCTGTGGATTTAAGGCTGTGTGGAGATAAACTTTCGAACCAAAGCAATGTTTCAAGATGAAGCTGGAAAGCTAAGAGTTTTGGAATGACGCAGTTAAAAATGCCGTCGCCATTTTGGGAGGCATTGTTGGAGCTCTTGGGTCTGGGAGGAGAAAGAGAGAAATAGAGTTGTTTACATATCGTGGATCAACTCCTCGGTGGGACTTAAGAGCGACAAATGCCAAATTCATGATGGAAAGAGCGATGCTATCTACGAAGGAGATATATGGAAACCATCTGGACTTAGTGGAGGAACGGGAAATCCACACAGGATTATTATTTTGCTTATCGGCTTAAGGAGACTAACAGAAGAGATCGTAAAGGAAAAATAGAAATTATATGAACAAGATATGATGTGGAAACACCAAGATAAGACTGGATAGCATTATGAACTTTGTCTGGACTGATTGGGACTGATTTGGACATTAACGCAGTAATAAGAAGATGATTTGAATCCCCCTTTGGATCTTGAAGTATGGGTTCCCCCAACAAAATTTAAAAATTTGGCTTTGTAATTTGGAATTATGTGATGTGATTTAATTTGATGTGATTGGCCAGTTAATAAAAATTATTTAAAAAACAACAACAAAATAGGTCAACAAACATCTTCAGGCTAGCGAGTCTCTCAAGAAGAAGCCATGACTGAGAGCTCAGAGGTCGTATACCTTCTACAGAGAAGTTAATGAACGCAATAAAGGGGAACCATGTATTTCCAAGTGTATCAGGTTGAGCCTGCCTCTCTGATTACCTGATGTTCTGCATTCTCTTCACAGAGGCTCTGAATACCATTGAGAATTCTGTCTACAGAACAGCCCTGAAGCTCCGTGCTGTGCAAAGCCTATGCCAACGTAAGTGTAATAGTCCGGCCTCCTGTGCGACTTGGTAGGAGCCGAGTTGGATGCAGTGTTGAACATGCAATGCATGGCTCTAAGGGTCTCCAGGGTTCAGCATATTACCGTGTTTTTCGCGCCATAGGGTGCACCTGACCATAGGGCGCACGTAGTTTTCAGGGGGGGAAATCAAGGAAAAAAATATGATCATCCCCTCCCCCCCCAGCTCTGGGAGCAGCAGACAGGCTGCAGGCAGCCTGTGTGCTTCTCCCAGACCTTCCTGCTTTTGCAGGAGGTGGGGGAATTCCCCCATCTCCTGCAAAAGCCCACAGGAGCCACACACCCTTTAAGGAGCGCACGGCTCCTGCAGGCTTTTCTACGAGGAGGGAGAAGGGACTGACGTGGCCAGTCAGTCTCTTGTGCCTCCTCGGGGAAAAGCCCCTAAGAGCGGCGTGCTCTTTAAAGGGTGCGTGGCTCCTGTGGGCTTTTCTGCGAGGTGGGAGAAGGGACTGGTGCGACCAGTCAGTCCCTTCTCCCTCCTGGGGAAAAGCCCACAAGAGCCGCACGGAGCTTGTGTGCGGCTCTTGGGGGCTTTTCCCGCCTGCCTCCCCCCCTGCACTCGCTCCATAGGACGCACACACATTTTCCCTTGCTTTTTAGGAGGGAAAAGGTGCGTCCTATAGAGTGAAAAATACGGCATGTTTTCATCTGGATAAACAGGTGGGAAGGACACCTAAAGAAATGAAACACCATCAAAGCTCCCAACCGGAGATAAGAAACTTTCACTTCAGTTTTGGATTAACCACAGTTTTGCATATTGTCCAAATCGTAAACTGTGGATAGTCTTAACTATTGTTTGATAATCAAACCAGCTTCATAATCCAGTGCTTGAAGTTAGCTTGTTTCAAGCAAACCACAGTTAAGATTAATCACAGTTTGTCCAAATTCAGGTCCAAATTAATTGTCCAAATTAATGGAAAAAAGGAGGATGAAAACTTCCAGACTCCTCCTCACAGCTGTGCCAGAAGAGGACCAGAAATGCAAAAGCCTACACTCATTCCCGCCATTGTGAAAACCATGGTTTATTGTAATGTCTGAACACAGTCACTAAGAGTTACAAAATCTGAGTTAACTTGGAGGATGTCTTGGAGGAGGCAGCGTGAGAAGCTGAAATAATGAATGACAATTTCTTCGTTCGGAGCTGGTGGGACTTCGGAATTAATTTGTTGCTTTATTTTTCAGTCAAGTTGACTGATGTCTCTTCGATTCAGCAAATCCTGCCAAACCACAAATGCCGGGCGGAGAAGCAGAAGCCTCTGTCCGTGGAGCAACTCATGCGACTGCTAAAGGAGCTGTTTAAGAGAACCAGATTAGAGAAGCCAGGCCAGGTGGACCCAAAGGCAGCTGAATTAACTCTGAGCCTCCTGACTTCTGCGTATGACAGGTGACAACACAGAGACACCCAGTGTCCCATGGCAGATTTGTGGCAGCTTCACATTTTTATGTAAAAATGCCTGGGTCATTTGTTGTTTTTAAATCCATGGTTCTAGATATAAATATACAGTGGTTCCTTGGGTTACATATGCTTCAGGTTACATACGCTTCAGGTTACAGACTCTGCTAACCCAGAAATATTACCTCGGGTTAAGAACTTTGCTTCAGGATGAGAACAGAAATTGTGCAGCGGTGGCGCAGCAGCAGCAGGAGGCCCCATTAGCTAAAGTGGTGTTTCAGGTTAAGAACAGACCTCCGGAACGAATTAAGTACGTAACCAGAGGTACCACTGTATATGGAAATTCCAAACTAGGGCCAATTTTCAGATGGACAGGTGCAGAAAATATCCTTTAGAGGTGATTTGGCATGGCATGTATCTCTGCCTACACATATTGGTTTGTTTTCAGGTTGCAGGTTATGGTATCTTGGCCTCAATAATGGGCTCTAGACCTGTGGTTCCCAGTGTGGGGCACCCCCCCCCACACACAGGGGGGCAATTTTATTTTTAATGGCGGGCAATTTGAGAATGAGTTAGACCAAGTTAATGGCCTTAATGGGACGCAGGTGGCGCAGTGGCTTAAACCACAGAGCCTAGGGCTTGCCGATCAGAAGGTCAGTGGTTCGAATCCCCGTGATGGGGTGAGCTCCCATTGCTCGGTCCCTGCTCCTGCCAACCTAGCAGTTTGAAAGCACGTCAAAGTGCAAGTAGATAAATAGGTACTGCTCCGGCGGGAAGGTAAATGGTGTTTCCGTGCACTGCTCTGGTTCGCCAGAAGCGGCTTAGTCATGCTGGCCACATGACCCGGAAGCTGTACACCGGCTCCCTTGGCCAGTAAAGCGAGATGAGCGCTGCAACCCCAGAGTTGTCTGTGACTGGACCTAATGGTTAGAGGTCCCTTTACTTTTAATGGCCTTTTAGCTTCCTCCACGTGAATGGGAGTTCACTTTTGAATAATAAGAATTACAGGGGTACCTCAGGTTAAGAACTTAATTTGTTCTGGAGGTCCGTTCTTAACCTGAAGCACCACTTTAGCTAATGGGGCCTCCTGCTGCCACTGCGCCGCCGCCATGCAATTTCTGTTCTCATCCTGAAGCAAAGTTCTTAACCTGAGGTACTATTTCTGGGTTAGCGGAGTCTGTAACCTGAAGTGTCTGTAACCTGAAGTGTCTATAACCCGAGGTACCACTGTATATGTCACTGGGGGGGGGGGCATCAGGATTTAAGAGGTGCTTAGGTGGGGCATAACCAAAAAAAGGTTGGGAACCACTGCTCTAGACCTAAGGTGGGCAACCTGTGCCTAGCAGAGATTGGCAGAGGGGGGGGACATTGCACACCTGGTTTCTTGATGCCAGGTAACACTATCACCTACTGAAAGGAGGAGGTACTGGTAGTTCAGCGTCATAAAGACACAGAAGTAGTAGCACTGGGGGGGGGTGTGTGTCTGTGTTTCCTCAATTGTCGGTTTTTCTCCTGTTTGAATTTGTCTCGTTTTGTACATTAACTTACTGGACACCCACACCTCTTGTATTTTGTTGCAAATCATCTTGAGTACAGCTCATTGTGGAAAGGCAGCATACAAATAAATAAAACAAACTACCTTTAGAGGCTGCAGATTCCTGGCGCTGGTGTAGAACCTTTCTCCTTTTTTTGGTCAGGAAAAGGGACTTCAAATTCCAAAGTTGGGAGATAGCTCATGTAGCAGCTGTTGATTTTCCTCTTGCTTCCTGCCCCTTTTTCTTACATTGTAGGAACGGAGTGGGCTTTATCCAGCCCCGATCAGCTGCAGCTGCTCTAATTGCTCTCTCAGGGGATGGCCTGCTTACCAAATATAGAGGTAAGCAGTATTGCTCTTCTGTATTTATTCTCCGCAACAAGTTTGGCTCAGAGTGCTGACAAACGTATACGCTTTTTTGCACAGTAAGCAATCAAGTCTTGCTAAGCACAGACGAAAACGTGAAAAATGAACTGCCCGCCCAAAGAAAATAGCAGAAATAAATGCAGTTTCTCTTTTCCTTTACACCTCTCAGTTTCCCTTTTTGCATCAGTAGAGGCAAGCAGTGCTGGATTTAGGGCACTGGAAGTGGTTCTCCCATACTGGATGCTGAGACGAGGGGTGCAAAATTGAGAAGATCCATAATTGAGAAGATCCATTGGGGTACCAAGTTTTGACCTTACTCAGGGTGCCATTATTACCCAAAATTACCATTCCTGGAAGGGACGCGGGTGGCGCTGTGGGTTAAACCACAGAGCCTAGGACTTGCTGATCAGAAGGTCGGCAGTTTGAATCCCTGCAACGGGGTGAGCTCCCGTTGCTCGGTCCCTGCTCCTGCCAACCTAGCAGTTCGAAAGCATGTCAAAGTGCAAGTAGATAAATAGGTACCACTCCGGTGGGAAGGTAAATGGTGTTTCCGTGTGCTGCTCTGGTTCTCCAGAAGCAGCTTAGTCATGCTGGCCACATGACCCAGAAGCTATACGCCGGCTCCCTTGGGCAATAAAGCGAGATGAGTACCGCAACCCCAGAGTCGTTCACGACTGGACCTAATGGTCAGGCGTCCCTTTACAGAGGCAAGCAGTGCTGGATTTAGAGTGCTAGAAGTGTTTCCCCCGCATGGGATGCTGAGCTGAGGGGGTGCAAAATTGAGAAGATCCATAATTGAGATGTTTTGGACTCTCTCAGGGTGCCATTATTACCCAAAATTACCATTCCTGGAGGCAAGGGCTGAGTATAGTAAGGAAATGGCAGAGAGACAAAATCTGCAGTGCAGCACACAGTGAAGTGTGGTAAGCGAAGTGAAACAGACAGGCTTAAATACATTCAGCTCCATGTTGGATTGTAAGTAATTGTGTAATCATGCCATGTCACTGCGCCAGGGTGTTATAGTGGTTAGAGCAGGGATCCCCAAACTCGGCCCTCCAGATGTTTTGGGACTACAATTCCCATCATCCCTAGCTAACAGGACCAGTGGTCAGGGATGATGGGAACTGTAGTCCCAAAGCATCTGGAAGGCCGAGTTTGGGGATGCCTGGGTTAGAGTGTTGGGTTAGAACGCAGGCTACGAAATAACTCTCTTGACTCTCCAGGAATTCTGACTGGTGTTCTCTGGTGCTGGCAGGTCTCTTTCAGCTTTACGCAACCTGTGCAGGAAGGAGCGCCAGCCGGACTCACATTTCTCGAAATGGTGTGAGGAATCTGCTAACAGACTTACTCCAGGTAATTCAGCTACTGTGCAATGTGGAAATGGAGAGGTGGTGAATCTCCTGAAGCAGACCGGTGAGAAAAACTACATGGCCCTAACATGGATATCTGATTTACGGCTATTCCCAGAGCATCCTTGTTTGTTCACTTCAGAGTCTCCTAGAATACTGAGAGATAATAATAATAATAAATTTTATTTATACCCCGCCCTCCCCAGCCAAGGCCAGGCTCAGGGTGGCTCACAACCAATAATAAAAACAAGTTGAATGAATACAACTTAAAAAACAAGATTAAAATATGACATTAAAACATTAAAATGCAGCCTCATCACAGGAGGAGAAAGGAAAAAAGAAAAAGGGGGAGGGAACCAAATTGACTCCAAGCCAAAGGCCAGGTGGAACAACTCCATCTTACAGGCCCTGTGGAAAGAAATCAGATCCTGCAGGGTCCTGGTCTCATGAGACAGAGCGTTCCATCAGGCTGGAGCCAGTGTTGAAAAGGCCCTGGCTCTAGTTGAGGCTAATCTAACTTCCTTAGGGCCCGGGACCTCTAGGGGGTTGCTATTTATGGACCTTAAGGTCCTCCGTGGGGCATACCGGGAGAGGCAGTCCCATAGGTATGAGGGTCCTAGGCCGTGAAGGGATTTAAAGGTCAAAACCAGCACCTTGAACCTGACCCTGTACTCCGCCGGGAGCCAATGCAGCTGGAAAAGCACTGGGTGAATATGCTCCCATGGCAGAGCCCCTGTTAGGAGCCTCGCTGCAGCATTCTGCACCCGCTGGAGTTTCTGGGACAGCTTCAAGGGCAGCCCCGCGTAGAGCGAATTACAGTAGTCAAGCCTGGAGGTGACCGTCGCATGGATCACTGTGGCCAGGTCAGGGCGGGAAAGGTAAGGGACCAACTGCTTGATGCTGTGAAGGTGGAAAAATGTCGCCTTGGCTATTGCTGTAACCTGCGCCTCCATGGAAAGGGAGGCATCAAGAATTACACCCAAACTCTTAACGGAAGGCAATGGCACTAATTGGGCCCCCGCAAGAGGAGGAAGTTGGTCCCTCATCCCCATACCATTCTGACCCAGCCAGAGGACCTCTGTCTTCGAAGGATTTAGTTTCAATCAGCTCTCACGAAACCATCCAGCCACAGCTTCCAAGCATCTGGTCAGTGTGTCCGGGGCCGAGTCGGTGTGGCCATCCATCAGCAGATAGAGCTGAGTGTCATCAGATAGGAAAAATGAGATTTGCAGATCAGAGAGGGTGAGACACTAAGGAGGAATGAATCAGCTAGTTAAGAAAGGACAAACATCAGATTCCAAGGATGCTTGGATAAGAGGGAGGCACTATCACCATGGGCTCCCTTGGTGCCAGAACTCCTGAAGAGGAAGGGCTCTTAAAGGCTGGTTTTGAAGTTAAATCCCAGTCTAATATGCCCTCTCAATCCTTAGCCTCTTCCTCTCAGGTCGGGCAGCCAGAGCCCTAGGTCATGACGATGCACTGACATGCCAACATACATGCACAGAGTTAAAGTTTCAGGGGTGACACCTTAAATAAAACCCATCATCTTTTGTCAGGGCAGAAATGCCCTTTTCACTTCCCTTTATTTTTATATAGCCTCTTCTCATTCCGTTTGATGGCGGTGGTCTTTTGCTGAGGGTTTATGGTGACAATGTGTTTTGCAGATCCTGGCAGTCGTGGGAGAACGCCGTAACCTGTCTAACGTGGAAATTGCACTGAAGAGTTGTTTCAGTGGGGTGAGTTAAAATACAGTATCAAAGGTAGCTTGGGTCATATATAACCATCTTCACTGGCAGAAAATGCACTTCTGAGTTATGTTACTTAATTGCACAGTCCTTTCATTCTTCTGTCACAAAACAGAGTGATTTCCTGAACTGTAAGAGACCAGATCCAATTAAGCTCACATCTTAAGGACCTTGAAGACCGCTATCACCATCACAAAAGACATGCTGTCCTTTTTGAGCAAAGACCTCAGTAAAGGCTTCACTGGTACCCTGGATACAGGGCTGGCACAATACATTTTGGTACCTGAGGCGAACCACAAAATGGCACCTCCCTCCCCATCAGGGAAGGAGGGCCATAGCTGTCAACGTTTCCCTTTTTTAAAGGGAAATTCCCTTATTCCGAATAGGATTCCTCACAAGAAAAGGGAAAAGTTGACAGCTATGAGGAGGGCTGAGTGAAGATCTTCATCAGGAACAAGGGGGGAATAAAGATCTACATTAGGATCTGCTGCCTCTGTGAATCCTGACGCCTGAGGCGGTCACCTCACCTTGCCCCATGGGTGGGTCAGCCCTGCCTGGATTGTTCCATGCAAGACTCATGCTGGAGACTCCATAAGAGCAGAACTGAGTTGTTGCTTCAGCAGGAGAGCTGTGTCTTCAGTAAGAACTGCAGCTCTTTCTCAGTTGCTTCTCCACCCTCAGTGAGAGCAGCCTCTCCATTTCAAGGACACCAGCCTGATTTAGCAGCCATTGGCACCTGAGGTGAATCACAAAACTGGTGCCCCCTCCTGGCCAGGAAGATGCGGTGAGCGAAGATCTACATCAGAAATGAGGGGGTGGGGTAAAGGTCTACACTGGGATCTGCTGCTGAGGATCCTGCTGCCTGAGGCAGTCGCCTCACTTTGCCTCATGGGTGGGCCAGCCCTGGCCATGATAGAGATTAGCTCCAAAACCAGAGAGTTGTATTCAGCTGAGTCATAGAGTAAACCCATTGACATCAGTGAGAGGGCTAACCTAAGAGCATTGGTTTTAATGGGTCTCTAAGTATGTCTTAGGATGCGGGTGGCGCTGTGGGTTAAACCACAGAGCCTAGGACTTGCCAATCAGAAGGTCGGCGGTTTGAATCCCCGTGATGGGGTGAGCTCCCGTTGCTCGGTCCCTGCTCCTGCCAACCTAGCAGTTCGAAAGCATGTCAAAGTGCAAGTAGATAAATAGGTACCGCTCCGGCGGGAAGGTAAACGGCGTTTCTGTGCGCTGCTCTGGTTCGCCAGAAGCGGCTTAGTCATGCTGGCCACATGACCCGGAAGCTGTACGCCGGCTCCCTCGGCCAGTAAAGCGAGATGAGCGCCGCAACCCCAGAGTCGGTCACGACTGGACCTAATGGTCAGGGGTCCCTTTACCTTTTAAGTATGTCTTATTTAGATTCTTTTGGAATTATAGATGAGATTTCAACACAGAAGCGTAGAAAACCTGTGGGTTAATTTTTAGAGTGATCTTTTCCAATGAAAAGCCAGACTTTGTGCTACATGTTGTGCCTGAGACAAAGTTCTTGTTTGAGCTAAGGACTAGTGTTCTCTTTCAGGTTCTGGGTTCTGCAGTTGATGAAGAGAGGTTCTTAGCTTGGCTCCAGTCTGAACCTGCCATCCTTCTTTGGCTCCCCACCTGCTACAGATTGTCAGCAACAGAAATGGTCAAACACCAGGTCAAATGTAACATCTGCAAGAGCTTTCCCATCACTGGACTAAGGTGTGTTGTATCATACTAACTAGGCCAGTGCTGTTCAAAGATTCAGCCGCTTAATTGCACAAAAAAATCTAATTTTGAGGGGTGGCTGAATCTAGTTTCGTGGAGGTATAGGAAATTCTCGTTTGGTGTTTATTGTTTCATTTACTCATGGATATTCCTCTCAAGTGAATTGAGCCGTTTCTGTGAATCTCCCACTAGGGATGGGAGCATAAATCAGTTTCTCATTTTATTTCTCATTTTTTCCAATCTTAAATTCAGTTCTCCAATTTGCAGATTTTTTTTAATCCCTCCTGAAAACTATTCAACATTTTAGTTCAGATTTTTCCTAACAAACGTATTTCTGTATATAGTGTTAACAAATGTGCACATTTTCCCCAAGCAGTTTCTCTTAGTGTAATACATTCCTGAATATTAATTTCACTAGTATCTTCATTTTGATGCACATCCCCCCCTCCACCCCCGGTAATATGTGCATTTTTGTAAACATTGGCTGGAGAACTGCACCACAAATTCAGATAAGTGTGAATTTGGAAGGATGGCTGCATTCTCGTTCTCATATTGATTTGGACAGTCAGTGCAGATTTAATAAATTTCCTGTAAATGCAAACTGAATTGCATTTCTCTCCCCATCCCTACGGGTCTTTACTAGGTTTTCATTTCTTGTCTGGCCAGGTATCGTTGCCTGAAGTGCCTGAACTTTGACATTTGCCAAGTCTGTTTCTTTACCGGACAACTCTGCAAACCTCACAAGAAATCTCACCCTGTGATGGAGCACTGTGTGCCGGTTAGTCATGGACCCATTCACTTCTATTGCTTAGTCTACTAGTCTACTGAATGCTGAGTTAACTGGGTGGTTGGTGCTAAGTTTTGCATTCTGGCATGCATCAGATTGATTTGTGTTAAGAAAGAGTTATTTCCTAGGAAATGAAAGGATGATATTTTAGCCACAATATATTGTTGCACGCCACCCCGATCTCTGAACAGGGGTTCCAGGGCTGCAGTGGCGTAGCGTGGGGGGTGCAGGGGGGGCCGGCCGCACCGGGCGCAACATCTGGGGGTTAGGGTTAGGGGGCGCAAATCCACGGGTTAGGGGGCGCAAATCCACGGGTTAGGGGGCGCAAATTACTTGCCTTGCCCCGGGTGCTGACAACCCACGCTACGCCACTGCAGGGCTGGAGGTTTTCCCACCCCTGATCTAAAGCAAAGTGGGTGCCTAGCAGAAAAAGAGGGCCTTTTCAGTGGTGGCACCCCATTTGGGGAGTCCTCTCCTCACAGAGATTCTCTTGACACCTGGTTCATCGTCCTTTTGGCACCAGGCAAATGTGGTTTTCTTTCTGAATGAAAGCTTTTCTGGTGTAGTGTTAATACTGCTGTTTGGGGCTGCATTTATAATTTTGTGGTTTTTAGTTTTTGCAATACAGTGGTACCTCGGGTTACATACGCTTCAGGTTACAGACTCTGCTAACCCAGAAATAGTACCTCCAGTGGCGCAGCGGCAGCAGGAGGCCCCATTAGCTAAAGCGGTACCTCAGGTTAAGGACAGTTTCGGGTTAAGAACGGACCTCTGGAACGAATTAAGTACTTAACCCAAGGTACCACTGTAATGCTAATAATAATAATAATTTATTTGTACCCCAGCCGCTCTGGGCGACTCCCAATGGAATATTAAAAACACAATCAAACATTTAAAAACTTCCTTAAACAGGGCTGCATTCAGATGTCTTCTAAAAGTCAGATAGTTGTTTATTTCCTTGACATCTCTTGGGAGGGCGTTTCACAGGGCAGGTGCCACTACCGAGAAGGCCCTCTGCCTGGTTCGCTGTAACCTCACTTCTCACAGTGAGGGAACCGCCAGAAGGCCCTCAGCTGGTTATTGTATTTACATAAACAAATCTTTACCTTCCCCCAGTTCCCTCCAAGAACCCCACTTTAATCTTACTTCCTCACCTTTCCTGCAGCCCTTCTTCATCTATTTACACATATCACCCTCCCCATTTCCAAATCAACCAAGGAGCTTTCTCCCCCCCAACCCATATCGCCCCTCATTTATCTTACCTGGGCCAACTCTTAACATTCTTAGCTGTCCTTTTGTATATCCATCTTCTTTCTCCATTGCCCTGCCACCCGGACAGGTGTCCACAAAGGAGAGAACAAAGTTGTTTTTCCGCATCATCCGAAACAACTTGCTACAAGGGCGCTGCGAGAGGAAGGAAGCTCTGAGAAGGAAGACCTTGATGGTGATGGGGGATGCAGGCTACTCTGCTGACGGCCATGCACAGTGAGTGCATCATTCGATGCTGTGTGTTTGTATCTCTTAGGCTGCTTCTCTCTGGCCCTTGGCAGCACGTTCTCAACCGTGCTGCCACCCTGGCCTAATGCCAGCCGAAATTTGTTTTCCTGCAGTTTCACTGACCGTGGGAAGAAAGCCCCCTCTGGTTAGCCTTCAGCTGGGCTTCAGTATTGCACTTCCAGCCTAAAAACTTTGTAATGAGTTGCTTTATCATGTTAAAATGCTTTCCCTTCATTTGCTGCTTCCCTGTGCTCAGCTTTATGAGCTGAGCAGGCCATTAAGAAAAGAAGCATTTCCAGAATCCCTAAGGGGGTGTCGTTCCCTCATCTGCAGAGGGGTCAACGCAAATGGAAAATGTTCCTCTTTCTTTCCATTGCGGACTCCAGTTGTGTATTGGTTGTTTTTTTAATAATATTGTATTAATTTTCCAAATATAAAACAGAAAAAGAACAAAGAAAAGAAAAAATAACATCAACAATAGCATCAATAATACATATTCATAATTGGACATAAAAAAAGAAAAAAGAAAGAAATTGAAAAAGAAGAAAAGTTGACTTCCCCTTAGTCCCTTCCCTGGTTTCATTGTTTATCATCATACCACATGCCCATTTTTATTTTAAAAAAATCATTAAAATTACTTATTGTCCATTCATATTTCCTTACAGATATTTCTAGAATCCTGCTAATGTATTAACCTGTGTACTTTGCTTCTGTATATATGCAATAAAGTCCTTCCAGTCTTCTTTCAACTCGTTGTCATCTCTTCCTCTTAGTTTCAACGTCAATTTTGCCGTTTCAGCATATTCCATTAATTTAACTTGCCGATCTTCTTTAGCTGGGACACCTTCTTCTTTGCAGTGCTGTGCTAGCAGTATTCGTGCAGCTGTAGTTGCATACTGAAATAAGTCTTTTTGTGGTCCTGGTATGTCCACTCCTGTTATACCTAATAGAAAAGCTTCTGGTTTTTTTAGCAAAAGTTGTTTTAAACAACTTCTTCATTTCATTATAAATCATTTCCCAATATTTCTTAACAATTTTGCAGTCCCTCCGCATATGAAAAAAATGTCGCTTGCAGACTCCAATTGAAATGCCTTCGGATTATGTAGGAGGCAAACCTACACGCTTTCAATAAGCTTCTGTATATCTACATGGGCATTGTGTGTGCATATTTGCACAACGTGCATCGTGTTCTGCCAGCCACATATCCTCCTGGTCTGGCAGCTTCCTGACAAAGCCTCATTTTTGCAATCTTAGGCGGGCAGCAATCATCAGGCCTCCATGACTGGTAGGCTGTGTTTGACTTGGTGAGTCATTGCAAAAGAAGAAGCCAACAGGCTGCCCGGCTGCCCTGTAAACCTGGGGCATGGGGCAACGAGGAGGAGAGAACATAGATAAGATGTGCTTCATCAGAATGCCACACAGATGCCAGACCTCCTTGGCTGGAGCCCTCAATTCTTGCTCATTCAAGCAGTTCACCCCTAAAGTTGCCCTCCTGCATTGTCTCAAAAGACAGACAGATGCCAACAAGAAGGAATCACAGGGCTGGAGGCAGAGATCATCAGTACCTGCCCCCGAGTCAGCATTGGGTGGCTGCATCTGAAAGCTGCCTCTTACTTTTTGCTGTTGTTGTTTAGCCGTTTAGTCGTGTCCGACTCTTCGTGACCCCATGGACCAGAGCACGCCAGGCACTCCTGTCTTCCACCGCCTCCCGCAGTTTGGTCAAACTCATGCTGGCAGCTTCGAGAACACTGTCCAACTATCTCGTCCTCTGTTTTCCCCTTCTTCTTGTGCCCTCCATCTTTCCCAACATCAGGGTCTTTTCCAGGGAGTCTTCTCTTCTCATGAGGTGGCCAAAGTATTGGAGCCTCAGCTTCAGGATCTGTCCTTCCAGTGAGCACTCAGGGCCTCTTACTTTACTGCTTCCAAATAATTATTGTGAATTGGATACCTCTATTGATGGTGGATGCTTTTGTGCTTGCTAATTCATGGATCTTCTGCCGCCCTCCAGTTTCACTGTCTTCTGAACTTTTTGTTTTCTTCCCAATACTTCAGTTGCTGTAATATTTTAGTATCTCAAGCTGCCTTCTGGTTGCCATAAACCACGCTCTGGTCTTCATCTAGGCTTCAAATGTAGCCTGTGTCTGGGATACTTTGGTGCATGCAAAATCTTGCATGTGTTCACTGCAGTGTTTGACTTCTTCTTGGAATGGCAGATATCCCATCCCTGCCATTCCATGTCGCAATCAAACAGATTATCAAACTCTTCTTAATTTGATGGGAGGATTTGCTATGCAACATGGCGGGCAGGGGGGACTTCTGATCAGACTTCCAAACATCTCTTGCGTATGCAGAACAACTGCGCAGTTATTTGGATCCATAGCGTTATTTATATGGAAATGTTCTGGCTGCCATATGGATGAGGGGAGGAGGGAGTTTGTTCAGCATCTCATTTTATTCCTTTCTACCTTATTTTTGCAGCTTCTGCTCTAGTCATTCCACTTCTTCAAGGCAGCATGTGCCATCTCAGTGCATCTGCTCAGTGCATACTTTGGACCAGAAGTTAAGCAGTCCTTTAGATGCTAAAGTAACCCAAGGACAGACGATGGCTAAAGTAACCCAAGGACAGATGATGGCAAACAACAATAGCCTACTATGTCAAGAGAAAACATCCAGTCAGGTACGGGACTCCACTAAACACCAGCTCAGCATGTGCTGATACTTTGTAAGCTGCAAATGGGGTAAATTTGATTTCATTCCCGCAAGCATATTTTTCTTAATATAATGAAGATTCTGTGGGATAACCAGCCTCATATAACTAACATGTTTAAGTCTAATTAATGCATGAAGGGGTTAATGCCATAGAGTAAGCTGTCCTGCCAGGCTTGCAATGAAGGTAATCAAGGCTTTTATTTCCCCTTCAGTCTACTTGAGAAGCTCAGCATGTAAAGAGAGAGGTCCGAGCTGCTTGCTCAGACTGCATGGCTTTTAGAAGCCATTCTTGTGTTCCTGTACCAATAATTTAGGAACTTTCACCACTGTAACTACTAAGCCAAGTTTTACTGCCTGTGTTTCCTGAGTGGTGTATGGAAAAGCACATGAACCTGACTTTTGGATAGTTTGTAAGTAAGCCATCTTTAACTTATTAAATGTGTGTTCTTTTCTATGCTAAGGAAAGAGGGAAGTTTTGGAACTTACAAGGGCATGTTTTAAAGGTCTTACAGACTTAATTTTCATGCTTTACCTTACTACATATTTTATGATTTTAAATCTCTGCTGAGGTTCTCTCACTGAAGAGCACTTGCCCTAAACCTGGTATCCAGAAAATTCTCCCTTTATATACTTAATTTATATACTTATTTTCAATGGTTTCCTGTAGGAGATAATAATGGAGATAGCAATGCTTTTATAGTATCACTAATGACTGCTGTTGTGAATGACCACTGTGATTATTGTGCATACACTTAAACTTTAATTAAATATCGATAGGCTGTGCATTTTGTATTTAATTGCCATTTTCAGTGTGCTGTCCCCCGCCTCCCTGGCTACACTCATGCATATACATTCCTGCTCCCTGAGATGAACACTTCAAGCAAACTGACAAAGTGGAATTTCCACAAAAGCTTATGTTGGCTTTTATGATGCCACAAGACGTGTGTGTGTGTGTGTGTGTGTGTGTGTGTGTGTGTTTGTATTCCTATATAAGGGCAATCAACCTTCTGGCATAGCATGTGGCAGAACCTCCTAAAACGCCATTGCTGGCCGTGGACAGAAGAAGCAGCCTACTAGTGTTAGACCAGTCATAGGCAAACTCGGCCCTCCAGATATTTTGGCACTACAACTCCCATCATCCCTAGCTAACAGGATCAGTGGTCAGGGATGATGGGAGTTATAGTCCCAAAACATCTGAAGGGCCGAGTTTGCCTATGCCTGTGTTAGACTGTGATTCCCCCACACCTCGTTCTGTTTTCCTCATTCTAACCAGAAGTACATAGCAAGGATAGTTAAAGGCAGCAGTTCTTGCCCAGCTGCCCAGCAAAACATGACTTTTTGCCTCTTTTGTGCATCTTTCCACAGACACTTGCTTCTCTTAAGGCAGAATTGGCTAAAACACAGGAATCCATCAAGGCCCTTCACATCGAGAGGAGGTGGGTATGCAGACGTCTGTAGCCTTGATTAAGATCCTTGAGCCTTGGATTGTAAAGCATGTGGGAGCCATGCAGCCAAATGAGAGTGTAACCGGGGGAGGGAGGAATGGGGCACTCTCAATCAGTGGTTTACATCCTCGGCATTCAGGAGTGTTTGTCTCTGCATCCCCGTCTCAGCAGCAAGTGCAGCAAAGTGGCTGAGCCGGTTTGAAGGGAGCAGCACTTATCATCAATCAGATTCGGCCGCTAGGTCAGAGAAGTGGGTGATAGGTATGTCTGGTGGTCCATCTCGAATAGAGAGTAGGCAGATAATCTCTCGCGCTTCCGTTCAGGTGTGGGGGTGGCACCTTGATTGCAATCACAAAGGGCAGCGGCAAGTTGCGACGCCAGATAAAACAACACAAAAGTCCCTTGGCAGCAAAGAAAGCCAGGGGAAAGTGACCATCACATCCATCCTGCCTTGGTAGCTAGTGAAAAGCGAGGGAAATCCTACATGCATATGCTCTTTGCAGCCGCCCCAAGGTCGGGACAGGGTGAAGGCACTGGGCACTCTCCAGTTTTTGCCGTCCAGTTCTGTGCCAGAAGTTGGAATAGGCTGTTGGGGAATCACTAGGATGACATGCTGACGCTGTAGCTGATCCGATCTGGCTGTGTGATGGCAAAATCCCTGACCAAGTTGATTGCTGGGATTGCAACCAAGAGCAGAAGCAGCAGTTAAGAAGGAAAATAGGCAACAAAGCAGCCCAGAGAAATATTTCATTCACAACCCACCCTCTGCAAATGCATAACTTTCAGCTAAAAAACTGAACATTTGGTGTAACCCTAAGTTATAGCACTTTTTTATTATTTAAAAAAAGAAAGGTTCCATGTGTGTTGTTGGGTTTCCAAGGGAAATTATTTCCACAGCCATCAAGACTGCCTCTTTGCATGCTCAATTCATGTTAAAGACTGAGGAAGTGGGGGAGGAGACATTATCTAAGGCAGGGATAGGGAACCTCCATCCTGCATGCCAAAGTCGGCACCCCTGGGGTCCTAACTGATGTCACACCAGATGTGGGCCTGGTCTAACCATGGCTGTGATTGGGAGCTGTAAAGTACACCTCTGATTGTTCCTTGGTCAATGGGTTTTCATGCAGCGTCTTTTAGATTTGGCATCTAATGCAGCTCTTGCTAGGGTTGGCTGTTGGGATACTGCCTGGGAGACGGGGGCATCAGGCAGGCTCTCAGCTGGCTCCGGACGATCACTGGTCTCCCATGGAACAGCATCAGCCAGTCAGCGACACGAGCCTCAGATACGTTTAGAGACCCGTGCACGCTCTGTCAGCAGAGTGTGTAAATCACCTCACAGCAGAAGAGGCAGACAGAGAAATATGTGCAAGCATATTTACAGCATTTACCGTATTTTTCGCTCTATAAGACGCACCAGACCACAAGACGCACCTCGTTTTTGGAGGAGGAAAACAAGAAAACAAATATTCTGAATCTCAGAAGCCAGAACAGCAAGAGGGATCGCTGCGCAGTGAAAGCAGCGATCCCTCTTGCTGTTCTGGCTTCTGGGATAGCTGCACAGCCTGCATTCATTCCATAAGACGCACCTTACTTTTTAGGAGGGAAAAAGTGAGTCTTATAGAGCAAAAAATACGGTATTCATCGTAGTTCAGGAGCAAAGGAAAACATGTCTGCTTGCCTTCGTGTCCAGCAAAACAGTCAATATAGCAAAAGCAACATACAACGGAAGTTCACAGCAAACTGTGCTAGGAGTAAACAGGCTTGTGATATACAGACGTCATGCCTGTACCCTTTTAAGGTGGACTGGAACTATATCCTAACATTGGCTTCATTAGGGAACTCTCCACTGTAGAGTTCCTCCCACCATTCCTCTGCATCCAACCAGTCCAGGTAGCCGTGGTGGGTGCGGGAAGGTTGCCCAGGCAACCAAGCAGGAGTAGCAGTAGCAGCTAAAAGGACCCTGCCTAAATAAACTAAAAAAAACTGGGCAAAAAAATCAAGGAAATTGGACATGAATTCACTGGAGAGCCAGTGTGGTGTAGTGGTTAAGAGCGGTGGACTCGTAATCTGGTGAACCAGGTTCGATTCCGCGCTCCTCCACATGCAGCTGCTGGGTGACCTTGGGCTAGTCACACTTTTCTGAAGTCTCTCAGCCCCACTCACCTCACAGAGTGTTTGTTGTGGGGGAGGAAGGGAAAGGAGATGGTTAGCTGCTTTGAGACTCCTTAGGGTAGTGATAAAGTGGGATATTAAATCCAAACTCCTCTTTTTCTACCGCTCAGCTGTTTTAGGAGGACAAAGAGCCTACAAAAGTCCCAAGCTCTCATGTTGTCATACAATTCAACCTGTTGGTGAGGGAAGCATCCTCAAAGAATCTGCCTCACAGTCAGGCATCAAGAAGAGCAGACTTTATCGAACTGCTCATTTTCCAGTGGTCAGGTGCCACCAAAGCAGACATAATGGGGATTATAATCCTATACTGCCACCACTGGGGAAAGGGTCACATTGCAGCCAAATAACTCTGCTGCCACCACAGGCCAAACACAGGTAGTACAACATCAACACTACTGCGCTGATCCCTGCTGAAAGTGGGGCACTGGGCAGAAATTCAATTCCAAAAGCAAGCCAAATTTTGAGAAGGAAACTTTGCAGCGCTGGGTTGAATCCAAGCTACAGTCACCAAGATTCTCCCTTCGCAGCCTCAGCTTAAACCTGAGTGCAGTCTTGATTCTTCATTTGAAGTTGAACCATCTGGAATAAAAGAATGCCAGGTGGCAGCCTCATGGAGAATGAGCCAGATCTGGATCCAGCCCACCAACGAAGACCAATTCCTCACACCTGCTCTAAGTTATGTATGGCCCAAGCTGTTAATAGGTAAAAACCAGCGACATAGATTTCGATAAAATATAACAGGATAGGCAGCACAAAAAAAGGTCCACTGGTGGGATGTTTGCTTGGCAGTCTGTTCCCTGTTGTCTCATGTTCCATATCAGCTGAAAGCTATTTTCTGGAATAACCTCACAGAAAGCACACCTGAGCAGTGCAGTTTCAGAGGTAAGATAGCTTGAAAGGCAACAATAACCAGTAAGAAAAACACAAGTCTTTGGTATATATGGTAAAGTAAAGGTAAAGGGACCCCTGACCATTAGGTCCAGTCGTGGCCGACTCTGGGGTTGCGGCGCTCATCTCGCTTTATTGGCTGAGGGAGCCGGCATACAGCTTCCGGGTTATGTGGCCAGCATGACTAAGCCGCTTCTGGCGAACCAGAGCAGCACACGGAAACACCGTTTACCTTCCCGCCAGAGTGGTACCTATTTATCTACTTGCACTTTGAAGTGCTTTCGAACTGCTAGGTTGGCAGGAGCAGGGACCGAGCAACAGGAGCTCACCCCGTCACGGGGATTCAAACCACCGACCTTCTGATCGGCAAGTCCTAGGCTCTGTAGTTTAACCCACAGAAGGTCTTGTTGCTCCGCCATGACCTCCCTGCCAATTTGGATACAATAAAGGAACTGAAGGCCCCTCGACTGTCCTCGGGTCCAGTATTGGACCACTTTGACCGGATATCCCCAGCCGATGTAGACAGACTCCTCCGAGCTGGAAAGCCCACCACCTGTCCTCTCGACCCGTGCCCGTCTTGGCTGATTAGAGCGTGTCCAGACGAGGTGCGGGCCCTCCTGGGGGATATCATCAATTTGTCCCTTGGCACGGGGACATTCCCAGGGGAACTGAAGGAGGCAGTGGTGCGCCCGCTCTTAAAGAAAACATCATTAGATCCTTTAGATCTATCCAATTACCGCCCGGTTTCGAATCTTCCGTTCCTGGGTAAGGTGATTGAGAGAGCGGTTGCTGAACAGCTTGGTGGGTTTCTGGATGAAACATCGGCTCTGGATCCATTCCAGTCTGGCTTCCGCGCTGGTCATGGGACCGAGACAGCTCTGGTTGCCCTAACAGATGATCTTCGTAGACAGCTGGATCGAGGCGGGTCGGGGCTGCTGATTCTTCTAGATCTGTCAGCAGCTTTCGACATGGTCGATCACGAACTTCTGGACCACCGCCTTGCCGACGTGGGGATCCAGGGCACAGTCCTTCAATGGCTGCGCTCGTTTCTCTCTGGTCGGGGACAGAGGGTGGCGCTTGGGGGGGAATTGTCATCGCGCCACTCCTTGGTGTGTGGAGTACCTCAGGGTGCGATACTCTCCCCAATGCTTTTCAACATCTTTATGCGCCCCCTCGCCCAGCTTGTCCGGAGTTTTGGGCTGGGTTGCCATCAGTATGCCGATGACACCCAACTCTATCTGTTGATGGATGGCCATCCTGACTCGGCCCCAGACACACTGACCAGATGTCTGGAAGCTGTGGCTGGATGGTTACGTGGGAGCCGGTTGAAGCTAAATCCTTCGAAGACAGAGGTCCTGTGGCTGGGACGGGACGATATGGGATTGGGGGGGCAACTCCCATCTCTTGCGGGGGCGCAGTTAGTGCCAGCACCGTCCGTTAAGAGTTTGGGTGTAATCTTCGACACCTCCCTTTCCATGGAGGCGCAGATTGCAGCTATAACAAAGGCGGCATTTTTCCATCTCCGCCAAGCTAAGCAGTTGGCTCCTTACCTCTCTCGCCCTGACCTAGCCACTGTGATCCACGCGACGGTCACCTCCAGACTGGATTATTGTAACTCGCTCTACGTGGGGCTGCCCTTAAGACTGACCCAGAAACTCCAGCGGGTGCAGAATGCTGCAGCGAGACTCCTTACGGGGTCTTCGCTACGAGATCACATTCATCCGGTGCTATATCAACTGCACTGGCTCCCGGTGGAGTACAGGATCAGGTTTAAGGTGCTGGTTTTAACCTTTAAAGCCCTATACGGCCTTGGACCCTCGTACCTACGGGACCGCCTCTCCTGGTATGCCCCACAGAGAAACTTACGGTCTTCAAATAAAAATATCTTGAAGGTCCCAGGCCACAGAGAAGTTAGGCTGGCCTCAACTAGAGCCAGGGCTTTTTCGGCTGTGGCTCCGACCTGGTGGAACACTCTGTCACAAGAGACTAGGGCCCTGCAGGACTTGACATCTTTCCGCAGGGCCTGCAAGACAGAGCTGTTCCGCCAGGCCTTTGGCCAGGGCACAGCCTGACTCCCTCCCTCGGCAATCTTCGCGGAGCTCTGGCCCAATAGTGGCCAGTGGCTTGAACTTAATTAATTTTATAATGAATGATTTTAGAGCGTTGTTTGTGTTGTACTTTTGTATTGTTTTATTGTTGTTAGCCGCCCTGAGCCCAGCTTCGGCTGGGGAGGGCGGGATATAAATAAAATTTATTATTATTATTATTATTACACTATTCTTAAGTCATCGGACTCCCAGCGCTTCCTGATCTGCCTTCACGAAACCTAGGCCAATGTAGGGTGTATGAAAGCTCTCCTTGCTGCTTTATTTAATTACACTGGGCAACAATTTTTTACTTTTTGAATGTTGTCTAGATTTCTACAACTGATTTAGGGTATTTTTGCACTGCTGAATCAGGAAATGGCATCCGTTTCTCTCCATCAGGTCAGGTTTATTGTAAACTGAATGGTGGGCATTGATAAAGGTAAGTACACGTAAATTGCATGTTGCTTCACCATTTTTCAAACTTCAGGGCTTGAACTTCCGTTTCTTGGAACTCCAGGAATGCTCAGCGGCAGGGAGGTCTCTCTTCAGAGTCCAACAGTAGTCAGCCATCATGACTGTGTCCCAGCTACCCTGATACCTGGTCTCCATCTCTTTCATGTCCTGATGGAATCTCTCCCCCTGCTCGTCACTCATTGAACCCAGTTTCTCAGGAAATTGGTCCATATGTGAAAATAGGTAGTGCATCTTGACGCTCATGTTGCAGCCCAGGTTTCTGAAAGCAGTCAGCATGTTGTTGACAAGTTCTGCGTAGTTTCTGGCCTTATTGTTGCCAAGAAAGTTCTTCACTACCAGAACAAATGCCTTCCACGCTTCCAGTTCCACTTCGTTCATTGAGTTTCCAAACTCTGGATCTCTGATGAGCTGACGGATCTGAGGACCATCAAAGATGCCAGCTTTCAACTTCTCCATGGTCAATCCTGGAAAAGCCTGGCACAAGTAAGTGAAGCAGTCACCATCCTTGTCCAGAGCCTTGGTGAACTGCTTGATTAAGCTGAGCTTGATGTGCAGCGGTGGGAAGAGTATTCTGTCTCTGTCCACCAGAGGGTCGTTGATGACATTCCTTTCTTTGCAAGGCACCAATTCCTCCCGCACAGGCCAGTCCTTCTTGGTGTAATGCTGAGCACGGTCCCTACTATCCCACATGCACAGAAAACATGGGTACTTGGTGAAGCCAGACTTTTGTCCCAACAAAAAGTTCACCATCTTCAGGTAAACACAAATAAACCACTTATGCTGATCATAACCAATTTTCTCCAGCACATACTTCACCGCTTCATAGTTGTCCTTCAGTGTAGTCGAGTGAGCCAGGGGTATAGAGGCAAACTGGTTGCCGTTGTGTAGCAGAACACATTTCAGTGATCGCTTGCTGCTGTCAATGAACAGTCTCCAATCTTTGGGTTCGTACTGTGGCACTCCAAGCTTGAGCAGAAGCTGCGCAATATCTGCACAGTACACCAAGTCCTTCTCTTCCGAGAAAAAACGGAGGTACTCTTGATGCCTGTTGCGGAGGAAGCTGATGTGAGCACTGTCAGAGAGGAGGTTTTTTTCCTTCAATCTGGATGCCAACAGTTCGGCAGAGTCCTTTGACAAGCTTAGGTCGCAAACTAGATCATTCGACTCCTTTTGGGAAAATGGATGTGGAGCATCATCTTCAAGAACCACTTCTTCTTCTTCATGTCCTTCAACACTGGAGGCATCTTCGTCACTAATGTCAGGAAGTTCTCCGAAGGTAGGCACTGGAATTTCATCACAATGAGCTACAGGACGACGTGCTGATTGAAGATCAGGATACTTGAGGCTGCTCCGGTTCTTTCTGTTGATCCCAGTCACATCAACAGCGCAGAAGTAGCAGTCAGTGACATGGTTTGTCGGCTCCCTCCAAACCATGGGAATTCCAACCAAAAATAGGTACAAATTAGTCATAAGTTGGCGCATGTGCCGGTGGAGTTTCCTATACACTTCATGGGGTGGCTGCCCCATTAACTTAGTTTTGATCCCCCAACTTTATGCTTTGCCGCACCAATTTATGGAAGATTTCGAGGTTTTATGACTTCAAACTGATCCCTTTTCGACATAATCACCCAGAACTATTGGACCTGAATACTTCTTGTCATTAAAATAATCATTTCCAATCAAAACAATTATTCGACATGGCATTTTACCCTCACCAACTTCTTTTAAAATGCTCCACACAAGCGTACATGTGAACAAAAACGTAAAAAACGACATGTGGCCATAGCTCAAAAACTTGACCTGATTGAGCAAAACCAATGTGATTTTTGGATTCAGCGCATCAGATTCGTCCTAAATCAACTGAAAAAACGCAGACAACAAATTTGTTGTTGACCAGTGTTATTTTTGGGGTTTTTTTTAAACATTGTGTTTTCCGGCAGGTACTTGAAGAAGCAACTGAACAAATGCAAGGGCAAAATACAGCTCCTTCACTCGGCTCAGGAAGACAGAAACCGTGCGCTACAAGCAAAGATACGTGAGCTATTAGGAAGCCAGGATAACCTCAAGCTGGAGCTTCAGGAAATGAGAGAGGAAATTAAGGTAACAGAATGGGGTCAACGGCTCTTTGCTTAGGGACAATTCACCCTTAATTGCTTGAAGTATCCCCTTTCTTCTCACAAGTGGAGCCTTCTGGGTCAGCAAGGGGTGACGAAGACCTGGCTTTCCCTTGCCTGGCAGGCTTGCTGTTGATCACTTGAAATTGCAGACATGGCCTCACATGGCTCATCGCCATCCCATCATGACCAATAAATCCCTCCAACACAGAATCCAAGATGTCGGAGAGAAAGATTTAAAACTAGCTTCATCCCTAACATGCATCTGAAGTGACACGGCCCAGGCACTTCAGTGAGGACTAGGCCGAAATGGCTAGATGCTGCTCAGTCCATAATGAACATAATTAAAAGCCACACAGTTGGAAAACAGTCACATCAGGAATTTTGGCTTGTGCCTCCTTTGAGCTCCATGCACGATTTGGTCAAATCCTTTCAGTCGCAGGATAAAGAACCAAAGCAGGTTAGTTGGAGCGCCTTATCTTCAAGGACTTTACAAGCCTGCCTCCATTATTTTCCACGTTTTGTCCCTCGGCTTTTGCATATTTCTCACCTATTTATGAAATAAATAAATTTAAAATACACCTATTGCCAGATTTGCACAATATATTCCTTTGGGAGGATTTCTCCTGCTTTCATTTTCCAGCTTTTTAAATGATGTCCTTAGTTATAATATTATTTCCAATTGGATAGGCGCGATTTCTTTTTGGCAGGATGACTCTAACAATTTGATTGCGTGAATCACCCATTCTGGGCATCACACAATTTTAAAATCTACAATATGATTTCCTCCATTAAATACTTTGAGAATCATTTCCAAGCCAGTTACCCCTTGGGCTGTTACCTTCTCCAGCTATTGTGAACATAGTGGAAGTTGTTTATTGAGGCTCAGATTGTGATAACTGATTAAATGACTCTGAAACATGGAGAGACAATGGTGTATAATACATAACTGGAGTTTTCACTCTGAAGTTGAGGCAAAGCAGCAAGAAAAGTGCTAATCAACCTTTTCTTTGACTCAGGAAGAAAAAAGTTGTGTAATGTGTATGGACCTGTTTTCTCAAGCAGTAATGCATATGTTCATGTCTGCCATGATTTTCCAACAAAAGCAAATTTCAAAGGCAGTTAGTGCCATTGCCATTCAAAGGCAATGCTGTGCCATTGAGATTAACTGTCCAAAAGAAAAAGAATAAAAATCTCCCCTGAGTTAGCATGACCTTCGAGTAATCATAAGATGTTATTTAGGTCACGTCTGAGAGTTTCCCCCTACTACTACTACTACTACTATTATTATTATTATTATTATTATTATTATTATTATTATTATTATTTTATTATTATTATGTTCAGTAGTGAAACAAGCTCAACTCAGATGCCTTTATTTCACAGGTGAAAAGCTAAAGTCCAGGAATATTTGACAAAATCTCAGCATCACTCAGGGGGTCAGGGGAAAAGTTGACGAGTCACAGTTGCCATTCCAACAAGCTTATTCATGTTGGACTTTCAGGGCCAGTCATTGGGCAGCTGTGGCAGTAAAAAGGAATCGATCAAGTGGAAAGTGACCCTGAACTTGGAGGGGATGTCACAGGATCACACCTATCAGAATAGGATTCTGAATAAAGTAGCTTGCTTGGGCCTTTAAGATCCAATCATCTTGTGCTTTATAGTCATCATTCCACCATTTTTACTCAGAGGTTGTGTTTCGTTTTTATGCAGTAATTATTCACAATGCTAAATATGCAACTGCTCTACTCATTTTGTTCCTTTGGCTTGCTGGCTTACCAGTCTCCTAACGTTGCCAGTGCCTGACAACAGGACCTCTAGTCTTTTGGTCCTTTTTATAATGAAGAGGGACAGCCAGTGTTTCTTGAGCTTCAGAAAATTTCAAAGGAGCGTTACGTAACAGCCATTCTTTACCCCAGCGGTTCCTAATCTGGTGCCCTCCAAGATGTTTGGGACTACAACTCCCATCAGCTGCAGCCAGCAGGGCCCAATGGTCAATGACGATGGGATTCGCAATCCAGCAACATCTAGAGAGTGTTTGAAGGCTGCAGAGAAAGGGTGTGGCCTAGAGAGAGGAGGTGTGGCCTGTAGAGAAAAGGTGTGGCCTAGAGAAAGGAGGTGTGGCATGAGGAGAGAGTGGGGCTGAGGAGGGGATGTGGCCTGCAGAGAAAGGGTGTGGCATAGAGAGAGGAGGTGTGGTGTTATGTACTGAAGTTCTCACCCTGGGCCAGCAGGGGGATACTGTAGATAGTTCAGGTCCACATATGCAAATAAAGGATCGAAAGTGACGTTCAGTGATTGGATAGTTACAGAAAGTTGTTACAGTTACGTTGTACTGGAGCTCTATATAAGCAGGCTGGCTGAACCCTTCAGTTCAGTCCTACCCATCCGAGGGAATTTCCAGATTCCTTATTGCATATCAAAACCACCCATTCAGTGCAACCCTTCTCTATAGCTTTTTCCGAATGATGATTTCCTCTCTCTCTGCACATACATGAACGTTTTAAGTCACATCTCATATTTCCTTTGCAAACTGGTAGAACATCGCCATATGGAGCAAGGAGCCCTTGAAGGAAAGAAATCTCCAGACTGGATCTGGTTGCCCTTCGTTAAAGACCAACCATGTGGAATATTCAAAATACAAGTCTCCAGAGCTCCTCTCCTCTTGGATTAAAAGGAAGTGGCTTTTGGAACCACAGGGTGGTCATCTCACCAGGAATGCAGGAGGATCACCGGAGAACACGCTGAGAGCCCAATTCTTCCCAAATGCTCCCCCTGAGGTTGCTCATCATGAAAGCCCCCAAGAGAGAACTGCTCCACTAACAGACTGCTCTGAAGCAAACAGGGACCGTCTCAGTAACGGGATTCGGAGCATAAGCCCTAACTATTCCACGGCAACGGAAGCTCTTCATAATGAGATGCGGATGGAGGAGGAGGAACTGCAACAGTTAATGGTGAAGTTGAAGGATGCCTTGTCTCTCCAAATATGGCAAGGTAAAAATTCTCGATGCTGCCTGGATCGTCAAAGGGCTTGATTTGATTTGCGACTCAGTCTTAAATTATTGTTATTGTTATTTTTATTCTATTATTTATACCCCACCCATCTGGCTGGGTTTCCCGCACCACTCAACAGAATATTAATAATAAAAAAGCAATAAAACACCAGAAATTAAAAACTTCCCTAAACAGGGCTGCCTTCGGATGTCTTCTAAAAGTCAGATAGTTGTTTATTTCCTTGACATCTGATGGGAGGGTGTTGCACAATACTACCAAGAAGGCCCTCTGCCTGGTTCCCTGTAGCTTCACTTCTCGCAGTGAGGAAACCACCAGAAGGCCCTCGGCACTGGATCTTAGTGTCCGGGCTGAAAGATGGGGATGGAGACGCTCCTTCAGGTATACTGGGCCGAGGCCGTTTAGGGCTTTAAAGCTCAGCACCAACACTGTATGCTCAGAAACATACTGGGAGCCAGTGTAGGTCTTTCAGGACCAGTGTTACATGGTCTCAGCGGCTGCTCCCAGTCACCAGTCTAGCTGCCGCATTCTATTTTCCATGCCACAGCTACGCAGTGATTATGAAGATCTCTGCCTTCTCCTGGCTGATCACAGCGAGGCCCCTTGTGGAATAAGGAGGATGAACGATCTCCAAGTCACGGAGAATAGCTGTCAGCTTCAGCATCTGTTTCTTAATAAATAAACCACCCCTGGACACCAACATATTTGTGCTGCCGGGTGATATAAATCTAGTCTAGTGGGTGATACTTTCCATTGCTATAAATGGGTACGTTACTAATCCAATCCATTGTGGATCATCTGAAGTAATTGGGATTTAGCCCATGTAGTAGAGTTTGAATCCAGCCTAGAACATGCGTCCTAAATCCAGGCATTCTACCTAACCAGACTGTGGACCTGTTGGTTAGGGATCTGTGACTGCACAAAATATATCATATCTAAGTCATTATGCAGCAGAGATGTTCAAATGTCATAGGGAGCTGTGCTGAAGAAACCAACATTGCCTATAGAAGTTCATGCCACAATACAGCCTCCACCAATCTGACGCCATCCAAGAATTTTGGACTGCAATTCCCATCAGCCCCAGCTGGAGGGCACCAGGTTGGCAACATAGTTCAGGGCACAAAAATGTACCAAGATGTATTTTAAAATATATATTTAGGATGAAATGTGTTCAGAAGTAGATGGGACGTGGGTGGCACTGTGGGTTAAACCACAGAGCCTACGACTTGCCGATCAGAAGGTCGGCGGTTTGAATCCCCACGACGGGGTGAGCTCCCGTTGCTCGGTCCCTGCTCCTGCCAACCTAGCAGTTGGAAAGCACATCAAAGTGCAAGTAGATAAATAGGTACTGCTCCGGCGGGAAGGTAAACGGTGTTTTCGTGCGCTGCTCTGGTTCACTAGAAGTGGCTTAGTCATGCTGGCCACATGACCAGAAGCTGTACGCCTGCTCCCTCGGCCAATAAAGCGAGATGAGCGCTGCAACCCCAGAGTCAGTCACGACTGGACCTAATGGTCAGGGGTCCCTTTACCTTTAGCTATTTTCAGAAGTATGAACTTAGAGAGAAAATGGGTATTTTGTGAGAAACGTCTAAATATTCCCGCAGGTTTTGTTTGTAAAAAAAATCACAGATCAATGCAGAAATGGCATATATGGGGAAACTGATACAGTCTAGAAATAAGCTGATCTTCCCATTCCTACCTCAGACCATTCTCTAGGTGCTACAGGTATTAGTAATCTGTATTAGCCAAAACAGAACAGAACGGCTTGAACAGATTTTGCTGTTGTGGTTAGTGCAGCAGGTATAGCGGTTGGGTGTGGGAAATGCCTCCTGCCTAGGTTAAAGGTAAAGGTAAAGGGACCCCTGACCATTTGGTCCAGTCGTGACCGACTCTGGGGTTGTGATGCTCATCTCGCTTTATTGGCTGAGGGAGCTGGCGTACAGCCTCCGGGTCATGTGGCCAGCATGACTAAGCCGCTTCTGGCGAACCAGAGCAGCACACGGAAACACCTTCCCGCCGTAGCGGTACCTATTTATCTACTTGCACTTTGACGTGCTTTCGAACTGCTAGGTTGGCAGGAGCAGGGACCAAGCAACGGGAGCTCATCCCGTCGCGGGGATTCGAACCGCCTAACTTCTGATCGGCAAGTCCTAGGCTCAGTGGTTTAACCCACAGCGCCACCCGCGTCCCGCAACCTGCCTAGGTTAGGATGCTCTCAAAAAGTGGATTAGAAAGGTATTGAAGAGGAGCCCATATGGCCATCCATCATTGTATATTGACTTGGGAATTGTTGCCAAACCCGTTTCCCAGTCGGCACAATTCACTTCTCCTACGAAAACCCCGTTTAATGGCAAGAGCTTGTGCACAGCTTCCATCCATTCCAAGGCGGCTTCTGTAGGAGAACTTCCTAGTGGGCCTGTTTGCTCAGTCTGTAACTCCAGAGAAGTTGGTGGGTGTCCATGATCTGAGTGGTACGGCCCTGCTTTCGAATGATGCCCACGTTTGCATTCTTGGATGTTACTAGCGAATATGCCAGCTTTTCAACTTGTGCCCTGTTGTTTTAGCTTTTGAAGCACTTACTGATATTACTGATATTGTGGTGATATAGCTCAAAACTGAAATGGAGGGAAGTCAATCAATGTTATGTTGTAATTTGATATGTGGCTTGTTTTGTGTTGGCTTTTTTTTCATGGGATGTAATGTCTTTTTCTTTTCGTTTATAAGCTTTTGTTCTTTTACTTTGTATGTTTTTGGTTATGTTGTTTTTTGTTTTTTTTAAAAAAAGAACTCAATGAAGCACTTACTGAATGTCATTCATGCCTGTTTTCCGGCAACAAGATTAAGTCTTTTGATGTCATTATTTTTCACCTTTTAGATAAGCTTCAGGAGCGCTGTGTACTCTTTCGTACCCAAGAGGTTCCCATTCACTTGTGCCCCTCCTTCAATTTAAAAGATGCAAATTTCATTCATCTCCCTGGTGGCAAAATTATTTTTTAGAAGGCATCCAGAGAGTACGACACGGGGCGTTCTAAGTCCCTTTTTCAAGAGTGTGATTTGCGGCACCTGCTGATTTTATAGGCTCATTATCATATATTTGAATGTGCTTTCCTGATCAAGTGTGTTATTAAGTAGCCCTCTTGTATCACTTTAGAGATGCAGCAGTTCTATCTGCACATAGCAGCATACTTTGAACCAATACCTCTTATATTGACATTTTATAAATGAGGGCCAAAAGAGGATATCTTTCTTTTAAATACTCAAACTTGCTAAGACCGCTCTTTGTTGGTATGCAGTGTACTAATGAGTTTAGAGTAACGTTCTGCAGTCTCAGTGACCCTTATGTTAATCAGAATAAATCAAGATCAGGTATAGCAATTAGCGCATTCTTTTGGGTATATGCTCACACTTCCATTACTTCCTCTGAGTAATTATATTGGCTTATCTATGTAAAGAGGGATGCAGGTGGCGCTGTGGTCTAAACCACAGATCCTAGGGCTTGCCGATCACACAGGCATGATGACTTATGACCTTACTGACCGGAATGTTTCGTGCGGTGTTCTGAGTTCTGAGAATCGTTTGGAGTGTGTTAAGAAAGAGCTAGTTAAGATCCGTATCTGTTCTTGTATATAGTAACTTGTAGAGTCTGCTGTAAATAATACACACCTATAAGTAACCAGAGGGACGCGGGTGGCGCTGTGGTCTAAACCACTGAGCCTCTTGGGCTTGCTGATCAGAAGATCGGTGGTTCGAATCCCCGCAACAGGGTGAGCTCCCATTGCTCATTCCCTGCTCCTGCCAACCTAGCAGTTCAAAAGCACATCAAAGTGCAAGTAGATAAATAGGTACTGCTCTGGCGGGAAGGTAAACGGCGTTTCCGTGCGCTGCTCTGGTGTTGGCCACATGACCCAGAAGCTGTACGCCGGCTCCCTCGGCCAATAAAGCGAGATGAGCACCACAACCCCAGAGTCGGTCACAACTGGACCTAATGGTCAGGGGTCCCTTTACCTTTATAAGTAACCAAATTACTAGTAGCAGCGTCTTGTTCCTGCTTCATCCATCCTGCCTGCAACTGATTGCTTTCTGGAACTCTGCATATGCTCTGCTAAGGTCTGGCTAAGGTCCTGCAACAGGTCAAAGTTGCAAAACACCAATATCTTCACCCCCATCGTTCAGCCCAGACACTGAGATCCGTTTGCTCGTTGGCACTAAATCACGGTTTCTAATTGATTTTATATATGCAGTTGTTTGAATATGTTTTTATTCTATGGTGTGTGTTTGCTTCACAGTGCTGCATAGGAAGCTACTGTATTCATAAATGAAATTTATAACCAGTGCAATAATTATGAAATCTCAGTCTTTCATGGGAACTGAAAATTCCTTGCTCTGCATGACAAGGCAAGGATTTGTTTTGTTTGTTAAAATGTGCATTGGAGCCACATATTATTTCTGCGCTCTCTCTCTCTTTTCCAGGTCAGCTCTCTGTTCTTAAGGAAGGATTGCTCTTAACAGCTAAGAATGTTTGCAAGTCTTTCTCTGATCTTATCAGCCAAGTAACTTTGCCAACTAGGAAATATGGTTATGCTGATATTGGTTCTCCTGTCTCCATCACTGCTTGATTGCCTAAGGTAAAAAAGACAGCTACATAATACTAATTCTCCAAAAGTGTCCAGAAATTCATTTAGCGTTAGCTGGCATGGTTATATTCTGGAAAAGAAGATTTTCATGCCATGCTACATTCAAAACTTCTGTACAGTAGTTTTTCTCTCTGGTTTTGTATTCTAATTTTAATATTAATATTGCAGTGGCATATTAAACCATCATAGATGGATGTTAACATTTTTTCAACGTTCCTGTCTCCTGTCGCATGAGTTTTCAAAAAACAATATCTTTAGGTTAAGTCCAATCAACTGAACACTTTTACATCATCCCAGCGATTTCAGTGACAGAATAAAAGCACGTCCTTCAATCTTTTCCTAAATGTGGTTAACAGTGGCCAGATCTTTATGTAATATATATAAGGCAATATTACCTTACTATATTACCTAAAATCATCCTTACTATATTACCATATATATATATAAGGTAATATAGTAAGGATGATTTTTGCAAACAAGGAATGATTGGTCTGAGTGTTGATTATTGAGGCTCTTACTTTTTTTTGTTTATGTTCTAAGATTCTCAAGATGTGCTCAATACTTGCATGTACAAACACCATCAATGAATATACTCAGACTGTAACCCATTTTAAGGGAGAACCCCTAAGCTTCCAGGAAGGTGTCTGGAAGATCATTAGATGGGGCAGACCTCCCTTTCCCTAGTCAGTAGGTCCCCCAGTGTGGTGGTGATAAGTTCTGCCACCATTACTGAACTGTCCTCAGTTTTCCAGGGATAAGGAGGAGGAGGAGGAGGAGTTTGGATTTGATATCCCGCTTTATCACTATCCGAAGGAGTCTCAAAGCGGCTAACATTCTCCTTCCCCTTCCTCCCCCACAACAAACACTCTGTGAGGTGAGTGGGGCTGAGAGACTTCAGAAAAGTGTGACTGGCCCAAGGTCACCCAGCAGCTGCATGTGGAGGAGTGGGGAATCAAACCTGGTTCACCAGATTACGAGTCTACTGCTCTTAGATCAGGGTGGACTGGGAGAAGCTACAGATCTGTCATACCTAAAGCTCTATCATTCCCAAGACAAGTCCTTAATCTGGGAGGGTGGACCAGGGTTGGTGCATCCTGTTTCGCCACCTGAGGCAAAAGTGTCATCACGATCCTGCCACCACCCCTGCGGCCTCCACCTCCCTCGACTCAGGCTTCAAAGAATAAACGAATATTTTCATAGAATCCTAGAGTTGGAAGGGACCCAAAGAGTCCCAAGGCCCTGCGAAGCAGGAATAACAGCTAAAGAATCCATGACCTCTTCATAGAATCATAGAATCATAGAATCATAGAGTTGGAAGAGACCACAAGGGCCATCGAGTCCAACCCCCTGCCAAGCAGGAAACACCATCAGAGCACTCCTGACATATGGTTGTCAAGCCTCTGCTTAAAGACCTCCAAAGAAGGAGACTCCACCACACTCCTTGGCAGCAAATTCCACTGTCGAACAGCTCTTACTGTCAGGAAGTTCTTCCTAATGTTTAGGTGGAATCTTCTTTCTTGTAGTTTGGATCCATTGCTCCGTGTCCGCTTCTCTGGAGCAGCAGAAAACAACCTTTCTCCCTCCTCTATGTGACATCCTTTTATATATTTGAACATGGCTATCATATCACCCCTTAACCTCCTCTTCTCCAGGCTAAACATGCCCAGCTCCCTTAGCCGTTCCTCATAAGGCATCGTTTCCAGGCCTTTGACCATTTTGGTTGCCCTCCTCTGGACACGTTCCAGTTTGTCAGTGTCCTTCTTGAACCTCTTGTTTAACAACCTCCAAAGAAGGAGAGCCCCTCACCTTCGTTCCCCTGTCAAACAGCTCTTACTGTCAGAAAGCTCTTCCTGGTGTTTATCTTCTTCCTTGTAATTTGGGTCCTTCCCTCGAGAGCAGCTTTGGGTTCAAAACATCACAGAGTCCTTTGACTCCTTAAAGATTACCTTGCATTTTATTTATTTATTAACATTCTTATATTACATCCGTAAACATTGTCATATTACATTACAGGACTTACTATAATTTCCAACATGTATACAAAAATTATATACAAATTTTATATACCTAGAAAGAAAATGAAACAAAACAAAAAAAGAACAAAGAAAAAAACAAAAAACATCCCCCCCCCAAAATCATGTACATACCAACACACTAGACAGGAAGTCTAGTCTTTCCCGTTGTATATTCCTTTTTTACAAATGAATGTACTCTAATTATTGTATATTTCTTTACATATTATCTAATACATTCCTATATCAATATGTGCTCTTAGTCTTATTTCTCAACTCCGTCTCACTCCAACATCAATCAAATGCTAGCATAGATAGCGAACCTTTACTGTATTTTTGAACATATGTTTTATATCTATCCCACTTTTCCATAAATTTTTGCTTTGAATTGCCTCTCAGAGTATTTGTTAACTGCGCCATTTCAGCAAATTTTTGTAGCTTGTAATGCCAGTCCGTTATTGTCGGGGCTTCTTGTTCCTTCCACCCCTTTGCCACCAAAGTCTGAGCTGCGGCCGTCGCATATAAAAATACCTCCTTAAAGGCCTTCGGGATGTCCTTGCCAACAGTGCTTAACAGAAATGCTGACTCCTTAAAGATTACCAAATGGCTTGTGGCAAATAATGGTGGTCTCTAGGCCTTTCAAGATTACATTACTGTGGGTGTGGCTGTCCCTTGGGTTTTGTTTAAATCAATAAATTCAGTGTGAAACCACAAAGTGTGACACAAGGAACACAGTAGTTTTTTTTTTTAATTAAGCACATACATGCACACATCCAGGAAAGGTCACAGTTTACTGTTGCAGAACTTGACTTTGGCTGTAAGGTGTGCATGATTTGTCTGACTGGGGCTCTTCTCCCTTAGAAAGACCTTTGTTTTACACATGCTGAGATACAAGTGATTTTTATTTTTACTTCAGAGCAGTTGACGCCTTTGTCAGCATGCATGTGGGAGAAGCGCCCAATGGCATGACTTTAATTGTACCAGCCCGCACCTGAAGATGAAAAGCATTGTATTCTCTTCTTTTCTGTATTGGGAAGCTAGCTACTTACAAACTTATTAAAGAAACAGAATTCCTGGGCTTCATAATTACTGTATTTTTCGCTCTATAGGACGCACCGGACCATAGGAGGGGGAGAACAGGGGGAAAAAATCTCCCCCTCTCTGCTCAGCACCCCTTCAGCGAAGCGGCAGGAGAAACGGCGCCCCTTCCATTTCTCCTCCCGCTTCACTGAAGGGGCGCTGCGCAGAGAGGGGAAACTGTGCAGTGCCTCTCCAGTGAAGCGAAGCCTGGAGAGCAAGAGGGATCAGTGTGCACCGACCCCTCTCACGCTCCAGGCTTCAGGTGGCTATGCACAAGCCTTCGGAGCGCAGCAGGAACTCCCGCTGCGCTCCAAAGGCTTGCGGATAGCTGCCTGAAGCCACCGGAGCGCAGCAGGAGTTCCCACTGCGCTCCGGGGGCTTCAGCGAAAGCAACATGAAGCCTCCGGAGCGTGGGGGAAGCTCTCCCTCTGTGCTACGGAGGCTTCGTGTTGCTATCGCTGAAGCCAAGGAGCCTGCATTCGCTTCGTAAGACGCACACACATTTCCCCTTAATTTTTGGAGGGGGAAAAGTGTGTCCTATAGAGTGAAAAATACAGTAAATCAAAATAAAAACAAGCACCAACCTCCAGTTTAATAAAGAAAACATCATTCAGGAAAAGTTAGTTTCAACCAAGTACCACTGAAAGGAATGAAATGGGAGTTAGTTGCAAAGAACTCCTAATCATTTTAATGGGATGTAAATTTACAACGAGTTTTTGCTAGATTGTACTTATAGTGTACAGGCAGTCTTTTTCCACAAGAAACAACTTTAAATGCAATTAAAGGCAAAAACCGAAACGGTAACAGTATTTGTTTAAAGGGAGAAAAGAGGGACGGATGAAGAACTCAACTGTACAACTCTAGAAGAGTTTCGCCTTCATTGTTAAAAGTCCAGTAATTCTTCCGTGTGAAGCAGACCTGCTCTTGTGCACATGGATTCTTATTAAGTTTTCTTTCAGTTCTTTCTTTTTCCATAGAGGAGTCATCTGAATTTGTGAAAAGATGCCTAGATATTGGGAGGGAAAGCAACATAAACATGTATTTCCGATGCACCTGGAAAATTATACTTTTCCTGACATTATCATGTCGTTTCATGTTTAATTTCATCCCATGGTTTAGAAATATACTTTATTTGATATGATAGCTAATTTATAAGAAGACCGTGGGAATCGCCGAATGAGTTCTGCCACCGGAAACTGTGCACAAGGACTTCTACTTATGCTGTGATGCTTCCCCCAGCCCCCCCCCCCCCAAATGGCTTGGGGGTAGGGAAGGTTGGGCAAAACCTTGGAACAGAGTGCAGGGGGTGGACTGGGGAACATTGTGTCTGGCAAGTCAAAATGCTTGCACTTATGCGACAATCAGAGGAGTGTGATGCTTAATCCCTCCTAACGGACATACTTCAAATCATCCTGATTGTTATGTACTGAGTTGAATAGGATCCAAAATACAGCAGTATGATTGGTCCTAGATCAATAGGATCCAAAATGCAGCAGTCTGATTGGTCCTAGAACAATAGGATTCAGAATGCAGCAGTCTGATTGGTCCTAGAACAATGCAGCAGTATGACTGGTCTGCAGGAGCCACCCAATCCAGCTCCAGGTGGAAGTGAATCCACAACCTGATTGGCCTACAGGAGAATTCCAGAATTAGCCAATCACGTGCAGCCCATTGTGTAAATAATGTATATAAAGCAGATACCTTGGGAGGACTTTCATTCCTCCTCACCACTATGAGCTGAATAAAGAGCATGAAATCCACTCTCGACTCTGAGTATATTTCATTGATCATGAGATCAAATGTTGCATGTAGTA
The DNA here is from genome assembly GCF_964270895.1 of Podarcis filfolensis. Classification (NCBI taxonomy): domain Eukaryota; kingdom Metazoa; phylum Chordata; class Lepidosauria; order Squamata; family Lacertidae; genus Podarcis; species Podarcis filfolensis. The sequence continues at coordinate 7,430,836 of NC_139604.1, forward strand.
AAATAAACCAGAGTGAATGAAACTGCTGCTCTTCACGTGCAAACTTACACAGTGTGCAAGGGCTTCCCATTTAGTGACCGAGATATATAAACGAGTGATTAACATTAATTGTCAGCAATTTAACAGGGATAAGTGGGGAAGTACAGCACTTAATTTAAATTAAGTATTTCATGCCTGTGGCTGCAAGTTAGGTTAATTAACAAGTGTTAACAGGTATTTAATCTATGTTAAAGTGATTTGCATGGTAAATGAACATGGATTGGAATATCCCTCACCTGTACACTTCCTTGGGCGTTGGATGACCTTGACACACACAACATTCAGATGACCACCACTAAAGCTACAGTGAATTAATCAATCAGTTGAGTAAGGAAAGAATCAGGACAAAATATCAAATCTAACTAAGCATGAGATTAAAAACAAAAAAGCTCAATAATTTTGGGGTCTTCCTAACACTTTCGTTGTGTCATGGTTTCTTACTTTTTGAAATATGGCAACCTTAGCCTATCCAAATGAACATTTTGCACAGCTCTAGCCATTGTGAAGCTCAGATGAAATAATAATGCTATAATGGTTACCATGCATAAGAATCAGCAGTTTGCTTTGTTTTTATAAGATGCTAGATAATATGTTTTTCTGTGTTGTGTGGTCCATCGATTTTTCTTTTTCATCAGTTAATAATGGAAGTGGATGTTTCTGTTAAATTAACATGGACTGACTACGTAGTGAAACAAAAGCCCAGCTGAAATTTAGATAGCCTGATTTATATCCTTCTCATTTAGGAGCTAGCAGAACCGTGGCCCTTGCTAAGTTTGTAGCTTTTTAAAAATAAAATAATGATTATATTTTAGTTTACCGAGTCTATGATTTAACACTCAGGCTGAATAACATCATTATTTTACAGTTCCCATTTGCTCAAACACCTGCCATTATTCACATTTTACTGACAGAGATCTGAGACTGCGGAACAGTGTTGTCGTGATTCTGGCTCTCTCCTAACCATAATTAATACGCTGGGAGTCAGTTTTGTGTATATGTGTTTTTGTACTTCCTGGAGCTAACTCAACCCTTCTTATTGCAGTTAAATTTATTGTTGGTGCCAGTGTGAACAATGGTTTGTGCCAGCTAGGGTTTCAGAATCTGAACCTGCAAACTGATATCTAATCAATCTAATCACACATCCTATATGAACTGAAATCCAGCAGATATTTTTTGGGGGGGAGAAATACTTATCAGTCCGGTAAAAAGTGAGCAACATATCTTTGTCTACACATTCTCTGTTCAAGCAACTGAAAGGGGGGCAAAGGCAGTCCCTTTGAAGGAACTTGCTCAGAAGAGAGTTTCAGCTATGTTAATGCCCACCTCGTGAATCTTATGAGCAGCCAAGTGATTTCTCCATCCCCACTGAGATCCCTTTGATGCCTGCTTTGGTTGCATAGTTTTCAGCATGTATAACCATGACAGAAGTAATCCCTGGATTTCTAGAATTGTGCCACCATACAAAGGGGACACGGGTGGCACTGTGGGTTAAACCACAGAGCCTAGGACTTGCCAATAAGAAGGTTGGCAGTTCGAATCCCCGCAACGGGGTGAGCTCCTGTTGCTCGGTCCCTGCTCCTGCCAACCTAGCAGTTCAAAAGCACTTCAAAGTGCAAGTAGATAAATAGGTACCGCTCCAGCGGGAAGGTAAACGGCGTTTCCGTGCACTGCTCTGGTTTGCCAGAAGCCGCTTAGTCATGCTGGCCACATGACCCGGAAGCTGTCTGCGGACAAACGCCGGCTCCTTCGGCCAATAAAGCAAGATGAGCGCCGCAACCCCAGAGTCGGTCACAACTGGACCTAATGGTCAGGGGTCCCTTTACCTTTTACAAAGGGCACAATTCAATTACAGTGACAACTGTGCTCCATCTATAGTAATAGATTTAACGACAAATTTAAGCCATGTTTCTGGTTCACATGGATTTCACTTTGGCCGGGACCTCTTCTGACATTGCCACTAGTTGCATGGGACCTGGGCCTTGAGTCCCCTACAAAACACTCGTGGGTACCATGGCAACCTCTAACACCCCCCAAGGGCACCTCCCAACCTCCTTGCCCCTCCCAATGTTACTATTTTAATTTGAAGGTTTTGGGGGGAGTTGCTAGATTGGAGAGAGGTTACCTATTTGTTAGTTTTGGGGGCTTTTTTATGCCTGGGTTTTATTTGTTTTAAAGTGTAGGTGCTTTACCTGGGTATTTTGTGGGGTGGCGGTAGTTCTATGCACCCCAAGTGTTTCTTCTGTCTTAATGCTACAATGGTGGTACCTTGGTTCCCGAATGGCTTGGCTCCGGAACAAATTGGCTCCTGAATGCCGCAAACCCAACTGATGAACACCCAGCCCAAACCTCCTGATGATCTCTCCCAGCGGCTGCATGTAAATGTTGAAAAGCATGGGGGAGAGGACAGAACCCTGAGGTACCCCACAAGTGAGAGCCCAGGGGTCTGAACACTCATCCCCCCCCCACCACTTTCTGAACACGGCCCAGGAGGAAGGAGCGGAACCACTGTATAATAGTGCCCCCAGCTCCCAGCCCCTCTAGATGGTCCAGAAGGATGTTATGGTTGATGGTGTCAAAAGCCGCTGAGAGATCCAGCAGAAGTAGGAAACAGCTCTCACCTTTGCCCCTAGCCCGCCAGAGATCATCGACCAGTGCGACCAAGGCAGTTTCAGTCCCATGATGAGGCCTGAATCCCGACTGGAAGGGATCCAAATGGTCTGCTTCTTCCAGGCGTGCCTGGAGTTGTTCAGCAACCACTTGCTCAGTCACCTTGCCTAAGAATGGAAGATTTGAGGCTGGGCGATAGTTGGCCATATTGGCAGCATCTAAAGATGTTTTTTTAAGAAGCGGTTTGATAACCACCTCTTTCAGTGGGTCTGGGAAGGCTCCCTCACAGAGAGAAGCATTCACCACCCCGCGAAGCTTTTATAAGCCAGGATGGGCAAGGATAAAGGAGACAGGTGGTTGGTTTCACTTGTCCAAGCAGCCTGTCTACATCCTCAGAGGTAACAGATTGGAATTGATCCTGTGCAACTTGACTAGACAGGACTCTAGCACTCTCCCACCCCGGCCCTGCTCCCATGGTGGAGTCTATCTCTTCCCGAATCTGAGCGACTTTATCTGCAAAAAGCTTAGCAAAATCATTGCAGGAGATCATGTGGCCCGTACTGGGCCCCAATGTAGCAGGTGGTTCCGCTAAATTGCGAACCTCCTGCTGCTGTTTTCTGCAGATGCAATAGAGGTGGTGAAGAAAGTCTTCTTCGCCGTCGCTACCGCCACTTGGTAGGCTCGACACTGAGCTCTAACCCGTGTCCAGTCAGCTTCACAATGAGTTATCCGCCAACGGCGCTCTAGCCGTCTCAGCGATTGTTTCATTGCCCTCAGATCCGTGGAAAACCACGCATTTCCAAATGTGCCCCCAGGTACAAAAAGATTGAGGACCCTGATTTGGTTCATGTGGGAGCAAACTAGGGTTGATAAAAGTTCTGGACATTGCTGCTACCTTCCTGCCCCCTGGATGAAGAATACTAACCTTGCTTACTCAATATGATCCAAGACGGGAGAGCTGCAGTTTGCCCCTGGGCTTCAGCCAACTGCCTTTTCCCTAAGCCATGGGTTCTGGAGAGTACGCAGTCCATGTAGATATCCCAGAAGAGCTGGGCCAGGTGCCAAAACAAAGCTCCGTGCTTCAAGTCCTCAGACGACTTCAGGAAGATCATAAAGTCCCAAAAGCCACTGACAGAGTCAGAAACTGGCGGCTTCCTCATCTCCAGCAAGACGGCTGAGGAGGATTCCCAGCATTTGGGATCGGCTCGGCCAAGAGCCATGGGGTCCATCTGGCTATGGCAGAAGAAAGGCGTCACATGAAGCAAACCCACAACGAAAAGGAAGCGGGTGAATCTTATGTTGCGGAAAAGCTTTCTTGTAGTGCCAGAATCCATTTTCTGGAACCTGTCAAGAGCAAAAATAGCAATAATAATCCCCAAACCATCTTAAGAAAGTACTATAGCTCCGTGCTAGAACATATGCTCTAAGATCAATGTCTGGCTCCTCTAGATAGGTCTGGGAAAGACTTATGTGAAGTCCTAGAATCCAAAGGCACTCAGTGCAGAGGAACCAATGATCTGGCACTTCCTCTGTTATTGCGGTCACCTCTTTCCATATGAACCTACCCAGACGCTGAGATCAACTTCTGAGGCCCTCCTTCGTGTGCCGCCTCCTTGAGAGGTCTAGAGGGTGGCAACTCGAGAATGGGCCTTCTCTGCAGTGGCTCCCCATCTGTGGAATGCTCTCCTGGCGCCTTCATTTCACATCTTTAGGCGCCAGGCAAAAAAGTTCCTTTTCAACCAGGCCTTTGGTTGATCTGTTTGACATCCTATACCCTTTTAAAATGTGGCTCTTTTCTGGGGGGGGTGTTATTGGGTTGTTGTTTTTATTCTGATTATATAAATTGTAATCTTTTCTGTGAATCACCCTAAGACCTCCAGGTATAGGGCAGTATATAAACTAATAATAATAATAATAATAATTAATATTTGGGCTGAGGATGCAAATATGCTGCTCATTTAAAAGGTAAAAGTAAAGGGGCCCCTGACTATTAGGTCCAATCGTGACCGACTCTGGGGTTGCGGGGCTCATCTCACTTTATTGGCCGAGGGAGCCGGCGTACATCTTCCGGGTCATATGGCCAGCATGACTAAGCCGCTTCTGGTGAACCAGAGCAGCGCACGGAAACGCCGTTTACCTTCCCGCCGGAGCGGTACCTATATATCTACTTGCACTTTGACATGCAAAGTACATTTCAGTTAATTCTTTTGGCTGCAATCTGACACAGAACTAAGTATACCCAATTCTGTGTTGGGATGTGGCGCCTAAGAGCAGTTCAGCCATGAAACAAGGTGAGAGTTGCATAGCCATGAGAAGCTGTGACAAGCTCCTCTGCCAAGAAAAGTTGGGACATGTCCCTCTGGTTTTGCTGTTGGGGCTATTCTGATGAGAATAATTTCTATGAGTGATGGGGAGCCTGTGACCATCCAAGCCTGTGACTTCAATTCTCATGAGCTTCAGACAGGATGGGCAACTGCCAGGGAAGATGTTCAGCAACAGCTGAACAGCTCCATTATCTCCATCCCTGGTTTAGAGCTAGCTTGTATTCCTGCAAGCAGCCGCATTAGATGAGCCACTGGGCCAAACGTCTGTCTCCTGCACAAACTCCCCTGTTCTTAGCTCCTCTATTCAGCACTGTGTCTGTTCCTATAAAGCAGTGCTGCTCTCTGTGGCTGGAATACTCTTTCTTCCTGTCTCAAGACACTTTCCCCTCTTCAATTTCTGTGTTCTGCACAGCGCCAACTGCATTGTTTTTGCTAACACAGTGCAGTCCTCTCAGTATAGTTATTCACTATGGGATCTCTGAGCATAAGGCATAACACCCTATGATTTTATTTTAACACTTTTAATTTGCTTTCATTTTTGCAAATCTATGCCTTCTAAGTCCTTCAGAATAAATTTATTATTAGTTTTTTGCACTTTGATCATTAGAATAAAATCAAAATATATGTAATAACTGCTTTTGAAACTAAGGTGTATAAACAGCAGCTATTTCTGTGCAGTACTCAAATATATATATTTTTTAACTTGTTTTCTCTCTCTTATAATAAGAAATATGGAATCTATAGTTGGCAAATGCTGTATCATGACATGTTTATAATGCAGAATAAATGCATTAATGAGTTTACAGCTTGCCGTATTTCTAAATTTTAACATGAGTCCGACTAGGGAGAAGGGTGGGAATAAAATCTTGTGCATTCATATTGACGGATAAGTGTATTTGAATTCCTCTTCTGGAACAAATTAGAAGCCTCAACTGATTTTTATAAAAACAACAATATTCCTGCTTCTAAATGCAAGAGAGACGCTTCAGCTTTGACCCATGCTCCTTGTATATACATACCAGTCTTTAAGGAACTTTATGCATAATCTCTATATGATGACCAAGTATTTTATGGCTTATGAGCTGTACTTTAGGTATAGGAAAACCCTTCATTGCCACCCCTTTCTTTTCCATTGCTCCCCCTGCCTTTGCTATCTCAGCTAACCAGGTTTACAAATATATTTGGTCCTTGCTAAATTGGAAGTTAAAGATGCAGAATTCCCTCTTTCTCTCCTCCTAATATCAAACTCAGGGTGAGTGTCACCAGGATCATAGTGAAAACTGAGGAAACAACAAAGAGGTATCAACATGACTGGGAGAAACGAAGGGTTTATAGAAGTGTAAAGAATCTTTAAAAAGAACTAATGGGGGAACTTCCTCCCCCTGCCCCAAACAACCCAATGATGACTGAGCAAGCGTAGAATATAGGGTGAACTATAGAAAAGAAAAACAGCTGGGGCATGCCCTACTTGGAGGGAAGAGCTGTCTGGAACCATGAAGAGGAACACTCCTTTGATGAAGCAGAAGACACTACAAAATGTTGTTGCTGGTCTTACTCGTAACATCTCTACCTTAAGAGAGGACGTTTAGCTTTTAAAGCTCAGGAGTGAAGTATGTTTTGCATTTCTTGCTGCCTGTTTCCTGCATTCCCCACTCCTCTCTCTCTCTCGCAGTTCCTTCTTAGCAGTAGTTCTTATACCCTGTGAAGGCTGCTTGAGACACCAGTAGCCCAGACTCCATCACTGTCTAACGTAGCGGATTGTGCCGCAACACACTACCCCTCTGGAAACAAATAGTCCTCCAGTACTTTACTGATCAACAAATGTATTATGCCATAGGCTTTCATGAACTAGTTTTGATTTTTGCTTGGAGGTGGGTCAGATTTCCACTGGCCCTCAGCTCCTAAGCTCTCTTGCACACCTTGGAAGCAGAATGCAGACTCTACAGCTGCTAAAAAGAGCATCAAACTCTGACTGTGTAAATGCCACCTGCATGCCTAGGAGCTCTCCTTGGTGCTGAAGCCAACACAAGCTCTTGTGTTTTTCTTTCAGTCTCTGCTCTGGAGGAAAAAAAAGACTTACAAGAGATCCACTTACCTTCCTGAATATGGTGTGGGGGGGTCTCTTCTGGAGACTGAAATTGCACCCAGGGGAAGCCTCTGTTCCAACTTTGTCTCTCCTGAGAATTGTAAGGCAGTATTAGACTTATGCCCCCCTCCCCCCCTTTATAAAGAAGTGGGAGTGGATAGCTTTTATTTGTCTTGCGTCAAAGCTCTGTGCAGAAACCCCCCCTCCCCTTTCAGGTTCAATCCCTGAAGCAGGCTGTTTCCTGGCCCTCCTACGGTTGACGGTTTATTTTGCAAGCACTTAAAAGAAAACTTGTCATCGATTTCACTCAAGAGATAATGCAAAGACTCGGCTGAAACTGTGCAACCACCTGGTATTTCTCCACTCCCAGCTGCTGTTGCTAGTGGACAGCAGTAGAGTGGGGCAGTAAACCACCACCTGAATTGCCCAAGTTCAGAATTCTTTGGTCAATTTTAATGGGGACTTTAATTTTTAACAAAAATTAGTAATTCACTCAGAACACTAAACCAAAATTAAGCATCCCTCTATCCTGTTGGTTTCAAGGGGGGAGATTTAAACAGGCACATAACTCTTCCCTTTTAACCAATTGAACAAAAAATGCTTAATTTTCACTGATTGTGTTTTCTTTCTTTCTCTTTCTTTCTTTCTTTGCATTATCTCAGCAAGAACAGCATTTTGTGCTCTCCTGCAACAACCACATGTGGATGTCTGCTGTGCTGTCACTGACAACACAGAAAGGGACCTGTTGTCATTTTCTCTTAACGTCATCTCAAGGAAAAGCAGGATTGACATGCTGCAAAATGTTCCCTGCATTTAAAAATCCCCCTACCTAAATCCTGCAAAAAAGTGGCATGGAAATCTACTATCAAGTAGTCTACTATCTACCTCTAAAAAAGATTTTAGATAGGTATAGTCCCATTGCCAAGGGCTTGGGGAACTTCTTTTTTATATAGTGAGCCGAAAGAGAAAAAACCATTTCTGGAAAACCCAACATGGAAACAATATGAGGAAATTATAGAAGAAGAGTTGTAGCTTGGGGAAGAGAGATCTTCTGAGAAAGAGTACTGGAAATGAAGAAAGAGGACCTGAAAGGTCCAGAAGAGTCAAAACAGTCCGTTCTCCCTATTCCCAGATTTTGATTATTACTGGCCTACAAGAGGAGTGGAAGACAACAGAGGAGCTAGGGGCCAGTGTAAATATTGTAATCATACTGTGCTTATATAATAATATATATAATACGTCCATAAAATTTGAGGGCCATCCCAATGTTTATAGACTTTGTATAATAGTTGCATTGACCTTGTGTACCCAAGCAGTGTATTGCTCTAGTGTACAGTGGTACCTCAGGTTACATACGCTTCAGGTTACAGACTCCGCTAACCCAGAAATAGTGCTTCAGGTTAAGAACTTTGCTTCAGGATGAGAACAGAAATCATGCTCTGGCGGCACGGTGGCAGCAGGAGGCCCCATTAGCTAAAGTGGTCTTCAGGTTAATAACAGTTTCAGGTTAAGTATGGACCTCTGGAACGAATTAAGTACTTAACCCGAGGTACCACTGTACAGTGCTTCAAAGAAACTGGGTGTAGCTCTCATATCTTACCAACAGTACAGTAAAGACATAGATTACAATAGCAGCCATACCTGCAAATTTGTGGTACTGAAGCAGGTATGGAGAACCTGTGACCCTTATTCATGAAACCAGGATGCACAGCCCATCATGTCCTTTCGGGATACAGGCTCCTCTGTTTGCATGTATCAAAGCCACATCTTTCGAAGGACCTTAGAAATAACATTTTAATGAAGGTGCCAGCAATTAACTGGATGTGACCTGAAGGCCAGTTTCCTCATTTTGGTCAGAGGAATTCTACAAGGTAATTTACAATTAATTGTAATGACATCCGGGAGCGTTTAAGTGCATCATTTGCATTTTGCAAAAAGCACCACTTTGCAAATGAAGAAGTCAGCCCTTATTGCTGGGGCACTTGTTGAGAATTCCTGGCAAGGCAATAAAGGCAAGAGGTCCTTTGTTCCATTCCTGCTTTCTCCATTAGCCTTCTTCATAGGTAATAAAAAGAGCCAATTTCGCATTACAACTCCATGAAGGAGGTGAGTCACCCTGTTTCAATGGATTCTCAAGAAAGTCCCTGGTTGGGGGCGGTTGGGAGAAAGTAAGTGGAACCAAGTTGAAAACCATCACAGGAAGTGAGGAAGATAAATTGGTTTTTTTACCCACATACAAGCCACTCTGATCACTTGAAAGAAAGGGAGTAGCAACCCACATTTTGTAAAGGAAGCATAAATCCTCCCCTCTGCTTCATTTTGTGCCTATTCCAACTTGGTAGGCTGGAATCCTATACATCAGGGCTGGAGAAATTATTCTGGATGCTGGGCCAGATCTCTCCTGGGCCAAATTTGGCGGGTGTGTCAATCACAATGATGCCAGCTGATGGGTTGCTTTGAAGACCCCTGCAGTGTCCTGAAGCATTGCTGATCAGTTGATTGTCAGTGTAGATCAAAGAGCTGAAGACTCTTTTCCAATGAGCAAGGTGCTAGCAAAGAGCCATGCTCAGCCCAGTCATCAATTAGCTTTTAGTTAGTTCTTCTAGACAATGATTCAATATTTCAGCTCAGAGCCTTTTTATCTTATCAACATTGAGAAGATGTTCACTGTCCTGCAAACTTTCAGGTCCCCCAGGTCTGCTACTCTCTTCCTCTGGTTCCTGGGTGGTGCTGTTTTGGATACTTAAAAAAGGCTGGAATTAGCATCTATAAGCATGACTCATCACCTTGCCAACAAAGGTCCGTATAGTTAAAGCTATGGTTTTCCCAGTGGTGATGTATGGAAGTGAGAGCTGGACCATAAAGAAGGCTGATCGCCAAAGAGTTGATGCTTTTGAATTATGGTGCTGGAGGAGACTCTTGAGAGTCCCATGGACTGCAGGAAGATCAAACCTATCCATTCTTAAGGAAATCAGCCCTGAGTGCTCACTGGAAGGTCAGATCATGAAGCTGAGGCTCCAATACTTTGGCCACCTCATGAGAAGAGAAGACTCCCTGGAAACGACCCTGATGTTGGGAAAGATGGAGGGCACAAGGAGAAGGGGACGGCAGAGGACGAGATGGTTGGACAGTGTTCTTGAAGCTACCAGCATGAGTTTGACCAAACTGCGGGAGGCAGTGGAAGACAGGAGTGCCTGGCGTGCTCTGGTTCAGGGGGTCACGAAGAGTCGGACACGACTAAACAACAACAACAAAGCATTACTACTCCCCAGCCCCTCCCTTAACAAATTTGCCAAAGCCCTGGGAATCTCTTCACCTGCAAGAAGCTTTTGGAGATGGCTCACCCTCAGCTACAACTCTCCCCTTGGGGTTGTTGCTTCCTTGGGCCAGATTTTTTGGAGTCCTCCAGCAATACCACCATTTTTTTCGTGTTTCCTCCTTTCTCCTCAAAGGTTGGTGGCTTCTTTGAGGAAGTGTTAGAAGAGCCTCCTTGTCATCTGCTGGCTCCAAGTAGAGTTTAGATCTTTTCCACCAAAAGATTCCACAACTCCAAGGATGGCACCTGGAAGAATCTGCAGCAACCTCCACTTTCTGCAGTTTCTTCTCCAGAAGATGTTGCATAGTTTTGAAAAGCTAGCACAGACTGGGGGGAAAGATGAAAGCCTAGCCCAGAACAGGGGAGAGAGGTGAGCAATGGGGCTTAGTCTAATACAGGGGTTGGGAACCTTGAGCCTGCAGGCTAGTATTATAATAATGATTAGTAGTAGTATTAAACGTATTAACTCCTCTCCCCCAACAGGTCCCAGGACCATGGGCGGTGCCAAAGGGGGAAGTAAGGTAAAGGTAAAGGGACCCCTGACCATTAGGTCCAGTCCATAGCTGTCAAGCGTCCCTTATTTGGTGGGACAGTCCCTTATCCCAGCGCCATGTCTCGCTGCTGTCCCTTATTGATGAGGCTTAATTTGGCTGCTGGCTGGGCTTTCTGCCTTTGGCTCGGAGGGGCTCAGAAGCTGAACATACCTGTGCCCGGAAAATCCTTTATTTTGGCTGCTGGTCCCTTATTTTCAAATCTGTAAGTTGACAGCTATGGTCCAATCGTGTCCGACTCTGGGGTTGCGGCACTCATCTCGCTTTATTGGCCGAGGGAGCCGGCGTACAGCTTCCGGGTCATGTGGCCAGCATGACTAAGCCGCTTCTGGCAAACCAGAGCAGCACAAGGAAACGCTGTTTACCTTCCCGCTGGAGCGGTACCTATTTATCTACTTGCACTTTGACGTGCTTTCGAACTGCTAGGTGGTTAGGAGCAGGGACCGAACAACGGGAGCTCACCCTGTCGCAGGGATTCGAACCGCCGACCTTCTGATCAGCAAGTCCTAGGCTCTGTGGTTTAACCCACAGCACCACCCGCGTCCCTTTTTTGGGGGGAAGTTCCCCCTCCCAAAATAAGGAGCCCCCCCCAGTTGCTTTCCCTGCCCACTTCTGAACTTCTGCCATATGCATGTTATTCATGTTTAATCACTGATCAGGTCGAGAAGTGGTGACATATGTGCAGACATATAAATTCCACTTGAAAGGAATCACGTTGAGTTGGGGGAACAAATATTTGATGAATTTGGTGGGGAGGCTCTGTAAGCAAATGGGGGTGGGGGAATCAGATAATACAGACATGTCTGTTGTATGTGGTCTTGATAACATTTTAGAATCTTGTGTTCTACGTGGCCACAGAGAAGATTTCCAGGAAAGGGAGCCGGTTCTCAGCATATCTTCCTTTTTATTCTCCAAAGCAGAAGTCTCTCTGTTGGTATTATCTGCAACATTTCATGGCTAATTCTTTCAGGAAGTCTCCTTGTGTGTATCCTATTGACTCATACCAATATGCTCATCTCCACAACTTTTATCTATAATAGTTAATTTACATGTTTTTTAAACTTCAATAGCCACCTGCAGCTTTATAGACCTCTTCTAATGGTTCAGCAAAATGGATGTGTGTGTCTGTGAGAGAGAGATAGGGCAGGCATCCCCAGCCTTCGGCCCTCCAGATGTTTTGGACTACAATTCCCATCATCCCTGACCACTGGTCCTGTTAGCTAGGGATCATGGGAATTGTAGGCCAAAACATCTGGAGGGCCGCAGGTTGGGGATGCCTGGGTATAGGGCATAGTTCTCCTTGTATTAACAGTGTGCATTACAAAACAGTACAGTGCTACCTCGGGTTACATACGCTTCAGGTTACATACGCTTCAGGTTACAGACTCGGCTAACCCAGAAATAGTGCTTCAAGGTTAAGAACTTTGCTTCAGGATGAGAACAGAAATCGTGCTCCGGCGGGGCGGCAGCAGCAGGAAGCCCCATTAGCTAAAGTGGTGCTTCAGGTTAAGAGCAGTTTCAGGTTAAGAACGGACCTCTGCAACAAATTCTGTATGTAACCAGAGGTACCACTGTAATGGTTTTATTTTGGTTGAATACAGGGGTTGTCAACTTCGTCCCTACTGCCCACTAGTGGGCATTTCAGGATTCTAGGTGGGCACTAAGGAAATTTTACGATCAAGAAAGATGCATTAGTGGACGGTAGGTATAAAAAGGTTGACTACACCTGGTTGAATAGGTGGCCAAGTACAGTGGTATCTCGGGTTACAGACGCTTCAGGTTACAGACTCTGCTAACCCAGAAATAGTACTTCAGGTTAAGAACTTTGCTTTAGGATGAGAACAGAAATCGTGTTCCGGCGGCGCGGCGGCAGCGGGAGGCCCCATTAGCTAAAGTGGTGCTTCAGGTTAAGAACAGTTTCAGGTTATGTACGGACCTCTGGAACGAATTAAGTACTTAACCCGAGGTACCACTGTAGTAGTAATACTGTAATGGACTAGCTTGTGTCTAGCATAGCCATTTCTGCTTAAAGGCTGTCTTGTGTATCCCAACAGAGGTGCTGTGGTTGTAGATGCCCCTTATTCTTGTATGGGTGCATGCAGGTAAAAGGTAAAGGCAAAGGACCCCTAGACAGTTAAGTTTAGTCAAAGGCAACTATGGGGTTGCGGCACTCATCTCACTTCCAGGCCAAGGGAGCCAACATTTATCCACAAACAGCTTTCCGGGTCATGTGGCCAGCAGGACTAAACCGCTTCTGGCACAATGCGAAGGCTCAGAAAAAGCTCAATATGGAGGCCAAATGGCCAAAATATTGGGAGATTTTGGAACAGGAGGGTGACAAACTGAAATTGCAGAGTTTTGAGAAACTAGAAGATAAAGTGCGAGATTGGCTTCATTATTTTCAAATAAGGGAGGTCTACAACTTGGACAAAAAAATTGGTTTCCAGGTGGAAAAATCAAAATTGGAAACAGAACTGTTAGATCCCAAAACTAAGATATTATCAAGAATGTATAACCTGCTGTTGAGATGGAACACTCAGGATGAAACGGTTAAATCTGCTATGATAAAATGGGCACAAGATGTTGGACATAACATAATGTTTGCTGACTGGGAACAGTTGTGGACCACAGGTATGAAATTCACGGCATGTAATGCCTTAAGAGAGAAAATTATGAAAATGATATACAGGTGGTACATGACACCAGTCAAGCTTGCAAAAATATATCATTTGCCCGATAATAAGTGTTGGAAATGTAAAGAAAATGAAGGTACATTCTTTCACCTTTGGTGGACGTGCCCAAGGATTAAGGCTTTCTGGGAGATGATCTATAATGAAATGAAAAAGGTATTTAAATATACCTTCCTGAAGAAACCAGAGGCCTTTCTCCTGGGCATGGTCGGCCAATTGGTGCCAAAGAAGGACAGAACTTTCTTTATGTATGCAACAACAGCAGCAAGAATTCTCATCGCAAAGTATTGGAAGACACAAGTTCTACCCACCTTGGAAGAATGGCAGATGAAAGTGATAGACTATATGGAATTGGCGGAAATGACTGGCAGAATCCGAGACCAGGGAGAAGAGTTGGTGGAAGAAGATTGGAAGAAGTTTAAAGACTATGTGCAGAAACATTGTAAAATTAATGAATGCTAAAATGATGCTGGATTGAAATGAAGTGGTTTTAGCAATAAGGTTAAAAGAATATGTAAAAATGGACTGATAATTAGATGAAAATATAAAGTTATAATATGTTAAGACATAGAATTCAGATAAAAACAAAGAGGGAAAGGATTTGCTGAATTAACTATGTGAATTGGAATACAAAAAAGGGAGGTGTGAGGAGGTCAGGAAACAAGTAATTGAAATATAATTGAAATATAAGTATTTGAAATATAAGTATTTGAAATATAAGTAATTGAAATATAATTGAAATATAAGTATTTGAAATATAAGTAATTGAAATATAAGATATGAAAAGATTGATCTGTTTTTAATTGTTTTTTATTTTTTCATGTACTTTGTATTTTTCTTTGTCTTTTTATTTTTTTTTATTTTTCTCTTCTTATTCTGTAACTTTCTTTTGTCTGTAAAATTTTAATAAATACCTTTAAAATAAATAAATAAATAAATAAATAAATAAACCGCTTCTGGCACAATGGGACACTGTGATGGAAGCCAGAGAGCACAGAAATGCCATTTACCTTCCCGCCGGAGCAGTACTTATTTATCTACTTGCACTGGTGTGCTTTCAAACTGCTAGGTTATCAGGAGCTGAGACAGAGCAACGGGAGATCACCCTGTCATGGGGATTCGAACCTCCGACCTTCCGATCGGCAAGCCCAAGAGGCTCAGTGGTTTAGATCACAGTGCCACCTGCATCACCCACAGAGAACCCACTCTTCAGAAGGGATTATGGGGGGGGCATCCTCTCCTGGTGTACTATCCCCCACAGCTGTGATCACCAATAGTCAGCATGGATTTCTGAAAAATAAGTCATGTCAGACTAACCTGATCTCGTTTTTTGACAGAATTACAAGTCTCGTAGATGAAGGGAACGCAGTGGATGTAGCCTACCTTGATTTCAGCAAGGCATTTGACAAGGTGTCCCATGATATTCTTGTAAAGAAGCTGGTAAAATGCGGTCTTGACTATGCTACCACTCAGTGAATTTGTAACTGGCTGACTGACCGAACCCAAAGGGTGCTCATCAATGGTTCCTCTTCATCCTGGAGAAGAGTGACTAGTGGGGTGCCACAGGGTTCTGTCTTGGGCCCGGTCTTATTCAACATCTTTATCAACGACTTGGATGATGGACTCAAGGGCATCCTGATCAAATTTGCAGATGACACCAAACTGGGAGGGGTGGCTAACACCCCAGAGGACAGGATCACACTTCAAAACGACCTTGACAGATTAGAGAACTGGGCCAAAACAAACAAGATGAATTTTAACAGGGAGAAATGTAAAGTATTGCACTTGGGCAAAAAAATTGAGAGGCACAAATACAAGATGGGTGACACCTGGCTTGAGAGCAGTACATGTGAAAAGGATCTAGGAGTCTTGGTTGACCACAAACTTGACATGAGCCAACAGTGTGACGCGGCAGCTAAAAAAGCCAATGCAATTCTGGGCTGCATCAATAGGAGTATAGCATCTAGATCAAGGGAAGTAATAGTGCCACTGTATTCTGCTCTGGTCAGACCTCACCTGGAGTACTGTGTCCAGTTCTGGGCACCACAGTTCAAGAAGGACACTGACAAACTGGAACGTGTCCAGAGGAGGGCAACCAAAATGGTCAAAGGCCTGGAAACGATGCCTTATGAGGAACGGCTAAGGGAGCTGGGCATGTTTAGCCTGGAGAAGAGGAGGTTAAGGGGTGATATGATAGCCATGTTCAAATATATACAAGGATGTCACATAGAGGAGGGAGAAAGGTTGTTTTCTGCTGCTCCAGAGAAGCGGACACGGAGCAATGGTTCCAAACTACAAGAAAGAAGATTCCACCTAAACATTAGGAAGAACTTCCTGACAGTAAGAGCTGTTCGACAGTGGAATTTGCTGCCAAGGAGTGTGGTGGAGTCTCCTTCTTTGGAGGTCTTTAAGCAGAGGCTTGACAACCATATGTCAGGAGTGCTCTGATGATGTTTCCTGCTTGGCGGGGGGTTGGACTCGATGGCCCTTGTGGTCTCTTCCAACTCTATGATTCTATGATTCTATGAGCTGATACAACATGACAGGCTTCCCTTGCCCCCTTCCCTTCCCCAATGGAGTCAGTGAAGCCACTGGGAATGCCATTCACCAAGATCTTTCCTGTTTTCCACTCTGATGATTCCTGAGCACTTGGTAATCATTGCAAACAACATGGACTCCAACTTTCTATTGTTTCCAGAGTACTAATGGTGATCACCAAGTGCTCAGGAAACGCCAGATCAGATTGGAGTGATTGGATATTTGTGGACTCAAGCAGGCTTCTGGTTTGCCCTCCTCCCTCCTTGGTGTACATTATACTCCTAATCCACCGAATAACAGGGTCAGATCATTAAGGCTGCTTCTTACCAATGCAGCTTGAGCATATGAGCGCTATTATTTTTGAATGGAATTTCCGTCTCTCAAAAAAACCACACACGTCAAACTTTTTCCTGGGAGCCTTGGCTGTTTGCAGTTCCATGGGCACTATGTGTTTCCAGACATGTGAATGTGCTCCAAATGTCACAAGAAATATGGAACGAGAAACGCAGTGACCATCTTTTCTGCAATGTGTGAAATGACCCTGCAGAGGTACGAGTAATGCTAAGCTACAGTCGTACTCTTATTTTTGATGTCTGATAGAAACCAACTCAATATTACAGTTTTACCAATGGGAGAGATTTATGACAGTGTTCCCGTGAGTGAATATATAAACTGTTTTGATTAACGGTTGCCTCCAGTGTTAAGTACTATCCGATCTTTTAACTGCAACACAGTTTTGGATGTGGAACATAGAAATTTAATTTGAGAAGAAAGATATAGAAGTTGTAGCTTTCCATGTTCATGAAGTCTTTAATACTCATTTAACTAATATGCAGAACAATGACAACTGAATTTCCATTCATCAGCAGCCAACAAGGTATGAATGAGTATTAACTTCAAACAAAAACTGGTTTGTCATATTGTGCATTTTAAAAAGAATTACAAACAATTTTAAAGGAAGATTAATAGTGGAAGCAACAATGAATATAAAATATGACTGAAAGCTTCTTAGATCAAAAATAAATTCAAGTATTCTTTTGTAAAGTTCCTCAGACATTTGTCTTTGAATTTTAAGTTTGTGCAATACCTATCATTGCATAGTAAAGAAAACTTTGTAAAACTCCAGTTCTATGTAATTTATTATAACATGCACCTAGAATATTTATATATGTATATATATATATTCAATTTGCGTAGTGGAGCTTTCCCCTTGTAGAGAATTTGCTCAATTCAGTGGGGTCATGCAGCATATCAACATAAGCTATATAAAATTTCCATACATTTTCCTGTCAGGATGAACCCTTTTTATGGAACAGAAGAATAGTGGATGAAATGGTAACTTAACATTTATTCTGTCAAAACACCATTAAAATGACACTGGTTGTGGTAAAAAAAAGAAAAAAGGCAAGTAACATAGGCAACATATGTTCTCTTAAAAATGTGGTAAATGAATTCTAAAAAAGTAAGTACCTACCTTAACAGGTTTGATTATATAACTCTAGTACCACAGAAAACATTACAATCCACTTCTGTGAGCTATGTGGTTGCGTGGTCATTTACATTCTATACATAAAATTTGTGTATTTTAAACACACATACACATAACAGAACAGCAGAGGAGAAATTTAGACAAGAAATAATATTTCTTATGAAACTGCCAGTGTAACAAAAAGTTACACCAACTCTTACCATATATACATAATTGGGGACCAGTGTGGTCTGATTAAAAACATCACATCGCACATTTACAATGTTTTTTTTGAATCACTTCAAGATTTTTTTAAAAATACAACAATCTGATTTTTAGAACCATATTGAATGGCGTTGTCTACTGTGGTTACCACGTCGCTCCCAGAACAGAACCAAAAAGGAGACCCCAGCACCAATTTAGATACCCTTATCCCAGAGATGGTCAAAAGCAAAGTGACATGAAGCAAGATAGCTCTGCTGATCGATACCATGATGCAAGTGGGAAGACCTGAAAGGGAACACATTGGCTCAGTTTGCACGTAACACTAGGCCAAACTATGGCTCAACCCAAGCATGAAGGATTCCAGAGACTGCAGCCAATCGCTCCTCCTCCGGTCCTCTTGTTGCAGTGAGTTAAACCATGGTTTGGCTTAGCAGGTCATCTGAGCCAAACCACGGCTTAGCACAGATCAGTAGCAAGACCCCAATAGGTGCAATGCAGCCTTCAGCTCCTCTCTGGAAACGAGCCCACTTGCACTAAGCTATGGTTTGCCTTACCACTAAGTGTGACCCAGGTAATAGTTTGCTTTTAGAGACTCAGATCTAAGAAGGGAAGTAAGATACACAGCCTGCAAGACTGCCTTTATTAGAGCATTGTGAATCAAGATGCATTCTAGTAACACCGCCTTCCCACTGCGTCTTTAGTACATTTTAATCAGGTATATAACTCTGTGAAAACTGTCACCCACTAAACCGCTGTGACTTGCCCACAAAACGTTATAGGATTATAGGGTGAGGGCCACTGTGATAATCTACAACTGCTACTGCAGCTTGAGGAATGAAAAGAATCTCTCCCCTCCCATTACTTCATTAACTTAATGCCTACAGTTAAATTCAATGTAAACTCAATGTAATTTTAACTCAATGTAAATTTAAAAGTATCACAGCTTGCTTCATTTTAAAGACCATTCCAAATTATGCAATGGGGGAAATAATTTTAAAAGGGTAAAATGTTTACATCAATATACACTGGAGGTCATTTTTACCGGAGCAGCTGAATTATACTAGGGTACCTGAATATTTGTAACCAGAACGAAAGCTTTTGGAGTACAAACCAAAGGCCAATTGTAATCAAAAATTAGCTTACCACTGACATAAATGAGAACCAGACCAAGCATGTACAGTGCTTTCTATTCATATCCATCTGATGCAGTAGGAATCGGGTTACGAGATACTTGCCATCTTGAAAATCATAGCTGGCTGAATGCAGAATGACTTGCCACTAAAGGCGTGGGAAATTGGCAAGCGTTTTTGCAGCAGCAGTGCAGAAGGACGTTGATCTGGACTTCAGCATAAAGCCTTTTCACAAGCACCGTGCAGAAGTGTAGCCCAGCCAGCTTTATTCACAATGCAACTCACTGCGGCGTGCTAATGGCAGGTGCCACTGCTGCTCTTCGCATCTGTGATTACACCCGATAGCAGTGCTCAGAGGCTTGTGGGCCAGGAGAGGGAGAATAATGCACACCTAAGCCCCCCGCTGTGCTTAAGCATGGAGAAGCGCTACCTGAACATATACAATGATACCTTTATTTGGCCAAAGGGAGCTGAGCCATGACAGTAACCACAAATAGTCTAGGAAGTAACATTCGAGGCTGTGACTTGAAAGATACATACTGCGCAGGTAAACTCGAAGAGACATGGCTATTGGGATCACTTTTATAAACGGATGTGGACCTGGGAGGTGAGGTGGTGCTGGGGACTATAAAACAATACATGGGAAAGCCTTAACCTGTTAAAAGCTCTCAGTATTTTTATGGGTATTTAAGGCTTATTTAGGCTTCTTTTCCTTTCGTATAATGTGAGATCGAGAAAGGAAAACAGATGGTAAAATTAAAGAGTTATAAGCTTGGCACTTCTGTGATTGATTTGAGAGGGTGTTGACTTCTTACACTATATACAAAATATCTGCATGACAGCAAATAATGCATTTGAAAAGATTCATTGCATACATATGCACTTTATACATATTAATAGGTTTTGGATGGGTGGGTGTTTTTGTTTTTGTTTTTTGGTTCCAAGCATACAAATTTAAAAAGCACGCCTGTTTTCTGCTAGAACTCCCTGTGTCTGCATGCGATATGCCTTTTAGAGCAAGCCCAGAACCCCCGCTATACAACATGCTACAAAAACTTAAAAGGGGAGCAATGTTTTAAGAAAGCTTTACAACCCGAGAAGATAGAATCACACATAGAACAAAACCCTTAGGAAAATGTGTCATTATATGAGAATGGCATGGCAAAAATTGCTCATTTTTATATTGGAAACTATACAAGACCTGCAGGACCATAAATAAGGTTGCCCCCAAAATAAAATTGAGATGAATGAGGAATATATATTAGGAAGGGGTTGTACAACTTGGAGAATAGTGTATCTTGGTGGAACGTGATTTCCTAAGTGCCCAGAATCAGCATTTCTAAGTTTTGGTTTGTTTTCTTGGTATGCAGACTTGGCTTGGGGTCAGCTTGTTAGCTCGTTTGCTGTATATATGCCATGCAGTTTACCATTTCAAAAGTTAGCTTATCATGCCACTGGAGTCTGTCGTTAATATTAAAAGGTCATGCGAACTCAAGTTATCAGTTATGAAACTTTTTACCTATTTGACTATTTTGAAACAGTTCTCTTATTGCACTTGATTTGTTTGCTCTGTTGTTTGTATTTAAAAAAGTTCGGCCAAAATAGTTCATTTATAACATCTGTCCCGTTTCTTATCACCTTAAAAAAAGGAGAAATGAGTGGAGGAGGTTCTTAAATTCGAATCTCCGAAAAGGACAAGTTTTCCTTCAGCCCTTTCATAAGTATCTCCACTTTCCATTTGTAGTAAATTGCTCGTCTTAATTTTCTTCTGCAGTGACGTACTTTCTGTGCAGCTACTACAAAAAGCCACCATATCTGGAATCCATTAATGCACAGAAAAGCTCTTCCAAGGAGTTCCTTAGATACCCTGCTGACTTGGATCGTATCTTCTCTTTTTGACATTTCTTCCAGTTAAAGAGGAGACAAATAGTAAGACAGGGAAACAAGAAATATGTCAGTTAGGCATAATTGAAAACAAGGTCATGTTTTCATCATTACACTATGTAGTAAGGGCTCACACTAAGACGCTAGAGATGTAAACTGGAAATAAACCCGTTTCATATTAGGATGGGCGTTAAAGCTCAATTCTGATACCAATTCTTAAGGATTCTACAGAATATGAAGCTGTATTCACCCCCTTTTCTGTAATATCACTGATATGCCATAGATTTATTTATTGCTGGCAAAAGTCGCTGTTCTGAAAGGCTTCAATGAGGCCAAAATATAAAACAATTTGTGGGTCCCCCGTGCAAGCCTTTACTACAATAGGGAACAAAATACTTCCAGTCTCCAGCAGCAGATGCCAAGAAACTGCTTGTGAAGAAGAATGGACACCAGAACGTGTTAGTTGCGCCACTGCAATTTTGCTGCTGTTGTTAGCAAACAAAACTTTTTGTAGAAACGTCCATTCTCCTATTATACCAGTACTGTATATAAATAAACAGCAAGACATTACAAGGCAACACAAAAACCGGATGCAACCTCCCCATAATCTGGCTTTATGTGGGGCATCAAGCAAGGGGCTCATGCATTTAGTCTTAACACTGGGCATGTGTACCGCTACCGCCACCAAATTGTCATGCAGTAAAACATAGAGCAGGATTTCACAGATTCCCTAACGGCAAGGAACATAAAAGCCTTGGGTCTCCTCCACTGCATGCTCCTGCAACGGTGGCTGCAGTGAATAGAATTTAAACATCTGCTGTTGCGCTTATTGTGGTAAGTTGTGGATAACAGCAAAAAGACAGTATTTTCAGGCTTCGCTTTTGTGCCACGTAACTAACTCAAACATGCACTTTGCAGATCAGTACATTCTTGCATAAGAACCCTTTTTCATTGCCTTTCGTACACAGAAATATGTGCTATTAACCACAGTGATTACATTATTCCCATAGAATGGAGTAATCTCGCTACTGCTCATTCAGTAATGGTGTGGTGGGTCTGACATTTCTAATGCAGTGAGATCAGGTTTTTGCTTTCGTTTTACTTTTCTACCTTGGAATACCAGCATAAATTGCCAAAAAGATAAGTATCACCAATGGCAGCTGTTGTGGATAGACCATGATTCTCTGCAGACCTGTTGCATTTCATATCACATAGCCTACTGGCTTCACTGAATGTTCTTTTACTGTACTTACGTGCATATATAACTGAGAATAATATTTTGTGCATCTAATCCACAAAAGCTTAAACCATAATGAATCAGTTAGTTTACAATCCTATTTTCACTTACCTTGGAGTAAGCTCCATTGCACTCAATGGGACTTACAATGAGTAGACATGCAGACATGTACAGGTTTGCACTTTGTGTTTAAAGGTACCATAGGACTCTCGCTGTTCTAGCCACAACAGAGTAATGGATAACTCTGAAATTTAGTATGAATAATAGAGACACTGTCTTTGCTAACAACGTTTTCATACCTCACAATGCTTTTCATGATGGAGAGAGTTTGAAAGCAATGCCAAAACCTGTATTTTAAATTATATGAATTCAAAGTCAGTTTTTCACAATAATACAATTAACCTTGCATTGCTAGAGGTACTAAAACAATGCGGTTCAAGAGCAACTAAACAGTGCAATTATGGGCAAGCCTTTTGCTCTGGTTTACAACATACAAAATGTAACTGACAGTTTATAAAACTCAGATCTCAATAGAGGTAAAAACTACATAGCTATCAGTACTAATATTTACAGTACAATCCTTTGCATGTCTACTCAAGAGTAAGTCTCATTTACTTCAATGGGACTTTCTTCCAAGTAAGCGTGCGCAAGACTACATCATAAGCTAACTACCGTCTTGGTAGTAAAAGTTTGCATGTTATTTTTCCTCTAAGAAATCATGAAAAGTTGTGACGCTGTAGACATGAGATCACATCTTCAGACCTCAGGTTGGTTTCCATACTTCCCAAGCTACTATTCTTGCCTCCCCCAAAGAAAACGCTAAGTAGAATCCATCTTGTCTCATGTCCCTCTAAAAACTGAAAGCAAAGGAGGGTGGGGAAAGGATATAGCTATTTTCTGCACTGCAAAGCAAGAAAGAAAAGTACCTGCAGACTCAGAAACTGTCTTTTCGACCAGGAAATATTTTCCTCTTTTCAAAATATTTAAAATGTCTTTCTTCTTCTTTTTTTTTTAAAAAAAAAATCCCTAGGATGCACATCATCACTTTATCTTTGTTTGTAAAATAGTACATTGGTAATACTAAGCATTTCACCCTCCATTATAAAAAAAAATTCTGCAGATCTTCATACAAAATGAAACGAGTGAGAAGAATATAAAGAATGCATCTCCTCTGCCCTCCCTCATACTGGATCCTTTAATTATTGTATATTGACAAGGCTAACATTAGAAAACAGTACTTGCTGTGTCTGTTGGAAGAAAAGAGATGTGCCGTATCTGTAGCATATCAGCCCAACAATGAAACAAGGCTTGTGGTCTTCCCTTATTTGCAAAATGTATGGCTTAATTGCATGATGTGAGATCATGGCAAGCAAACTAGAGTGACCTGAGTTTTCACACCTTCAGCAGCTTTTAAAACCACCCAGGATTATTCTACTGGTATACAACCAGCCCTCAAATGTTTATTATGCTTTCCATCGGCTGCACTACAGCAGTTGACGCCAGCAGCTTGCTGTCATGATCCATCAGCTGATCAGACGTTAAGGCTCGCAACTGTTCAATCGTAGCTGCCCATGTGATGCCAGGTTCAGAGTGGATGGGTGTGGCTTTGGGGAAACAGCCTCACAGGCCAAACTGGGACCTGGGGTGGGACTAACTATACCTATGGGCCAGAGGTTGCTCATTCATGATTTAAAGAGCTGGTTGCCAACAGTCCACAGGGCAAATCTTGCTACTCAAGCAAATTCATGTGGCTCCTGAGGGACACACTTCAATGATACACCAATCATTTAGATTTTCAATGTGTTGTCACACCTGTGCCTGCCTACATGCCCTGCACACTTATATTCTTACTGATGGAGTTAGCCTCACTACTGAGGTCAATGCTTCCAGCCCCTGGGCAACAGTCAGGAAAACAGATTATAGTCTCCCACAAACAAAGAAGTTGTACCATCTCTGGTACAAAGAGAGGAAAGGAGAGAGGGCAAGCTTCTGCACAACGTATTACAGAGATAGAAATCGAGCAACACTGCCAGTCTTACAAAAACACAGTGCTGCTTCTTCACCCTGCATGAGGTCAAGGTTGATTCCTTTCCTGCCTTAACACGTACACTAAAAACACTTTTGACATGTACCTGCCACATCACACCGCAAGAGAGAAGATACTGCTAAAAAAGAATAATGTACATATTCCATCATGCACAGCGTCTCAGTACAATTCTCTCCACCTATCTATGCTACAAAGAATTCAAGTTTGTTTGTTTTAATTAAAAGGATTGTAAAAACCATGCACACGTATTTCAGTCGTTTATGGGTGCACACATAGAAACCGGGGGCTTGTCCTGCAGGCTCTTCTTATGTTGTCAGAGGACCCATACAATATCATCAACATTGTGTTGTTCTCTATTATAAGGCTGCTTAGGGCAAAACGTTTGGGAAAATCATGAATGAAATTATCAGGAAAATCGGTTGTGTCTAGAAAAGTTAAACAGAAAGGTCATTTAAGTGAAACCTTTCACAGTTGAGAAAACAGATCAAAAAGTTCTTATATGAACACCTAAATTTGTACTGTTCAACTGAACAGTATTATTTTAAAATTCTGAAGACTGGATACAAAATGGTTTGTATCTGGACCTGCATGAGCAGAAGACTGCTTAAGCAGACATTTCCTACCCTTTTTGTCTTCAATGGGGTCCTCTGTGCCGCCTGAAAAGCCACTCCTTGCCTCCTCTTGAATTTCACCAGCCTCCTCCCTCTGCAGGCCCCCATGCCCCCTCTCCCACCCTGTTCAGATAATCAGAAGTGGCTTTTCGGAAGATGCTGGGCTTCAATGTAGACAAGGGGCCAAGGAAAGCTCTGCTGGAGTGAGTGGCCGCCTGCTTGCACAAATCGGGATCCAAACCCAAATAAAGTTCAGAAAAATGAGTATTCATAAACGAAATGTATGGTTCTGTGCCTGCTGTGTTGGACACAGCTCTGAAACACAGACACCATCAAAACCTTTGAAACCAGAGCCGCGTCCTGCTGCTTTGCAGTGAATTTTCTTTCTTCCATTCCTACCAAATTATCATAAGCATTCTAGGCTCCACAATAACCCTCACACATACTCAATGAAGCAGCAAAATATAAGGAGGCCTACCTGGGCTAGGTCTCTTCCACACAGTGAATACTTCTTTCAGTTTTACCCCAAAGAAACATGCACTTCAAGCTGTGAGCTAGGCGAGGCCATCATATTTGAGGTTCTGCTACAGAATAAAATACTTTCATTTTAAATTAATAAGAGAACTTACTGTGATACTTCTAGAGAACCATTGTCCATACCGGGGAACCAAATTATTTTGTTGTATATATATTGTACACTAGAATGACACACAGGATGCAAAGTGTTATCTAAGTGGGAAATATATGCTACAGATGAATGACTAAAGTGTGCATGGACAAAAGTCAAAAGGATCAATATAGTATTATGTAGTTTATAAGGAAATTGGGAGGGAGGGCTGGTGTGGCTCAAGCCTTCATTTAAACACAGACTTTGCTTTATTCACTTTTAGAATATCAGTGGTAAAATTAAAGGTCATGAAGTTTAATAACCCAGTAAGTACATTGACACACACACAATCACACACAAACCCCCACACATTCTTTATTAAAATAGAAATATATGTGCCTGAAGTCAAAATTTGAATCTTTTATATGTACTTCACTGATGGGGTTTTGTGTCAATTTTCTATATTCAACACATACAACAAAGACTTATGATTTTACTATGGTGATCCCATGATACAGAGTGTCAGCATGCACAAACTTCCATGGAAAACTTAGAACTCCACTAAGAGGCAAGTAATTTGCCTCATGGATCTGAGCTCCAATAACTGATCAGTTACACAAACTGAATGTTGGTTTTAGGTAAGCATTATATTTCCTGATCGTATGTAAACTGCAATATTGATCAGATCTGAATTTATGTCATAATTCTGTATGTAAAAAAACGACGTGATAAATAAATGCTCAAGCAATACCATCTTAGCGTAACTCTTTATGACTATTTACATTGAAAGATTGAGAGCATTTGTGAATGATAATAAATCACAGGTGGTTCAGAATGGATAATGGGTGGTTTATTAATTTAATGGGGTTCGTCTCAAAAAAACCAACACCTTCGAGTGAATGTTTTGAATGGCATGAAGCATGGCATAAAGTTTGGGGACCTAATCCAACCTCTGAACAATTTATTTCTGCTCTGCCACCAAGACTCCACAATTTTGGTGGCAGCGGCAAAATAATTATTTTTATGTAGACACTGCACTAGGGTGGGCAGAGCCCAGCACCTTGAAAAATATGCAAATCATCCACTCCACAAATATCAGATTGATCATTTGATGAGCGGAGAGTGTGATAACACCTGCTTTGTGCAGATCAGCAACAGTGTGTGTGTGTGTGTGTGTGTGCGCGCATAGGCAAGAGTATGTGTGGCATCTGGCACGAGCCCCGCAGAAGGCTGGCCAACAACGAATGTGGCTCTTAGGCAATCCTAGCAACAGTACTTGTAGCTGCTGCATTCACAGAACCTTCCCCAAACTACAATGCTATATATAGTGAAAGATAGTGCAGATCATCTACTGAATGGGAAAGGTAGGAGGAGGTGGAATCATAGAATTGAAGAGTTGGAAGGGACCCTGAGGGACATCCAGTCCAACCCTCTGCAATGCAGAAAGGGAGAACTTAGACAAATCCAAGTGTTTCCTTCTCACCCCAGATGATCTGTGCTGTCAGATACTGACAGCAAGAGCCATCTGGTAGGAAGGGTTTGCAAAGAGATAGAGAAGATGCTTCTAATACTACAATAGATACTACACTTGATCTTAGCCAAAAGGCAAGTGTTCAATGTCGTGCAAGGTTCAATGTCTTTCCATCGAACCTGCTGAACCACAGATTTTCCAAGGGTTTGGTATCTCCGCTATGCGTGTGTGACGGGGAAACTGTTGAATCTCTTTCACATATAATGTTCAACTGTCCCCTACATAGCATAGCCAGGGCTAAATTCCTGGGTCCTGCTTTACTGCGCTTGGTTGGCAGGCCTGTTGAGTCACACACCACACTGCTTTTGCAGGATACAGATCCTTCTGTAACTCTGCAGGTGGCGAGATTTCTGAATGCGGTTATCTCACACTCAAAAACCACCAAAAACCAACAACAACATCAAAACTAATCGAACTGTTATGATGAGAGTGCATGTCGGAGTTCGTCTTCAGTTTTCCTTTTCTGTGATCTGTCCCTTGGAGCTCTCCTGGCCCCAAGCTGTCACTTGGCTCTGCTCAATGACCCACCCTTGCATCGTGGTGTTCACCTTCTGTTGTCGGATATTTCTGTTTTTATGTCCCTGTGTTTTTATGTTTGTACATATTTTATGGGCTAATAGCCGTAAATAAATTGTAAATTGTAAATTGTAAATTGTAAATTGTAAATTGTAAATTGTAAATCCTACAATAGAGGAAGCCATCTTGGTGTCCTTCAGATGCTGTTGGACTATTGCGTCACAGTAATCTTCACTTCTAATTACAACTGGTGGAACATATTTATTTATTTACTGATTATACTGCCCTTCATCCACAGGGCGGTTCACATCTCACAGCATCTTAATGTTAGCAGTTATCTTATAAATGAAAGGGATGGTTCCCAAGTAAACTCTGTGAGAAAAAGGATTTCTCAAAAGAGTAGCAGAGATTGCAAACGAATTTCTGTAAACTCACCAGGCACTGACTAGTATGCCTTAATTTTTTGTCATCTCAATGCTTTAGCAAATGTACTTTCAAAACCTTACAGTGGGGGAAGCTGTTGGGGGTGGGGAGGAGAAGGGAATATATAGTTTGAGTAGAGACTGGCAGGGAAGGAGTTAGGTCTTAACCTTTCCCTTACCCAAAGTGATTTTTCATCTTTTAAATGCATTTGTACATAACAGCAGTCTTCAACAGCAGAACTAGCATGATGGAGAATGCACGGCTATTGAGAACCCATCAGCACTATCTCCCTCCCTCCCGTCAAATGCTTTGTGTTTCTTCTAGCAAGATAACATGCAGGACATGGCTTCACTGTGCTGAAAATTCCCTTGTGCTAGCAAGCAGCAGCTAAGCAGAAGCACTGAGGACAAAGAAACTTTCAAAAGACAAGGTCATGTCAAGGTGCTGCATTGATACCAACTATTGCTTACAGGACAACAGCCATGCATTCTCCATATTTTCTAATTTTGCTCTAAAAATCAGTTCAGACAGCTAGGTTGATCATTCCATGCCTGCTGTGAACGCAGAGGGCAGGCTGCCAGCAGACTTATAATGAGGCACCAACCTTCAGGGCTGTACTTTGCATGATTAAAGCAGCTCACTGAAAAGTGCTTTACCACTGGAAGAGATCCCCTGAGAAGGTGCAAATTCATACAATCTGTCAATCTAGTGTATATTTTTATATTCTAGTTCCTGGATATCTGAGCAGGTACATCTAGACTCTAGAATTCCTACCATAATGGGAAACTTCCTATAAGGTGTTTGTAACAGCACAAGCAGATAAACAGTACAGTGGTACCTTGGTTTAAGAACAGCTTAGTTTATGAACAACTTTGATTAAGAATGCTACAAACCCGGAAGTAGGTGTTTTGGTTTGTGAACTTTGCCTTGGAAGCAGAACATGTCCCGCTTCCTGTTGAGTGTGTTCCATTTGTAAATTGAGTCCCCCGCTGCTATGGGAAAGCACGCCTTGGTTTAAGAACGCTTTGGTTTAAGAACGGACTTCTGGAACGGATTAAGTTCATAAACCAAGGTACCGCTGTACTTTCCCCATTTTAAATCAGCATTTTGGCTCACATTCATTGAGGTCGTTAATCTTAATCTACTGGTTTTGCTATTTTGACAACTTTGCATCCTGGTGACAACTTTGAGATTTTGTAACGCATATTTTAGCCCTTTCACTAAACACAGATTTATTACAGTAAAATATTACCAGAGATCTTGTAGCAGGAACTCAAAATTTAGTGATGTAAGCAGAAGAGAGATATGCCATAGCCACTGAAGAGAAGACATGCGGCATTGCTTACTTAAAGCCCCATCCTGTCCCCCCAAGGACAATAGCTGCTACCAGGATGGCACCAGCGATGGAGCCTATTATAAGATTGGTGGCGCTAGGACCTGTGACAAAGGATTATGGGAAGAAAGACATAAGAACCAACCACTTAATTAATTCACATCAAGGGAAATGTAATCAAGCAATTTTAAATAAGTGTGCTATTCAATTACTTTAAACAAACATTGTGAAAAAGGGCCAAACTTATTTAATCTCTCTCTTGCTCAAACATGAATACACAGAATAAACCCACTGAAATCAATGGACTTATTCCACTGATTTTAATGGGCCAATTCCAAGTATGTTTTAGTTAGATACCACCCTGTTTGCATTTTCAAATTAATTCCTTACCGGAATATCTGCTGTTACTGAAACTCCCAACTCCAGTTCAAATGTATCCAAACTTATTACTTATTACTATTACATATACCTAACCATGCTGCAACATTCAAATATTAGAAGTCATAGGGTGTTTTTGCTGTTTTTTGCTTTGATAAGACAGTCAACTGTTTTAAAAAGCTTACAGTATATCCAATCTCTAACGGTGTTTGAATTACTTTCGGAGAAGAAGCAACCACAGAAGTGGAGCAAGCAGGGGCAACTAATGGGTCCAAGAGCCCATTCTTTTTGACCCCTTCACTCTCCAGGTGCATCGATGAGAGAATGTCACTGTTTATCGGAGTACATGAATTTTGTAAAGAACATTATGCTGTGAGATTAGTTTCAATACACCTGGTCCTAATAACAAAAGAGCACCACCCAGGGAACATGGCAGAAAAAGCATATCTACATAGGGTTTAAGACTTTCTGTTTATATTGCTGTATGCTGTTTGCATGCTGCTGCTAAAAATTCACATTTAAACAGTAGCACCAGTATTTGAAAGAAAATGTAGGCTTTGCAACACCGAGAGGCCAAATATTGTCACCTGCTCGAAATCATTTTGTGGAGCAAGCAACTGTTCACTTTAGTACTGGTCTTAATGCCCAGGAGCAGGAAATTTATCCCAGATCCCTTCCCCTCCTGGGTACAGAGGGTTAGCACAGGAACATCTGATTTTATTACCTGTTGAGGGACAGGGAGTGGGGGGCGGGGTGTGTGAGCTGCTTGATATCAGTTTCCCCACAAAATATAACCAATGCTGTAAGAACGACACTGTCCAGTTGTCCATCTGTGCAAACATAGTGTGAGACATTCTACCTGCTCATTATCAAGTGCTGGATGCTAAAAGGACCATGCCCGAAGGCAATCTCTGCATAGAACGCCGTCACTTCACCAGACTCACCCTTGCTGCATTGGAGTGAGTTCCAGGAAGGCAGGTGGAAAAAAAATTAAAGAACGCTCCAGGTGAAATATCTTCCTCACCTTCCCACAGGCTCGTCCACCATCAGTTGCCCCGTGGAAAGGATTCCTGGAGGCCTCAGAGCCTGCTCTAGATGGACTCTCTCCCACCCCACCAACTGCCCTGTGGGAAGGACCCAACCAAGCAAATGGGCCAATAAGCCTACTCCATCTGGACTCTTCTACTCCATCACCCAAAAGGCGACCTGTCACCAACTGCCCTGTGGGAAGGGATGCTGCTGACTTTATATGTTGATATTGTTTATTGTGGTTTCAAAAAATTTATTTCAATGCTAGTTGTAAATTCGTCTTGGAAGGATTTGTAACCTTCATTATAAATAAATAAAATAAGACAGTAGAGAAAAGGTTATGTTTTTATAATCTGCATTTTGTTGTGCGTTTGGTGTTTCAGATATTCTGCAACTATGCAAGGATTATTGACACAAAAGTAGACCTCGTTTGTTGCCAAAAAACAAATCTTTGCCAAATGTGGCTATAAACAGAGAAGAAGGCAAACACTGTATAAAACAAATACACTGGGCACCTCTATGCACACATTCCAGAAATTATTAAGCAGACAAAAATTGCAGGCATAAAACATGTGGTGGACTCTAGAACTGAAGATTACCTTCTGCCACCCAAGAATGGGAGTTTGCCTATAAGGAAATCAATGCTGATCACATAGCAACACTGTTCTGGAGAGACTGGACCTTGCAGCAGTCACCAGTTAAGGCTGAAATGTGATGTGCATGGTACTGCCTTGAGGGCAGTCTGAACTTCAACTGGTACTGAATGCTGCTGTTTGGTTGCTGATGAGAGTAAGATGAATGGAGCATCTGTATCAGCTGCACTGGTCACCTGTGCATTTTCAGACCCAACTCAAAATGCTGTCTTAAATCTTTAAAGCCTTTGATGTGTTTGGGATTGAGTTATCCAAAGGACCTTTTGCCCACACAAACTAATGTAATGCTGCTAAAAGGCATTCCTAGCCATAGACCTCACCTACACTTCCACAGCCAACCCCCAAAGCTGGTCCTTTGGAGGCGTGCAGTCCCAGTGACGTCACTCCTCCTAGATCAGCCAGCTTCTCCACCTCTAGCACCTCAGTCTTGTCTGGATTAAGCCTGGATAATCACTCCAAAGGCAATTCCACAGCCTTCCTAGGAGTTGCCAGTGGAAATGAGGTGAGCTGGGTTCCTTTATCATGCAAAATTTGTTTCTCTCTACCTGCTTTCTCTGCCTTTTTGCTTAATTTCCAGATCAAAGAAGACTTTGAAAAATTCAGATTGTTATAATCGTTATTACCAGAAATAACTATGTGCGTATTGAAGTAAGTTAATTTAAATACACAGGAGTAACAGTTCCTGTTGCCTCCCTTCGCTGCATTAGTTAGCAAGGCTGGGGGGGATATCCTCCAGAACTAAGGGCAGAGGGAGTTCTAGGATGGGGTAAATGCCCCAAACTGGGCTTTGATAAACCAGTGGCTGCAAATCTTATAGGCGCCTACCTGGGAGTACGGCTAAAATTAACAGGGCTCGCTTATGAGTACACAATGTGTAGGATTCACAGTTAAGGAAATTCATGCAATGTTAAGTTTCCTGTCTTCTTCTCCTCAAACCAGCCTCCTTCCTCTTGGGGGAAGCGTGGAGCAGATGGGAAACCTACTTTCTATGAACCTCCTTAACTCAATTTTGGAATAATAATAATAATAATAATAATAATAATAATAATAATAATAATAATACAAACTACTGTCATTAATGTAAGACAAATGATAGAAAATCATGGATATATGAAACCAGTGTCCTTGTCACTTCCTGCCATTATATAACCTGAGGCTGATACACAGAGTGTGCAGATACCTTTTAAAATTATTGTAGAAATTATAGTAGCAAAATAACTTGTTGACCCTATTAAAAAAAGAGATCATGTTCAAGGGAACAGTCAGCAAAATGCAGGTGAGTTGCTCACTGTTAAAAATGAAAAGAAGCAAAAAGAAATAACTGCAGTGAAAGGTTAAACCTGGTCTGTGATATATTTCCACAAAGAATATCAAATGATTTTATCCCATATCTATTTCTAATCCCATGGATCGATGGCATAAATGTCAATCAATGTGTTCATAACAGAAACTGATCTATCTCAAACTAATATAGCAAATATCCATAGTTTTAAAGCCCCAATCCATCTTTAGACATGTGTAACAGATGACTTCGGATAAACATCAAACGACACCTCTAGCCAGGCCAGATGAGCACTGTGGTACAGATGAGGCTGCACATCCAGCAGTAATATCTGTTTATCTGTTGGCTTAATGTGCAGAAGCCTGTTTTCATGTACAGATCTTCCCTACTGAATCAGAGCATAACATGAAACATGGAACACTATTGGTCTAGGACTACTAAAAACCCTAACGAAAGAAGAGTCAACAGTTATTAAAAGCTGGCTATTGTTCTACTTTCTTATTATTCAACTTGGATTATTTACGTACTGTTACCCTTAATTCCAATGGCAATAAACCAAATTTTATCAAATAGTCTGTCTATTAGAAAGCATTTGGCAATGACTAATTTTTTTTAAAAAATCTTTTTATATAATTTAGAGCGTAGAAAACATGTAAACATCGAACTGCGTTATATAAGATTCACATACATTGTTTTATGCCCCACATTGTCCCAGACAGGAGAGGGTTAAACACTGCATGAGCATATCACATGACACAGACATCCAAATCACATGACAAATACGGTCACCACAGAACACAAAGCTAATGGGATAGTACACAGAGGGCTCAGATGCGTACAGTTACCTCACACACTAGGCACCAAACATGAAACTCTTAGACTAAGAAATATGCTTACTCTATTCCCCACCCTGTGCCTCCAAAAATCACCCCCAGAGCCAGAATGGTCCCTGCCACTGCACCTATAAGTCTGTTAGTGGCCATGCTCACTGTATAGAGGGAAAAGGGAACACTTTTTAAAAAGCAAGTCATCATGTACACAGAAGATGTCTGAAAAGAAGAATTTTAAATGGCACCCCAAAATGATAAAAATACTTTCTTTCATTCGATTTTTACAGCCGTTTAGAATTACGGAATTATCAGAGATTATATTTGCCTGAATGTGATGCACGTCC
This sequence comes from Podarcis filfolensis, assembly GCF_964270895.1. Classification (NCBI taxonomy): domain Eukaryota; kingdom Metazoa; phylum Chordata; class Lepidosauria; order Squamata; family Lacertidae; genus Podarcis; species Podarcis filfolensis. The sequence goes on from NC_139604.1 coordinate 7,464,515, forward strand.
CCTATTTAAAAGCTGCCTCTATTTTGTAACTGAGCAGTGTTTTGTAAGTAATAGGTGTGATCCGTACCCCCATGGGTGCAGCCACATGCGGGGGAATGGAAATGGCATAGGGCTCATTGGAGTTCTGTATTCTCCTTACTCCCCCCCCCCACCCAAGCTGGCGTTCAGCTCCATATACTGCAACACACTGGTCATTGAAAGAAAAAAAGAAAACCATTCATGTTCTATATATATCAAGGCAGCCATCCCTTTCCTTAACACGGTCTGGCATGTAGGGTTACCTGCTCTGAGAACAAGTGGCCAGGATTCTGGGGAAGAGGGGGATAGACTGTAAATGGGAGGTGTGTGCATGGGTCTCCTGTTGTAAAGAATGAACGGCTGATATGCATATCGCCAAAGGCCACTGAAGCTCTATGGCAATACTCACCTTGGCTTGTGCCTCCTAGAGTTTATAAAGATTTTCTCAGCCTATGCAATACAGTACCCATGTCCATTTTAAGAGGGGACACGATTTTTAAACCTTCACAAATAACGAAACTATTCTGTAACATCACAGGTATACTGCATACCGACCAATAAAGCACAAGAAATGCATTGTTTACATTTATGAGTGTTTTAGAAACACGGCTGAAAATTCCTTGCGCTCTCTCACTATGGGCCGAATTTGTCCCTTGATTCCAGGTGTATTCTTCACTGCACCTTATGTTTCGTTATGCAAGGCGAAGCATCTTGGCCAATTTTATGGGAATTCAGTTTTCCAGGTAGCAATGTTACTGGAAGATGTACCAAACTTGTGCATCATATAAACTTCATGACTACCACTTTCTCTAAAGGGTTCTATGTTGTCATTTTTCATTATAAGGCCTACTTATGATTGCAGGGAACAGCAAGGAAATGTTAGAGACAAATAAAAAGACCACTAGTTTATTTTTAACTTTTAATACATTTCCAAGTGGAAACAATGGAATTAATAGATGTTGCACATGTCTGAAGACGCTTAATTACCTATTTAGCTCATTCTTAAAGAGAAGGGAGGTCTCAGCTCTTCTTTCTACCTTCCTCTACTGTCTCCAGAATCCAGCACAAATGAAATCAAATTTCTTATCTTTCCTACAAGCTACCCAGAAAACATACTTCTTTAGCACACCAAGATTAGTGACATGACGGGGGGCCACTAGGTGGCGCATCGGAAGATGGCTGACAATAACATCTCTCCGACCCACACGAGGTAATTTGGAGGCTATGATGGGGGTAATTAGCCTCCTTAACCCCCCCCCAGGATTGTGGGGGGGACGGCCCTTGCCTGCTGTGCCCTATACCACCCCCGAATTTGTGGGGGTGGGGGCACAAGGCACAAAGCCCTCCTGTGGGATTCCGGGACTCCAGGACGCCGTCCCTGATTCGCGCCGCTAGTTGCAAGCATCTTCAAAAGAAACAATTTGGACAAGATAAATTGCACATGCTTCAAGGAAAAAGGGGAGTAAAGACTGCTGACAGAAGAGATCTCTGATAACAAGACAAGAATAAAATATGAGAAGATACGTCAAGATACGGTATGACTGAGGGGGGAGGGGGGAAAAACCTGCCTTCCTTTTTCTTATGTGATTTAACAAGAATCCCCTCCCCTAATGAGTCAGAAACTAAGGACTTAAGCTGTGGATTTAAGGCTGTGTGGAGATAAACTTTCGAACCAAAGCAATGTTTCAAGATGAAGCTGGAAAGCTAAGAGTTTTGGAATGACGCAGTTAAAAATGCCGTCGCCATTTTGGGAGGCATTGTTGGAGCTCTTGGGTCTGGGAGGAGAAAGAGAGAAATAGAGTTGTTTACATATCGTGGATCAACTTCTCGGTGGGACTTAAGAGCGACAAATGCCAAATTTATGATGGAAAGAGCGATGTTATCTACGAAGGAGATATATGGAAACCATCTGGACTTAGTGGAGGAACGGGAAATCCACACAGGATTATTATTTTGCTTATCGGCTTAAGGAGACTAACAGAAGAGATCATAAAGGAAAAATAGAAATTATATGAACAAGATATGATGTGGAAACACCAAGATAAGACTGGATAGAATTATGAATTTTGTTTGGACTGATTGGGACTGATTTGGACATTAACGCAGTAAAAAGAAGATGATCTGAATCCCCCTTTGGATCTTGAAGTATGGGTTCCCCCAACAAAATTTAAAAATTTGGCTTTGTAATTTGGAATTTATGTGATGTGATTTAATTTGATGTGATTGGCCAGTTAATAAAAATTATTTAAAAAACAAAAACCAAAACCATTTATTATGTAGTGTAGGTCAAAACTTCCACTGACCACACACAAGTCCTTAAGGATGTTATTTGGACACCACCCTATAATTTTTCTTGACATTTATTCTTCTTCAAGAATCCCAACTATTATATTGAATGTAGTTTATTTCTTTTTTTGAATAAATTCCTTCTATCTTTATCACGCTTAGAAATGAAAGAAGGTATATTTCAATTTATGCATTGTGTTTACACATAACATTTTGTTTTTTTAAAAAAAACCTACCATGACTTTTAAAAAACAAACAAATGCAATCATTATTCATGATTTGGTTTTTATTTCTGCGACTCATTACTTATACTGATTATTTCATTCACAGAGATAGGAAGCCATTCCATGAAAGAATAAAACATTGTCTCTCATATGTTAAAGTTCAAATGGGTTGGGCTACAAAGTTCAAATGTGTTTGAACTACAATTTAGAACAAAAACCATGGGACCTCCATTCTAATGCCTAATTTTGTAGTTTTGGTTAGAGACAACTACAGAAACAACTAGAAGGGTAAAGATTTTTTGAATGTGAATTGTGTTTTAGATGGAAGCTCTATTCTTAGATGAATTTGGGAAATATGGATATCTGATTACAAAATGTTGGCAAATTATCCTGATTTCACAGTTAAATTTGTGACCATAGCCCACTGAAAATTAGCTTTTTCAGGAAAATAGTTTAACTTTTATTATAATCCATTAGAGACCTTCTGGCTGATTATATATTTCAGAGTTAAGTGTATTTATCTATATCTGAAACTGACACTGATTTTAGATCCTGAAATACAGGAAAATGAAAAAGCAACTGATGGATGATAAGTTCTGACAGAAATGCAATTATGCACCAGGAACAGAAGTTAATCAATTATCTTAACATAACTTACTGGTTTATATAACATCTGTAATAATTAAAAATGCATAAATATATGGTATTATAATTGATAAGACAATCTATCTATAAGACAAATCTAAAAAAAAAAACCCCTACAAATTTGGTTTTTTCCTGATTTACATGGTTAAACATTTAATAGATACAGTACTTCTTTGAAGATCTTGTTTAGGTTTTGCTGAATGCTCACAATTTTAAAGACAGGGAGAGCAGAGAAAAATCTTATGCAATGAAAGAGTTTGATATTTTTGTCTGAATGTCGAATGCACTCTGATTTCAGAAGATAATATTATATGTTCACCTATTCATAAGTCCCAAATACAGCTAAACAGGTTTAAGGTTCTCATAACAGAATCCATGTCACCTTAACCTTAAGCATGGTTTCTGACCTACTTCTTTCAGAAAATATTTTTGTTTCACGAATGCTTTTAAATAAGTGACTGGTTGGCTATGAAGAAGTAAAATAATAAATTAGTGGCATATGCTGGAATGCTACAGAGTATAACTCAAAAGCAGATTATCTTTTCAGATCTAGGGCATTTTGATCCTTTGATAATGGACCATCACCGGGAATTTTTTCACTGGGATACAAGAAAAGTATGCAAGCAAGTATGGATATGCAAACAGAGTTTTGCTGCCCAATTATGTATTAGCACACCCCACTGGCAAAGATAAAAGCTGCCTTTCAAACTGCTCTTCAGCATTGAGAACTGCTACGGTGAAATTGAGAATCAAAGTCCTGGCTTGTATGCACAATTCTTTGCCATGTACACAGCACATGTCTCTTCTCTGGACCCTGGTTTTAATTCTCTTCCTAATGCAACACAGCACACTTCCTCATATTGGTCCCATTCGAGCTGACTGGCTCCTCCTCTCTCTCCATCAGGTCTCGATTAACCTGAATCTAGGATCTTGATTCATTTTGTGTTCCGAGTTACAAATGCCCTTCTTTCTTACACATTCCCAAAGCATTTCCCAACCCATTTCTTTTATTATTATTATTATTTCTAAAAGGGTTTAGAAACAGGAATCAGGAAAGAAAGACTCACCTCATAGCAGGAATGGCTCACTGAAAGTCTGCCAACGGTATCCTAAGGAGGAATAAAACTGGAAGATGGCAACTGCCCCTCCCACTAGAGAACAGAATCCCTAGGGATTGCACATTCTATATTGTTGGACCATCCATTTAGGAAGGTGGTAAGACTGGACAAAGAGATAGCTTTAACTTATCCTTCTTCCTATGTTGTGGCTCACTATTGGGAGGCCCTTGAAAAAGATCAGTGTAGAGATTTACAGTAAGCACGGGGTGCCAACTCCCCAAATTGAATGAGGTATCAAGGCACTATTTCCAACTTTCTTCCTCTGGAAACTTTGCTTTAATATTTTACAAAACTTTTAAAAGTTTAATATGCTGAATTACCACTAGGATCCAATATTTATTTCTTTGGTTAAGAGAAAATGATAATGTTATAATAAAGTGCATGCACTGTAAATTCTGCATGCAGTGGTGTATCTACCATACTTTAATCAACTTCAAGTACTAATACAGATTTTCAAAATACTAACAACGACGAACAAACACAACCCAGTAAAAATATCCATACATTGAAAAACAGTATCTTCTCTATTCTGGGCTATATTGTAAATAAAAAACGGTCTGCCAAATTCTAGAGGTTAAAATATGGGAAATGTAACAGGGTGCACTGAAAATGAGAAAATTTAAAACCAATTTCCCAAAAAAAGTCAAGCTACGGCTGGTTCACTTTTTAGTACTGGGTTTTCGGGATGCTATGGTTAATAGATTCAAAGGGCTTTTAAAAAACCCCAAACTTTAAAGCCTGCTAAGCATGCAACAATAAAACAAAGATCTATTTCAGCATGAAAATAAATTAAGAATAATTAACATTTGGAATATTTCTTGATGCTTTTGTTACTTTTCTTCAGCGATACAGTCTACAAAAAACTTTCAGGAAGTCATATGAAAGAAGGGACTCCATAGCATAACTGGGCAAAACATTTAAGGCAGCAGAGGGGTGGCCAACGTGGTGCCCTCCCAGCTCCCATTAGCCCCAGCCACTATGACCAATGGCAAGGGATAGTGGAAGCTGTCGTGAAACAGAACTGGGACTTTGTTTGCTACTCCTGCTAAGTCCCCACAGTACAGGACTTAATTCTCAATAGACATGCACTGGATTGTGTGGTAAACGGCATTTGATGTCCTCCATACCGAACTTAACTCTAATAGAGATTTGCATTTAGTAAAGGATTGAAGCGTTCTTCTCATGGTTATAACGTATCAAAAATAGAAATAACCAACAAACAAACCCCTTGTCATACTGGGATATAAGATTATCAACGGGTTTTAAATAGAATATATTACCTATATTATCTATGTCATTAAACAGAAAAGGCAACGGCTAAAATGTTTTCACGGTAGGTAATGATTTTCTGTGAGCACCTCTGGAACGCTACAGGTAAAAGCATAAATGTTTTTCACCTAGCATACCTAGCATAAATGCTATTTACCTAGAAACACACACACACACACACACACCCTGCACTGTACATGGGCACTTTACTCCAAATTTTCCTGCTCAAAAATGTAATTATATAAGAGTTGGGGGTGGGAAGAAAAACTGAAATTACACAAACCCTTTGGTCCATTTGGTTTCTCTGCTTCTTCTTTCCTTTTGGGGTCATGCATGCTACAATCTGTCCCTGCCCAGGTATAGTTACAAATGCAGGTGGCTTCATTGCTGCATACCTGAAAGAAAAATCATGTTACCACATAATAAAAAATAATCATATGCTTGGTTCATCTGTTAAAGTTCCTAGGTAGAGTACGTAGTCCTATTTAGGGGAAAATCCAGTTATACTATCCATTTATATATCCATTTATAGATTTATATTTTTGTGGGACGTGGGTGGCGCTGTGGGTTAAACCACAGAGCCTAGGACTTGCCGATCAGAAGGTAGGCGGTTCAAATCCCCACGACGGGGTGAGCTTCCGTTGCTCGGTCCCTGCTCCTGCCAACCTAGCAGTTCGAAAGCACGTCAAAGTGCAAGTAGATAAATAGGTAAGGTAAACGGCGTTTCCATGCACTGCTCTGGTTCGCCAGAAGCGGCTTAGTCATGCTGGCCACATGACCCAGAAGGTGTACGCCAGCTCCCTTGGCCAGTAAAGCAAGATGAGTGCTGCAACCGCAGAGTAGGCCACGACTGGACCTAATGGTCAGGGGTCCCTTTACCTTTACCATTTATACTTTAACTAGATTAAAAAGATGCTCTCAGATCTGCATGCTGCTCTACTGACCGTAGGAGAACTTGGATCTGCATACACATTCCTTTAAGCATGTTCACTAATGTGAAAAGAGTTTTGTGCAGAGGCTGGTTCAGTGTGTGCTTTGAAGCACTCACATGCTATTGCTGCTGTCAGGGACTCAGGAGCAGGAGCACTGGGGAGAGAGGAAATGGAGAGCGAAGGGGAAGAATCCGAGGGCAGCGTAGGGGAGTATGACAGTGGCCCGAGAGATTCCATGAGCTTCTCCAGCGAATCAGAAGATTCCCAGAAGGGGGCGCCTATGGTCAGGGCAAGGGGGGTCCCAGGGGGGACGCACCAGAAACAAGGAGCCAGAGGGGAACCCCAAAGCAGCAGTGGGGGATTGGGACCAGTTTCCCCACCAGAGCGTAGTGGGGGGGAAGAGTCACATGTGTCAGGGCCAGCGTCTCCTCCAGCGGGGAGAGAGAGTGAGTCAGGGCTGACCACGCCTCCAACGGAGGGGAGGTCAGTTGCAGCTAGCCCCCCCAGAGGGGGAAGCAGTGACAGCAGCAGCAGTGAAACGGTCAGGAGAAAAGTTACAGGCTGGGCGCGCGCGCCAAGTTCAAATGTACAGGCGCGGGGAACAGCAGGAGACCCGGATGGGGAACCAGCTCCTAAAGCCCGCTGGAGGGAGGGGGAAGGCTCAGGGGACTCAGCGTCAGAAGAGTCTAGAAAGGGCGAGACCCCAACGGCCAGGCGGAACCAGAGGCGGAAGGAACTGAGGAAGAGGTAGAGTAAGGCTAGAATCTTAAATTGGTGTCAGGGGGGAGGAGACTCAGACGGAGCATCAGCGGTCTGACAGTTGAGACGTAGAGCTGCGCGCTGCGGTTCTGGAAGTGAAACTGAACTTCAATAAAGACTTTTGTACTTAACAACGAAGCAGCGTTGGTCCTTTGTGAGCTGGACCTTGGGCAGCTCTGACAGCTGCATTTCAGCATAAACGGAAACTGAAACATTGGTCACTTGCTGTGAAGGCTCCTTTTGCTGGAGGCTACAGTGGGCTAACTCCCTCTCCCAACCCCCACTGTCTAGAACAAATAGTGACACATGATCAAACTCTGACAAACCAGCCAGCTCCTCCCTAGTTACCATCACATGAGCAAGCATTAGTGGAGGCAAAGAAACAAAGGCACATATGACACAAACCTGTCACGTCAAAATGAGCAGAAAACGACTGTACAGACTTCTACATAAATGTGTTTCAGATGCCCAAAGGAAATGGGTGAGGCTGGATGCCTCCTGCACACCCAGCAGAAGGAGCCTTTAGAGAAAGGGACCCGTGTTCCATTCCCTGGGTGGGATGCAGGAGACATCCAGACTACTGTGGGACTTCCCTTCCTTCCGTTGGAGGATGGATGGCAGCTAACAGATTGAGGTTGAATCCTGACAAGACAGAAGTACTGTTTTTGGAGGACAGGGGGTGGGTGGGGGTGGGGGATTCCCTGAATGGGGTAACTGTGCCCCTGAAGGACCAGGTGCGCAGCCTGGGAGTCATTTTGGACTCACAGCTGTCCATGGAGGCGCAGGTTAATTCTGTGTCCAGGGCGGCTGTCTACCAGCTCCACCTGGTATGCAGGCTAAGACCCTACCTGCACGTGGGCTGTTTCGCCAGAATGGTGCATGCCCTAGTTATCTCCCGCTTGGACTACTGCAACACGCTCTACGTGGGGCTACCTTTGAAGGTGACCCGGAAACTGCAATTAATCCAGAATGTGGCAGCTAGACTGGTGACTGGGAGTGACCGCCGGGACCACATAACACCAGTCCTGAGAGATCTGCAATGGCTCCCAGTACGTTTCCGAGCACAATACAAAGTGTTGGTGCTGACCTTGAAAGCCCTAAAAGGCCTCGGTCCTGTATACCTGAAGGAGCGTCTCCACCCCCATCGTTCAGCCCGGACACTGAGATCCAGCGCCGAGGGCCTTCTGGCCGTTCCCTCATTGCGAGAAGTGAGGCTACAGGGAACCAGACAGAGGGCCTTCTCGGTAGTGGTGCCCACCCACTTCAGATGTGAAGGAAATATCTTTAAAAGACATCTGAAAGCAGCCCTGTTCAGGGAAGTTTTTAACATTTAATGCTGTACTGTTTTTAACACTTGATTGGGAGCCGCCCAGAGTGGCTGGGGAAACTCAGCCAGATGGGCGGGGTATAAATAATATTTTTTTAATTTTTTTTAATTTTTTTTTATTAATTATTATTATTATTATTATCATTTTACTCTTAAGTAAAGATTCACCATTTGCCTAGAGGGGGTCAGAAGGGGATCAGAAGTTTGCCAACCCCGGGGATCTTTGCAATCTCCCATGTGCTTAACCTCTGGAACACTCTACTGGCTATAGGATTTCCTCTGTTAGAGAACAGTCTGTTGTAGTCACCTGAAAGGTGGTTTTCATGGACATATGCCCATGAGATGGGTTATGCTGCCACCTCATGCCCAAAGGCAGGAAATGCAACAGAGTTAAGGCCAGAGAACGAAGACTGAACAACATGGGGACAGACACCTTTCAGGTGAATACAATGGACCATTTTCTATGGTGTCTGTCCATCAGATGGAATATACTCAAGCAGTCCCAAGATAAGAATAGGTGAAGAAAAGCACGTGCAGCTCTGTGGAACCACCTGCTGCAACACACAGCTCCTAAATGAAGCACCAGCAGATGCAGACATGTCAAGCTTGCAATGTGTTTGGGGTTTAGAGAAGCAACAAAAAAGAAACAAAGGCGCTTGGAGAAGATCAAGTTGCATCTCTACAATGTCCAAAACAGAAGCATTAGATGCGAAGGCGTCCACAGTGAAAGCAGAGTGGCCTGAGACTGCTGTGATATTAGACTGCGCCAGCAGTTCAAGTGAGTCACAGACCAATGCAAAGCTGGCCCATAGTCAACTGGCCAGAATGAAAACTTATTTCTTGGAGTTCATGGATAGAAAGATGCAAACACCCTCTCTGACTGCTGGAAGTCCTTTGTACAATTCAAGCCAGGGGTGTAGGAAGGGGGGTGCGGAGGGTGCAGCCCACCCTGGGTATCATCCCTAATGGGGTGACAAAATGGTACACCATAAGGGGCAGCGTGCCTGAGCCATGCGTCTCTCCTGGGAGGGACGCAGTGCCTCGGGACTTGCGCTGCCCGAAACGGCAGCGTGGGGCTTGTGTCTGCCAGGCAGACTCAGTGGGCAGCTTGCCACGGTGCCCCCCTGGGCGGATCGCCACCCTGCCTCTGTGGGCAGATTGCCCTGCCCCTGCTGCTGCGGGTGCTGGAGCAGCTAGCTACACCCCTGATTCAAGCATTTCTCAAGTGCCTATCAAACATCCAAGGCCAAACTTTCTCAAGAGGGTGGACTGGATTGGGAAGAAAGGATGGTAGCACGATGTCCTGAAAGCTATAATGCACCTGCCGAATGGACACAGAAGAAGCTAAAAGCATCTTTGAGGCACACAAGGCAATGAAAGCCTTCCAGGTACTTTGAATGATCTGTTTTGTGGAAGAATGCAGGATGCCATGAAGGTGTCAATAACCTGAGCTTCAGGCACTGCTGTTCAAACACCATTCTTCTACATTCACCCACTTCAGATCCAGATACCACATGGGACGCTGGATCAGCAAACCCAAGCAAAGAGGAAGCGGTCATGGTGGCTCCATTCGGAGCCTGAGTAGGTCTAAAAACCAGGGCCAACATGGCCCATCAAGGCATAAAGGAGGCTCTTGGCCAAGGACGCGCATTCACCGCTCTCATCTGGAAATGAGAGAAGAGCTGGAGAAATTGAGTGTTGGAACAGATCCAGTTGAAGCAGTCCAAAATGCCTGTAAGGGACTGGCTGGATGAGGAAGAGTGATTGAGAGCCATCCATTTTAAAAGAGGATTAGACAAATTCATAGACGATACGTCAATCATTGTCTATTAGCCATCATGGCTATGTTCTACCTCCAGTATCAAAGGCTATTTGCTTCTGAATACTGTACGCTGGGGAACGTGAGTGAGAGAGTGCTATTGTGCTCATTTGCAGATTGAAAGTTTCCTGTAGGCAGCTGGTTAGTTACTGACAAGAGACAGCTGAATGAGAAAGGCCTAATCCAGCAGCCCTCACTTCTTAAATGAAATTAAAATTGTGGCCTTTATTTTCCAGATCTCCAGCAAGTTGTTCTGCTCTAGGCACAACTGGAAAAAACAACCCACCTGCTGAAATATCAGCCAGCATTTATGAAGGTAAACAGAACTAAGTACTGAGAGGAAAGAGCAATATCTCTTTCTCAGTGTCCAGTGTGAAGACACATATAGGTTAATGGTGAGAAACACTACAAAATGGTTTTTTTATTGAACTAGGAATATGGACTAATCTTAGCTGGACTAGGAAAGTGGGCAAAACTTAGTTGGGACTTACCCCATGTCCAGAACAAACTTTTCCATTAGCACCAATAGGGCAGCTGCTTATATTCAGAGACTGGATAGACAGACACCTTCTGTCCATACACATCATCTGAGGACCACATGGAGCTCCATCTTCAACATATCCTAAATCTGTATCATCATCTAGAAGTACGTGGGCACAACTGGAAGAGGAAGTTTTTTTATGCTCTTAGCATGACTGAAAAGTTTATAAAGCAAGCAAATGTAACTAGCTCACGGATCTCAAAATACTCAGAAGCAAGTACTATATTGACTACACTGAAGTCAATAGTAAAACTTTGAATTATTTCAATGAGGCAGCAAGAACAAAAGCAGGTAAGTTTTAGAAACATTGATATTAAATATTGGTGTCTAGAAGGCAATGATACCAATACGCAAAAGAGAATGTTTGGGGCATGTACTACAGAAATGTAAACTAAACTTAAGTTTTATGAAACAAAATTTTGGTTTTAGTTCTTGAGAAGTTAACTTTCAAAATATACCTTAATTATTCAACTGAAAGTGCTAAAAATGCATTAATACACCTTGTATATGACGCGACTCACCTGCAATTCACTACTACACCTTGGTGGAAAAAAGAAGTTGGGATAATTTCTCCCTGAAGGTGACCAATTCGTGGAACGCCATCAAGATTTGCACAAAGCAATAACCCACAGAACACATCACTGTAAAATAAAATAAAAACATACCACATTAACGACCTATTTTGTAAAATGGAAATTGTTCCCAAGTGCAGCTGAATCCTGCTGAAGCTGAGATTGCAATCAGGACTGATCAGCCAATGGTCAGTGGGACAGACTACACTTTAGAATTCTTGGTCAGGAACTCGAGTGCAACAGATCCCTGCCAAAAGCAAGGGGGAAATCGGCTGATGGGCAGTGACTGTAATCCCCACTGATATAGGCTGAAGGAACCTTCCTTTGCAGTAACCCCTTGAGCCTAAGCCAAGGTGCAAAGAAATGAAAAATATTTCATTTGAAGCTGGGCCACCTGATGTTATGGTGTTGTTGGACCACTGACAGGTGGGTTACCCTGGCTACCTGACAAAATGGCCTGTAGATGGTGGGTTAGCTGAGGACCCGACTCACCAGCCGGATCCTATTCTCCACCCTTTATGGAATATGCATCTGTTCAGATTACATAATGTAAAAGAATTTTAAAAGGAGATCACAGCATAGGAGAGAGCAGTGACACAAAGCACTACAAATCAGCAGGTCAAAGTGTTTCTAAGCAATGGAAATAACTAAAAGACAATATGAGCTCTGCATCAGATGGAGAAATGGGCTATGAAATTCAGGACCCTGCTGAGCACAACAGACAGTGTCTTGTTTCCTAAATGTGTTTAAATTCTCTACCGAAACTTTTATTGCATATTTATTGAACTTATATCTCACCCTTCCTCCCAAAGGAACTCAGGCCGGTTTCTTATTTCAGAAAAACAAAACAGTAATCGGAATTTCTAACCACGACGTTTATATTCATTCTAAAAGGTTAAACTTACTGCTTGTTGCATGGAATCCATTTCTCTCCATCCTTTCCACAGTTTCCCTTTTTCGTGCCTTCTGTGTTTAGCTTCTCGTAACAGTGTTTATGAGATCCTGAAGCCTCTATGGAAGAAAAAGTGAAAGTAATTTATCCTAACATACCCAGGCAAGCAAAATGCTCTCCCGTTAAAAAGTAGCCAAGAGAATAGGAACTGCTGAGGGTGCTAGCGTAACTTTTTAAAGGTGAATGTCCTAAATGCTTTGCATGTTACAAATGTAATGTGTTTGTAAAAATACATGCACCAGGAACTTGGTGGTAATTTTTTTACCACTACATAGTGGAAAGCATGTGATGCATAGTGAAGGTACATTGAAAGTTTATTAAATTACGTAGTGAAAAATGAGTAAGAAGAAAGAAAAATATCAACCGTGGCTTGGATCCTAAGCTAAGAAAGTTACAGAAATAAAATTTCCCCTCTTCCTTACTCCAATAAAAGCTTCTCGGGCAGAGGAAGGTCAAGAGAGCTTCTTGAAAAATGTAGAATGGGACACAGGGCTGCTGCAGAAAAGGAGAATAAAACGAAATTGGGTTTAGAGCCTAAGATTATTTGAGGAAATTTATGAAGGGAAAGTTTTTCCTACTGTCTTCTCCTGCCAACAGCCCAGGTACTGCACCCAACGTTATTCAGGTGGGTCTCTTGGCTCCAAACAGAGTGGCTTTTGAGAGGACTCCAGAGAAAGGAGGAGGCAGCAGACTTTCCTCTATTTAAGTTTTCTTAGGACAGGAAAGGCCTGTCTCATATATATATAGAATGTGGCCATAAGTACCATGATGGCTCTAGAATGCAGATGGAGACAGGCCTTTCCTGTCCCTAAGAAAGCTTAAATAGAGGAAAGGAAAGACAGATCCTGAAGCTTAGGCTCCAATACTTTGGCAACCTCATAAGAAGAGAAGACTCCCTGGAAAAGACCCTGATGTTGGGAAAGATTGAGGGCACAAGGAGAAGGGGATGACAGAGGATGAGATGGTTAGACAGTGTTCTCGAAGCTACCAGCATGGGTTTGACCAAACTCAGGGAGGCAGTGGAAGACATAAGTGCCTGGCGTGCTCTGGTCCATGGGGTCACAAAGAGCCGGACATGACTAAATGACTAAACAACGTGTGTGTGTGTGTGTGTGTGTGTGTGTACGTGTGTGTACGTGTGTGCGTGCGTATGCATGTGTATTAAAAACTACAAAAATGACTTTTCTGAACATTACCTTTTATTACTGAAAAGTACAACTTTAACTGAAAAATTATACCAAAGGGAAAAGCGGGCAGCACAAACAAGAAAGAAATGCATCTGAATACAGCATACTTAAATCAACCTACTCGTTCCCCAGATGTATTTGCACTGATTATCTCTCGTCTTGCATTCTCCATTGTAGCAACGACCCTAAATAGAAACAAGCCGCAATTAATATAAATTTTGTCTTTCAGACAGGGACAAGAAAAAGCTGACCTATTTTATCAGCAACAGACATACTTTTTTTTTTCTTTTTCAACACTGCTTTGTTACCAATGGGAATGCTCGGAGCAGTTTCCTGGGTCAGTCTCTTTAGGAAACGTAAATTAATTTTACTGCTCCGTATTCCATGTAGGGGGACGCGGGTGGCGCTGTGGGTTAAAGCCTCAGCGCCTAGGACTTGCCGATCGAAAGGTCGGCGGTTCGAATCCCCGTGGCGGGGTGCGCTCCCGTCGCTCGGTCCCAGCACCTGCCAACCTAGCAGTTCGAAAGCACCCTTGGGTGCAAGCAGATAAATAGGGACCGCTTACTAGCGGGAAGGTAAACAGCGTTCCGTGTGCTGCGCTGGCTCACCAGATGCAGCTTGTCACGCTGGCCACGTGACCCGGAAATGTCTCCGGACAGCGCTGGCTCCCGGCCTATAGAGTGAGATGAGCGCACAACCCTAGAGTCTGTCAAGACTGGCCCGTACGGGCAGGGGTACCTTTACCTTTACCTTTATTCCATGTAGGAGATTCCTGCATTGCAGTGGGCCTGAGCCCCTTCCAAACCCTACAATTTGAAGGTTCCCAGTGGGAGAGCTGCTTCTTCAGAGTAAAGGTAAAGGGTAAAGGGACCCCTGACCATTAGGTCCAGTCGTGACCGACTCTGGGGTTGTGACGCTCATCTAGCTTTATTGGCTGAGGGAACTGGCGTTTGTCTGCAGACAGCTTCTGGGTCATGTGGCCAGCATGACTAAGCCACTTCTGGAGAACCAGAGCAGCGCACAGAAACACTATTTACCTTCCCACCGGAGCGGTACCTATTTATCTACTTGAACTTTGATGTGCTTTTGAACTGCTAGGTTGGCAGGAGCAGGGACCGAGAACAGGAGCTCACCCCGTCATGGGGATTCGAACCACCAACCTTCTGATCGGCAAGCCCTAGGCTCTGTGGTTTAATGCACAGGACTATAAAATCTTAACTTGCGAAAAACTGGATTGTTTCCCCATTGACAGATGCTGCACAGATACCAGTATCCAACAACCTCAGAATGGTCACGTTGCTATTGTCTAACATTTATAAGTTATGAGGGATTCGAAGGGCAGGGAGAGAACGTTGCGAGAGAGATCATTCCAGCCGTAATGAAGCACACCTAGAAGACACTGAGTGCAGGTTAGAATCTGATTCCTTAAATGCGGAGGGTGGGTTACCGTATTTTTCGCTCTATAGGACGCACCCGACCATAGGACGTACCTTGTTTTAGAGGGGGAGAACAAGAAAAAAAATTCTCCCCCTCTCTGCGCAGCGCCCCTTCAGCGAAGCGGCAGGAGAAACGGAGCCCCTTCCATTTCTCCTCTCGCTTAGCTGAAGGGGCGCTGCGCCTTAGATGAAGGGGCACCTACCCTTCAGCAAAAGGAACCCGAAGCCTCCGGAGTGCGGCAGGAGCGCTCCCACTGCGCTTCGGAGGCATCGCGTTGAAGCCAAGGAGCCTGCATTCGCTCCATAAGATGCACACACATTTCCCCTTACTTTTTAGGAGGGAAAAGGTGTGTCTTATAGAGTGAAAAATACAGTATATATGCAGGCTCAGCAGTGGATACTACCATTGCAGGGGTGGCCAAACTGTTTCAGCCCAAGAGCCACGTGCTCAGGATTGTGCAACTCTTTAAGGCCCATAGGTCAGCTGTGGGCATTGCAAAACTGGCCAACACACACTGCCTTGTACACTCATACCAGAACACACACACATTCAGAAACATACGCACAGGCAGGGGGGCAGACACACACAGAGAGAGATTGGCAATGCATACACTCAAGGCAGTCTGCCCCCTACCGTTCTGCTTTCTATCCCAGAGAAAAGCCCTCCCACTCACCTTGCAAAGCAGCCTCTGGCTTGGAGCCTGGCAAAATGGTGCTGGAGATCAGGAAACAGAGAGGAGTGCTCCTTCCTGTTTTCTGAACCATAAAACCTTGCAGTGGCACCACAACTGAGGGAGACGGTTAGTGCAGGACTTCACAAGGTGACAACGGTGCAAGGTGGCGGAAGTGGCTGAGTTTTAGAAGGCCCTTCATAATAGCTCTACAGCCGAGACGTCACAACACCAAAACAGCAACACCCCCAGCAGAAGTTTTCTTTTTATTTTAAATTGCCCAATCGTTAAGGGTACCGAGGGGTCAAAATATTTTTTAGGGAGTCAGCTCCAACTCACAACTTAGCCATCGGGGCAACCATTAAGAAAATGAACAGGTCGAGTTAATGAACAGCATGAATTTTACACGTACTCTTTATCTAAAGACTTTGTAGTTTGAGTTTTCTTCTTTAATAATGAAAATAATAATAATTTATTTATATACCACCCATCTGACTGGGTTGCCCCTGCCACTCTGGCTGGCTTGCAATAAATTAAAACATCAAACACAGCAAAACATCAAACATTAAAAACTTCCCTTTTTAAAAAGAACATAAAGTGGCTAGAAGCCTCACAACAATTAAGACAACATAAAAAGAATAAATAAAGCAAACAGCAAATAGCAAATAAAAAGACCAAGAGATAAAAAATATAGCCTGGCAAAAAATAAATATTCTGTACTATATATTTTAAAGACTTACTTACCTGATTTGCATCACAAGCAAATCCATCTTGCTTATGAAGATTTGGTGGGCACTGAAGGATGAAAGGGATCATTTAATTAAAAAGGTTTGAATTATAGGACAACACATTTAGTATATAGGCAGACAAAAGAATACCAAGAGAGAGCGATTAAACAAAATGTTAAGAATACTGAGGTTGGCTGCAACATTTGGTTGCTTAATTGGTTAGATTAAATGGATTGAAAAGACACCCATGATTAACTGGGCAGCAGATTTTTAAAATGCTTAATTATCTTTAGCATGAGTACAAACTATAAAACTGCACATATCATTTTTGAAGCATCTGCCCTCTCTTTCGCACAAAAATGAATGCCTCTTTTAAAATAATACCTGTTACATCAGAGAAAAATGGGGGTAAGCATGTCTGTGCATCTTTAATTGATTAATTCTCTTATACTTAATTGACCTGACACTTCTTTACTTGATAATTCATAATAATGATTTCACTGTTTTACAAGGTAGTATGGAAAGCATCTATCTTAATTACCTGGCCAGAGTCCCCAGGACAGATCTCTGTAATATCACACTCATTCACTGGAGAGCGACATACGAAGCCTCGGGGAAAGAACTGGAAGTCAGAAGATTTTTTATTGATAACTAAGATGGCTTAAATAAAAATCACTCCAAGCATGCATAGCTTTTCTTTAATGAGTAGGAATAATGATTAAATACAGGAATGCGTTTTTTACCCCATTGGTGAGAATGCAAATTGATTCAGGGTGGGGTGGGAGAGAGGTGTTGATTTTGACTGGAAAAGTGACAAGAAAGGAAGAGATTAAGCAGCCCCTCTCGGCATCACTCCTCTGCTCTCAGTGATAGCCTCCGTGGCTGTTTCTGTGTAAAGAAGTCAGGGGCAGTTTAGCAGCCAGCAACAGTTAAGACTTAGCTCATTGCAGCTGCTGGGAGTTCACGACCAGGAGCTCGTGAACGGGGGTGTTGAGAGGGCATTTAACAGAGAGTTTCGGGGGGCGGGGACGGGCGGAGTACTATTTCATGGTGTGCACAAAACCAAAAGACATGGAGGCTGAGAGAGACCTGCAACACTGGTGCCGTGTTTGCCTTCCTGCTGGAGAACGTGCAAAAGTACACTTGTAGCAAGTGCAAACTGGCTGTCTTGATGGAAGAGAAGGTACAGCAGCTTGAGGGCTGCTTAGCCACACTTCAAGCCACTGGACAAGATGCAGAGTTTCTCAATAGAGCTGAGTGGACTGTGCTGGAACAGCAACACAGGAGGGGTGCCCCTAGGAGAAAGATTGCCCATTGCAAGACACACACAGAGGGCCCATTGCAAGAGGCATTCCCTGTGAATCACAGAAATTGGACTGTCAGGAAGCAGTGCTGTGTCATTGGAGCTGCAAAAATTGATTCTATGCTCTCATCTCAGACACCGATCCTGGGCCTGAGTAGCTGTGACAGGTACTGTGCCCAGAGTAATTCCTACCATCCCCCAGAGGAGGAAGAGACAGGGGGTGGACTTGGAGGAGTCATTTTTCATTCTGCCTTCTCTCTGTCACCCAATAGCATTTCTTCGCCTTCTCCATGCAGAGCACCTACCACTTGTTCTTCCTCTTGCTCATAGCCGAATAAACCTTTATTAGTATTTTTAACCTCTCTTGCAAGCCTGAGCTCATCCTGAGCTTTGGCCCACCTGACAGCCTGCAACTGTTGACTATTTGTGTATACTCCTCCTTTGTGATTTCCCCTTTCTTCCATTTCTAATAATGCCCTTCTTAAATCTCAGCTCCTATCTCTAAGCTCCTTATGCAGCCACACTGGTTTCTTTAGATGCCTCCCACATTTCTTTCTTGTTGGAACTGTCTGCATTTGAGCCTTCAAAATTCCACCTTTAAGAAACTCCCATCCATCTTGGACTCCCTTCTCTTTGAGTATTTCTGACCATGGAATCTCACTTTTAAGCTTTTTGGCGTTCTTAAAGTCCAGAGTGCACTCTGACTACACTCAGCTTTCTATTCCCTCTGTATCATGAAACCAGGAGAAGAGCAATTAATGTTTTATGTGTTACTAATAACAAAGAACAGGAAAGCAGAATAAGAGCATTTGTAGTATTCTATCAGAGTGTATAATTATATACAACAGAGGTGTCCAATGTAAAGAGCTTTGAGAGAACATTGCAAACATACTTCATCAGATGCTGCACTATCATTGCTTATGACATGTAGTTATCAATTCACTGTATACTGATGTTTTAACATGGTATCAGCTACTGAGCCGCATTAAAAGTCTCTTAAATTAGCTTCAGCCATTTGCAGCACATAGAGAGGGCGGTTTAGCCCATATTTCTAGCAAAGGTAAAAAAGTTTTAAAAAAACAAACTCACAAGACAGGAGGTTTCATTACAACATGGACCATTACTGCAATGAGCTCCATTAGAAAGTGAGCATTTCTTACAGCACAGATCTGCTTTGCAATCCTGCGGAAAACACATTCTGATCAATCAATACTAAAAATCAAAGTTAACTACCGCGAACAATCATACAAACAATTCAATCATGTATTGGCTAAAATGATAAATTGACAGTGTTCATATATGGTTGCACCATAAAACTACGCCGCGATCCAGTGCAAGGAATATTACATACTAAAGTAAGAAGAAAATAACTATAATAATTAACTTTAATGCATACGTTTTATTTAGGATTCTGGATTCAAATGGTCCAATTAAGGTGAACAACTCAAGGCTTTAAACAATATGGAGCTTAAAAATTATTTTATGAATTTCTCGCTGAAAGAATGATTTCCTTTTTATAAGGGTCCACTGACTCAATTATTTTGCTACAGCAGTTAAAATATACACCATGAGCCTCATGGTTAAGCAAGCATTATCCTAGCTTTCATTTTAAGGGACACTTCATCTTATGGATAGGAAGGATAAAATAACTGGGTATATGTGTATAAAAAATGGTACCGTTTGGAAACCACAATCACAATCTTCTCCTGGTTCCACATACCCATTTCCACATTCAGTGGTGTCAAACAACTGGAAAACACAAAGACACAAAGCACTATTATTTAAAAGATCACAACTGTTTATCATTAAATGATCCAGGTGCATACTGAATTATTCTGTGAACTGCCTTGAGACCTCAGGGTATAGGGCAGTATCTAAATTCAATCAATCAATATAATATTATATGTTTTTGCACCTGCATGACTGCACACACCCACTATAAACCAGCATGGTGACAAAGCTCCACCAGACCTCTGGTGGAGATGCAGACCATCCAGCTCCAGCATTTCATTGACAAATGTCTTCAAATTAAATAAGGGGCCAGTGGAGGGAGATCTCCTTAACCCTTTCCTAACCATGTAAAATTGCTCCCATCCCTAAGCCACTTTTCTCCCCAAGGGATAATTTATGCTGGGATCCAGTTCCACCCTAAATCAAGGTACCTTTGTTGGCTTGTTGAAAAGACAGGAACCTCCCCCTCGAAGCAAAAAATCTTTGTATTCTGCAATGCTGCACCTTGAGAATTTTCTGGGGTGGTAGACACTAAAAGGCCAAAAAAGAAAAAGAAAAAAAATGAGGAAAATGCTTCACAGTAAATAATTTACTGGACAAACACTAGATAAACCACATTCTTTGCTTGCTTGCTGACTGTTGTGTGTTTAGGGAGAAACAAACCACAATCTCAGTTGGGAAGACGTGCTACTCCCGGGTTCTTAGTCTGCTGCTCATGCTAGGATATCAGCAAAGTGGGAATGATTGAGCAGGATGCACTAGTTTGCTGTTCACTGATGTTAAGTCATGGTTTATAATAATAACAACAATAATAATAATTTTTATTTATACCCCGCCCTCCCCAGCCAAGGCCGGGCTCAGGGCGGCTAACAAGCAATAATAAAAACAAATTGAATGAATACAACTTAAAAACAAAATCAAAATACAACATTAAAATATTGAAACATTAAAATATTAAAATGTAGCCTCATCGCAGGAGGAGAAGGAAAGGAAAAAAGAAAGAGAGGGAGGGAATCAAATTGGCTCCAAGCCAAAGGCCAGGCGGAACAACTCTGTCTTACAGGCCCTGCGGAAAGAAATCAGATCCTGCAGGGCCCTGGTCTCATGAGACAAGTGTTCCACCAGGCCGGAGCCAGTGTTGAGAAGGCCCTGGCTCTGGTTGAAGCAAATCTAACTTCCTTAGGGCCCGGGACCACTAGGGTGTTGCTATTTATGGACCTTGAGGCTCTCCGTGGGTAATACCGGGAGAGGTGGTCCCGTTTTACCAAGCCCTGTAAATAATTCTTGCTATGCTGCATGCACCCCAGAAATGAGTCTAAACATAGTCTGCTTATTTTAGTTCTGAAGAACCGGGGAAAAACAAAATCTGTAACAGGTACCAATTATTACAACTCACCCTGTTTCCTCCATGATGCATCCACCCCAGGATTCTGTGCACTCACATCCTTCTGAAACAAAATGAAAAATGCAAAACCAAGAATGAAAGTAGTTAAAAATATATATGAGTAATAAAAAACAAACCCTTCGCATAAAAGAGAGGAGGGTGGTTAAGAAGCATTTCTGCTCCCGTATGTGTCTGAAGTGTTGAATACAGCAACTACTACATAAAGATATGTTTTAGGATAAAGTACCCCTAGTAGAAAATAGCTGCTGTTTTCCATTAGAGGTTCATTAACAAAATCCAGCAGAGACCATTTCTTTTCTAGTCTCTATCGTTCCTTCGCCAGCTTGAATGCAGTTTGAGCTCTCTACCCTCTGAGCATACACTCAAGTCATTATGTGTCATTTCAAGGCCAGTGCCCACATCTGCATGTCACAGTAAATGGTAGTTTATCACAACATGAATGAGCAAGAGTAAGCCACCGCAAGCCTCAACCAAGGACATATGTTAGTTGATTTACATTCATTTAATATTTGTATTCCACTTTTCAAACAACAAATGCTGAGCTCAAAGCGGCTTGCAATAATCACGATACCATTAAAAAACAACCAACCCTGCAATCACTGTAACAGCATATGAAACAAACAACAAGTTCATCAAAATAATAAAGTCAATAAAGTCATAGCATCTCCTTACTCCATAACAACAAAAAGGTAATTAGCTGCTGGTTATAAAATGCATTGTTTTACAACACCGCAATGGGTGGAAGCCTCATGTGCTACACGAATGGTCATGCCAGATCCTTTAATATGAACTTTATGTGTTGAACAGAGTTGCACAAGTAAAAAGTCTGCTTGTGCAAGGTGCCTCCATCTGATTTTGGTTGACCGCCTTCCCCTCTCCACACTACATCCCAGGTGTTTGCATAGAGTCCAACAAACCCCAGAAGAGGATTGGTACTGGAATGGCAAGGAAAGGACAGAACAGCTGTTGCAGCCCAATCCTTTATTTATACACAGAGGTTGGCAAACTGAGGCCAGCGGTCCGGATACGGCCCACCAGGCTCGTTAATCTGGCCCACGAACCTTGCAGACCCTGCCGCCCGCTCGGTCAGTCTCCGCGCTAAACAGGCGCGGAGTGGAGGCCTCGTCGCGCGGAGACTGACTTCCGTGGCGCGGTGCGGCTCTGATTGGCTGCAGGAAGCTCCTGCAGCCAATCAGGAGCCGTGGACGCCTCTGGGCACCGCCCCTTCCTTCCTGCTGAGGCAGCCGAGTGGGAGGAAGAGGCAGCGGCGCAGAGGATCTGCGCCCCGCCGAGACAGAGGACGCTGGTGCTGCCGAAGATGAGGTGGCGGCGGCGGCTGCAGCATGAGTGGCATCAGCAGGGGGGGGCCCTTTCGGGAGGGGGTGGGTCCGGCCCCCCACAAGGTCTGAGGGACGGTGGACTGGCCCCCTCCTGAAAAAGTTTGCTGACCCCTGTTTATACATAATGAAAAGTCCAAAATATGTAGAAGTTTTACGAATTCAATTTGTACATAAAAAGAGATTGTATGCCAAATACCTACTTGGTTTTCTGGCCCCTGGCTCCCACTGTATTCCTAAATTCTGAGCCAGACTTTGGGATAGTTCCTGTGCCATCGCCCAGGGTAGGCCATACTGTTGGAAAAGGAGATTCAGGTAGAGAGCACACCAAAGTACTATCAATTATTGCAATTTCTAGGAGAAAGTGTTTGCTTAACTAGTTATTCTGTATGGAATTCACACCCTAAAACAGTGGAAACATCTCACTAATCCGAATTATTTTCACGTGTGTTTAGGATCATATCCTCAAACTCTTCACTATATGTACACTTAAACAGTAGGAACACCTGTTTCTGGAATGAAAAATGTATGTTTGGGTCCAGTTTTATCAGTGACACCTCCAAAAGAGAGCAAATAATTATTTTCCCAAAATGAATACAAGAGTCTAAAAAATAACAGCAATGTTGACACACAGTATGATAAGGTATTTTGGAGCTGGTCCATTCATATAAGTAAAACCAGCTTAAAGCTATAGTGCAGAGAAGAGATGTGGAAACATATCTTTCGGGATTGTAAATCCCCACTTCACTTTCTTGCATAAAGCCTCAACTCTCTGAACCCTTTTGTTCCATTCTGCATGCAAAAATATGATTTTTCCCATCTTTTAACTGTTTTTGCACTGTTCCTAACAGTCTTCATTATACTTTAAAGAATCATACTCAACATTCTTTTTCTTTTTTTACAGCTAGACAGCCTTTTATGAAGCAGAAAACTCTCTACTTGTTAAAATAGATATCCTGGTACATTCTCTTTTGTTCAGAGAATGGCCCTTTGCATAACTAAAGGGTTGGTCAAGTACTGTACAGGTGATTTGTTGCCATGGCAGCTAATGGCCAGAGATTTCACTTGGAAGCAGTAATGTCAGTATAGCATATGCTACATAGTTACCTTGTGAATAACTTTTATTTATGCAGCCAAAAGAACCCTCAATAACTCGCCACAAAAACTGACATCATATAGGACAGAGAGATTCATTATTGTGTACGAGAATACCCCAAATTCATGCATAAATAAAACTCCAGACCACAGCTTTCCAAACTGTGTGTTGCAATGCATTAGTGTGTCAGCTGCAGTGTGTAGGTGCTCCGCATGCTCCTCAGGTTTGATAGTAAACCTGAACTACTGTATTGTGAAGGACGCGGGTGGCGCTGTGGGTTAAACCACAGAGCCTAGGGCTTGGCGATCAGAAGGTTGGCGGTTCGAATCCCCGCAACGGGGTGATCTCCCGTTGCTCGGTCCCAGCTCCTGCCAACCTAGCAGTTCGAAAGCACGTCAAAGTGCAAGTAGATAAATAGGTACCACTCTGGCGGGAAGGTAAACGGCGTTTCGGTGCGCTGCTCTGGTTCGCCAGAAGCGGCTTAGTCGTGCTGGCCACATGACCCAGAAGCTGTACGCCGGCCCCCTCGGCCAATAAAGCGAGATGAGCGCTGCAACCCCAGAGTCGATCACGACTGGACCTTAATGGTCAGGGGTCCCTTTACCCTTTACTGTATTGTGAAATGATGCATGTCTAAATGATGCATGCCACCAACATGAAAAGTTTGGAAAGCTTTGCTCTAGACAATTTTCCTGACATCTACAATATCTGAAGGGTTACAAGTTGGCAACTCTCAACTTCAGCACTAGCCAGAATGCACAATGACGGGGTGTTGGGAGTTGTAGTTCAACAACATCTCTGGTGCTACAGGTCCCCCACCTTTGGTGTAGAGCTTTCAAAAAACAGCAACAAATTTTGTATGTGCAGAGGACTATTTTAAGGTTATTTCGCACTTAGCTGCAGGCCAACCAAAGTATCTTTCGATTTCCAACTGCAGTCAAACGACACTTCGACGCAACCATTTGGGTGCACTGACTTGAAGAAATCAAAACAGAAACGCGCGGTTCCGTTCAATGGAGGTAATAAGGAAGTGGAAGGGTGGACACCTCATTTTCACGGATTCACCCTATTCACTGCAGGTCTTCCCCCAAGCTACCTGAAAAGCTGCTTCTTAGGTTTGGGGGATCGCCCCCCAGAACAATATGGGATATGGCACAGAGGGCTCCAGCACGTAGGGCAGAAACAGCTAAAACAGGTACGATGCCTTGCATGAGAAGAACTATTTACCTATTGCCTCAATGGCCATTTTGATTCCAATATGAGGAATCTAGGAGACAGCATGGTCCAAAAGGCCTAACGCATTAGAGAAATTCTAATTCCGGAATCTTTCTTAAAACCTAAGTTCCAAGCACAACAACCGATATTGAACTAATTGACAGAAATCAAGGCTTACTGGGCCAAAACAAACAAGATGAATTTTAACAGGGAGAAATGTAAAGTATTGCACTTGGGCAAAAAAAATGAGAGGCACAAATACAAGATGGGTGACACCTGGCTTGAGAGCAGTACATGTGAAAAGGATCTAGGAGTCTTGGTTGACCACAAACTTGACATGAGCCAACAGTGTGACGCGGCAGCTAAAAAAGCCAATGCAATTCTGGGCTGCATCAATAGGAGTATAGCATCTAGATCAAGGGAAGTAATAGTGCCACTGTATTCTGCTCTGGTCAGACCTCACCTGGAGTACTGTGTCCAGTTCTGGGCACCACAGTTCAAGAAAGACACTGACAACCTGGAACGTGTCCAGAGGAGGGCAACCAAAATGGTCAAAGGCCTGGAAACAATGCCTTATGAGGAACGGCTAAGGGAGCTGGGCATGTTTAGCCTGGAGAAGAGGAGGTTAAGGGGTGATATGATAGCCATGTTCAAATATATAAAAGGATGTCACATAGAGGAGGGAGAAAGGTTGTTTTCTGCTGCTCCAGAGAAGCGGACACGGAGCAATGGTTCCAAACTACAAGAAAGAAGATTCCACCTAAACATTAGGAAGAACTTCCTGACAGTAAGGGCTGTTCGACAGTGGAATTTGCTGCCAAGGAGTGTGGTGGAGTCTCCTTCTTTGGAGGTCTTTAAGCAGAGGCTTGACAGCCATATGTCAGGAGTGCTCTGATGGTGTTTCCTGCTTGGCAGGGGGTTGGACTCGATGGCCCTTGTGGTCTCTTCCAACTCTATGATTCTATGATTCTATGCTTACAGTTTTGCAAATAATCCACAACACAGGCTTTACCCAAAGCATGCCACTTTATCAGTAGTGTGCTGGACCCTTAAACGGTTGAAGATTTCCTTTCTTTTTTTTCTAATGAATAGCATTATAAAGAGAACTAATTCACCTCTCATAGAGGGTTTGTCCTGTGTTCCTTACAGTGAGATATGGCTGCCTTCAGCCTGTATTCAAGTGTTCTATGCTAAGCTGACTCTAGAATAAAAGGTCAAATTATTTTCAGTCGACTGCAATTCAGGCTTGAGACTTTTAGGAATATCTATGAAAAAAAATCTGAAATTTTTGAACATATGACGAGAAGCACCGTTTAAAAAGAAGGTATATGATGCGGGAACTATTTCATAAATTTTCCCTTCCTCACAAGACCTTCAAAAGAGAAATGTTACCTCATTTACTCCAACACCTCTAGACACAGAACAAATTCCTCCAAAATAGCTCAGGCTGCTTCTTTTGTAATGAAATGTCACATTCCTGAAGAACAAGATAAACGAAGCAATATTAAAAAGCGTTATCTCACATATATACGATGCCCTAGAAATATCTTCTTATTTGGCACATGTAAATTAATAGGAATTTCATTTCCATTACGGCCTTAGCAAGAAATGTCAAGGTCCAAGGCTGGATTTTCCTCCCATGCAAAGCATGTGTTTTACTGTTGAACTACAGCAGCTTCTCCTCTTCCAGACAACAGTTAGGAGAGGATAAAAATGATTCCACTGCATTCTGTATTTTTTAAAAATTATAATAATAAAATACCTAAAAGAAGCAGCATTTAAGATATACCTATGAGATATAAATAAGCAGACAGAATAAGAACTAGAAAAAGAGGCCTTCAGGAACGAGAGATCATGTACCAAACAGAGCTTGCGCTACATACGAGAGAAGGTGTACAGCATCAGCGCGCTGCTTGATGAAATTCTGTCGATATTTGGAAAAATCATGAAGCATCTGTCTTGGGTCAGGGTGGACATTTATACGATCTCTGTCCGACCAGGTTTCAACAGCAACCAAAACAACCCTGGTATTCAGCTGCTCCTTGTAAATCTGTGGGCAGATACAGGACAGGCACAGGAGTAGAACACTGGGTCAAAACGTGCACAGTTAGCCAGTCAGAGTCAGTGGAAGGACAAAAGGGGTAAAGCAGGAGGGAAAGATTGGAATACAATTAGCCAATACACCTCCAGTCTCCTTTAAAAGAATCAACATCGCACTAAATTCAACACTGCAAATGATTATGTAGAGCCATCTTATTTATGGCACTAGTTCTTCATCTTTCACCAACCCTACCTGTTCTAAGCTTGGGAAGTGCTGAGCATAAGACTTGCAAAGTACCGTATTTTTCGCTCCATAGGGCGCACCGGACCACAGGGCGCACCTAGTTTTTTGGGGGGGGGGAAATCAAGAAAAAAAATCTTATTCCCCCCAAGCCCCAAAGAGCAGTGTATAGGCTGAGCGCAACCACTCCCTTCCGGAGGGGTTGCACGCAGCTATGGCACAAGCCAAGACAGCGCTGTCTTGGCTTCCTCTTTAGCTGTGCGCAACCTCTCCAGCCGGAGAAGAAGCCATAGCCCCGTGCAGCCTCTCCCTGCCGGAGAGGATCCATCCCGCTCGCTGTTTTGGCTTCCTCTTTAGCCCCGTGCAGCCTCTCCCTGCCGGAGGGGTTGCGCCGGCTATAGCACAAGCCAAGGCAGCCAGCGGGATCCATCTTGCTCGCTGTTTTGGCTTCCTCTTTAGCCCCGCGCAACCTCTCCCTGCTGGGAGAGGCTGCGCAGGGCTAAAGAAGCCATAGCCACGTGCAGCCTCTCCCTGCTGGAGGGGCTGCGCGCGGCTATCCCTGAAGCCTGGAGAGCGAGAGGGGTGCACACCGACGCCTCTCGCTCTCCAGGCTTCAGCGAAAGCAACGCAAAGCCTTTGGAGCACGGAGGGAGCGCTCCCTCTGCGCTTTGGAGGCTTCGCGTTGCTATCGCTGAAGCCAAGGAGCCTGCGTTCGCTCCATAGGACGCACACACATTTACCCTTCATTTTTGGAGGGGGAAAAGTGTGTCCAATAGAGCGAAAAATACAGTACTTTGTGCAGCGCTTCTCAAATGCCTGACAACTAGCTGATCCCTGAGCGTGGGGATTGCAAAGCGCTTTCTGCAGTGCTTCTGCAGCACTGGTTGCAAGGCACTTGGGAAGTGGTGCAGAAGAGGCTTTGAAGGCACTGCCAATTGGTAGTATCCTTTTGGCACAACCCCTTAGATGGCATCAGATGCAGGGAAGGTAGACACGGGTTGGCCCAAGCATTCTTGTGAGCCCAATGAGTGGGTGCTGGCTGGCCCAAATAGGTCTGCAGGCTGGAGGTTCCCTAACTGATTTAGTTCCTACAGTACGCTGTGGGAAATGCTGTGTAAAGCCCCACAGATCACTTCGGGAAGAGGCGGAGGAAGAGGAGTGCAACTATATGCTGCTCAAGCCGGAATCCTTCCTTGGCTCAGCAGAATGCTTGCTAAGCTCTGATAAAAACAACAAGGGAAAGTTCAGTGAGATTGGACGTTCAGAGCTTGGAAAGTTCAGTGGAGCAGGAGCACAGCAATATTCCTTCCTACAAGTCCAACACTATTGCCTACCGTACAAATCTGGAAGCTGCCCTAACCCTGAGGTGTATTACAGAGGAATAATGTGGAATGCAATATAGTAGTCTGTGCACCACCACGGCATCCCAACCTTTCCCAACTCTACTGCAAATCTGCCCCTGGTTAAGAGATGAGGGGCAAAGAGGAAACTGCTCTGTGTACGTTCGAGGGTGCAGACGTAAAGTATTTGTCCTGGAATCCTATCTTTGTGTGTGGGTACATTTAAAAATAAGATTTTACTTTAGTGTGCCATTTAGTTTCATAAACTTATCCAGTTAGTCAGGGTGGAATTCTGGAAGAGGCTCAGCCTACCTAATTATTAATATCATGGGGTCTCACAGCATTTAACCTTTAAGTTTAACAGAAGACCATAACAATATTTAGAAAATTATGTTAATCAAGGTATTATATACACAGACACCATTATTACAGTAGGCTCCACATCACTTCAGGTTTGTTGTCACATGTTTCTTTGGATTGTGTCTTGGCCCGGGTGATTTAACTGGGCATGGTGTGTTGACGTCTCATATAACTTTTGATGACCTACTTATTGAACTGAACTGGCCTTGGGTGGAATCTTCTAAATGCCCGCTCAAAACTTTCTATTCTGCCATTAAGAGTACCATATTTTTCCATGTATAAGACGACCTTTTTTCTGAATTTTTTTGTGATAAATTAAGGGTCGTCTTATACACAGGGTGACCCTTAATTTATCACAAAAAAAAATTTCAGGGTCGTCTTATACACAGGGTAGATGGGACGCGGGTGGCGCTGTGGGTAAAACCTCAGCGCCTAGGGCTTGCCGATCGCATGGTCGGCGGTTTGAATCCCTGCGGCGGGGTGAGCTCCCGTCTTTCGGTCCCAGCTCCTGCCCACCTAGCAGTTCGAAAGCACCCCTAAGTGCAAGTAGATAAATAGGTACTGCTTTATAGCAGGAAGGTAAACGGCGTTTCCGTGTGCTGCGCTGGTGCCGGCTCGCCAGAGCAGCTTCATCACGCTGGCCACGTGACCCAGAAGTGTCTCCGGACAGCGCTGGCCCCTGGCCTCTTAAGTGAGATGGGCGCACAACCCTAGAGTCGGACACAACTGGCCCGTACGGGCAGGGGTACCTTTACCTTTTATACACAGGGTAATATGCTAAGTAAACGAGGACTGGTGCTGCGGCGGTAGCAGGGAAATGTCGGAGAGGAGACTGCTTAGCCGCTCTTCCAGGCTTAGGAAGAGTATTTGGTGAGTGCCAATATGCGGTGTATTACGGCACCAGTTCCGTCAGCCAGAGCGGGGGATCGTCGAAAAGCTGCTCAGCAGCTCAGCGAACTTACAAAAGAAGCTCAACAACTGTTGAGGGCTCCCAAAAATAGGGGTCATCTTATACATGGGGTCATGTTATACACGGAAAAATATGGTACATCCCCCACAATGGTCTTTTGATGTTTCATTTTTAATTTGTTTCTGCTTTTAACTTTTTGTAATTTTATTGTTCGGTTCTGGTTTTACTGTATATTGTTGTAAACCGCTGTTCTTTTGTTTAATGATACAGCAGGATGTAAATAAAATGAGCGCTAAAAAGTCACAAGTGGATCCTGTAGCAAAATGCTGCAGCATGGAGCACTCCAGCTCATTATTCCATTTGGCCTGAAGAAACCTTTTCCAGTATACTTTATTACATACATACTTTCCTAGTTTTTAGTTGTAGACTCCCCACCACCACACATCCAGTCAGGCAGAATTCTGTGAACACTAATAATACCTAGCCCTCACTGTTTTGGGGTATCTGATAGCCCCACCCAGCCCAATTTTTTATATTGGAGATCTACAGAGGTTCCTCCAGGCCTACTAGGATTA
The DNA here is from genome assembly GCF_964270895.1 of Podarcis filfolensis. NCBI lineage: Eukaryota > Metazoa > Chordata > Lepidosauria > Squamata > Lacertidae > Podarcis > Podarcis filfolensis. The sequence continues at coordinate 7,494,552 of NC_139604.1, forward strand.
GTAGGATTGCCATTGGTATATACTGGTTTGTGCTCCCAAGGTTGTGCAAGTTTACATCCTCTATCACCACTATTTTCATCCCAACGTCTGCAAAGTCAAATGTTGAATCATGAGGCATTAATTGTACTAATTATTGCAATACTTACAGCGTCCACAAGATTTACCACAGATTTCGCGAAGTTGTTCGTGTAAGCATGGGACGATCGGTGCTTTTTAAACTAGAAGAAAAATGTTAAATCATAATTTGATCAAGAGGTTTGCCTCCTGGCAATGCAAAGAACAAACAGTGGCTCTGCTAATCAGTGTTTTCCTCTTGAACTGCTAACGTTTATGGAATTCACAAGCATTTGTGTCATGAAGAAAAGGGGGAGAACTACTATAAAATAGTTAACTGCAACAACTTTCCCCCATCAGTTTCACGTTGAAAATATATTTGATTCCTGGAGCTAGTGGTCCCATGTCTCCTTTGCATTTGCTCTCAATTCCGCCTTTAAGTGAAACAATACTATTGCAAGGCTGTGGGTCAGACTATCAAAACAGATTTATATATTACTTGGAAAAAAATATATATCACTTAATCACAAAACTATATAACCTGTGTACATAATAAAATTATTGATAAAAGCAGCTATTATTCACAGTATGGTGAAAAAACAAGTATACATACTAAAACACAGATAAAATCAGTAAAGCGTTTAAAACGGAACATGATAACTAAATTATGTAGGCCTTAAGGGGTAAGGAACATTTTTGGCTTCACAGGCCAGATCCTTATCAGGATCAGTCTCAGGTGCCAAATTTGATGGGTAGTCAGGGCCAGGGCAATCTGAACATAAATCATTAAGGTGACAATTTACCATATTTTTTGCTCTATAAGACTCACCTTTTCCCTCCTAAAAAGTAAGGGGAAATGTGTGTGCGTCTTATGGAGTGAATGCAGGCTGCGCAGCTATCCCAGAAGCCAGAACAGCAAGAGGGATTGCTACTTTCACTGCGCAGCGATCCCTCTTGCTGTTCTGGCTTCTGAGATTCAGAATATTTTTTTTCTTGTTTTCCGCCTCCAAAAACTAGGTGCGTCTTGTGGTCTGGTGCGTCTTATGGAGTGAAAAATACGGTATCTTATTTTCCTTGGCCTGAGATATACATTTTTAGAACCAACAATATTCTTGTGATTGTAATTTGTTTTAAACTATTTTTAATGCTGCATTTTAAATTGTTCTGAGCCACCTAGAGCCTTAAGGCGAAGGATGGGTAATAAATGAAGATAACAACAACAAAACATTGGATTTATCATTTATCATCATTTATCATTTCTATCCTACCCCTCCTCTTGAAAGGTAGGATTTCAGTAATTGCAATAAATACAGGAAGCTGTATCAGTAAATAACATTTGCAACAGACAATAAGTGTAAAAAAGAGGGTATATTGTAACTAAATTAGATAACAATAGAATTAATTAATACAGCCAGCTTACCATTTTATAGTCATTAACAATCATGAGCTCCAAGTATTTCATTTCTTCAAATATGCCGCGGGAAACCTGAAGGATTTTAAAAGCTGTAGTTGGATTTTTAAAAATTAATTTAGGGTTGCTTTATCACTTGCCATGCAATGCTGTTCTGTGTACCTAAACCTGATTCAACTGATTTAGGATTATATATTTTAATGACAGTATTTCTAACTATAATATATTCATTTCATTGGCATGTTTGTTCTTCTGATCTGTTTCCATGGCCATTTTACAAATCATATCCATTGGAGTGGAGCTTAAACTTTATTAAGAAGTCCCAAGCTTAGTCCCTGGCATCTTCAGTCAATAATACCTAAGGCAGTGGGCAGTGGTTGCTGGTGCTCATTGGGACTAGTAAGGGGAAAGGCAGAGGGGCCAACAGTTAGTGGAGCCAGAGCAAATGACTGGCAGAGCCAACCGATTCTAGCTTTGTCCCTATCCTTCCCCCTGCTCCAAGAGCAACACCAAGGCTACCGGGGAGGAAGCTGATAGCCAGGGCTAACCCCTGCCCTGGGCTGGTTGCAGGTAAAAGGGCAGACAAGCGCTAGCTGAAGGCCAGGTTAATGGGGGATTGCCCCATTTGCCTTAACAGAGCAGCCTCCACTGTTAAGAGCTGGGAAAGAGCTCTGCCTGGAATCTGATACCAGTCAGCGTAGTACAGTGGTACCTCGGGTTACATACGCTTCAGGTTACAGACTCCGCTAACCCAGAAATAGTGCTTCAGGTTAAGAACTGTGGTTCAGGTTGAGAACAGAAATTGTGCTCCGGCGGTGTGGCAGCAGCAGGAGGCACCATTACCTAAAGTGGTGCTTCAGGTTAAGAACAGTTTCAGGTTAAGAACGGACCTCCAGAACGAATTAAGTACTTAACCCGAGGTACCACTGTACTGTTGATCTGACATTCATAAGGCATAAGGCAGTTTCATATGTTTGGTCATTACTGCCTGGCAGTGCAAAACAGGGGTCTTCAATGTGGCATCCGCACATGCCAGTGTGCCCACCAGTACATTCAGTGGCACCCAGTGGAAGGTATCTTCTCAAAAATACACATTACACGAGAGACTGCTCTTCCTGCTCAGTTTCTGTTTGCTCTGGCTCGGCCTCTCCTACACTGAACACCCCTCCCTTCAACATACCAACACTACACTGGATGTCAGGATAGACACCCACCTTCCCTTCTGCTCTGATCATGTGGGAGGTGCAGAAAGCTTCCTTCTGTGAGCAAGTGCAGTAGAGGCTGATGTGGGTGCCTTTTCACCCACTGATGGGAGAGGCCAATGGGGGGTGCACACCCACACCATTTTGTGGTCCTATCTCTTTTCTGCTCTTACAGACATAGCACCCATTTTGTGCTATGCCATGCTCCCCACTCTGGCTATTTTGAGACTGGTGGCACAATCTTAAAACTTCAATGTGCCTGTTGGTCCCCACAAAATTGGCAACCCCTGGTGTAAAAGGCTCTAATTCTATATTAAGATTAAAATCTAAAACATACATTCCAGCAGCAAATGGTGATTTAGCTAACCGAGTCCTTGAATTTATCCCAAATCCTGAGCAAACTACTATTTAAAGATGAGCGCTTGCAGTATTTCAGGATGAAATTATAATTTTCTTCATTCTTTACACCAGCTTTTTGTGCACCATTTGATGGTATCATTTGTGATTTACATAACAATTCAATTTGATCTCTGTACGCACACCTCCTTTTCTTTTGCATCTTTTAAAATTGTTTACTTGTTTCTGGGTTAAATATGCAATTACAGACTGTACACTGGGTCTCTTCAATCTTTACTGGTAGGAAACAGCAAATCATCAATCTGAGTGCAGCTACATATCCAATGTAAGATAATTTTAGCTTCTGACTCTTTTCTCTTATGCCAGGAACATACATGAAGTGAATACATGTATTTGAAAATTGTGTTACTGATAACACTCACAGCTCTCCTTCTTCTTTTCCGTCTTAGCCACTGCAACTCAGACAGGAAGGGCCATTCAGAAGTAGAGTCATAATCTATGGAAGAAAAAAACAATAGCAAAGAAGATTCAGGTTCATGGGATATTACCCATAGCTTTATCAAACTGGCCAATAAATCAATTTCCTGTGCGCCTAACAGTTTGTGTCTCCTTTCCACCCCTGCACTGGCGCTTCTCCTGTTTCTCCTCTCAGATGGACTCCATCCTTTGTTTCCCCAAGATCTGGTAACCTAGAGGTCTATTTCAAATCCGCCATTCTTAGCCATGTTGTGCAAGCAAACTGTGGTGCTTCTTGAAGAAATGGGCTGTCTAGATCTATATATTTTTTCTGGCCTTCAATACAGGGCTGGCCTTACCAGTACTGCTGTCTCAAATTGCAATTGCAGGGGTCATCTGTAGGGAGCAGCAGATTAGCTTACAAAATCAGCTGTGCTGTCCCCCAAATTCTCTACCTTCACCCTTTTAAAAAGGGCTAAAAACCTGTCTATTTAGACATAATTTTTGTTGTTTAATGTGCTTAACTGACAACTTTATTTACTGCCGTTTACCAAAATTGTTCTCAGACACAGTTTCTCCATGTAGCTCTTTCACCTTGGAACCACTGAAGGGCCTCCTTAATCCTATCCCTGGTGTCCATGACTACCCAAAATCACACACTGATTCACACTACCAGTGCTTCATCAGTTGCGGCATCAGAGGACACAGAGTCCAACTAACAAGAAATCAAAAAGGGACAGATTCCTCCAGAGAATCAGTATGGGTAGCAATACCAGAACCAGAGAGTAATTTACTACTGGGGTTTAACTACTGAACCCCTGACCAAAAAATTATATAGATAAAAAAGCTACACATTTTGAAATGCAACAGTTCCATGAGCACTGGCAAAAATATTTTAAACAACTGGAATGTGATTTCCTCATCTGTAGATGCCAATGAAATCCTAACATTTTCACCATTAAGGTAAATATCAGGTTGTCACTAAAAATGATGATTATTTTTTGAAAAAGAAAAAGGGATATTTTAAGAAAGGAAGATCTTCAACCATATTGCTTATGTCTACCTAGTTCTGCGGGACGCGGGTGGCGCTGTGGGTTAAACCACAGAGCCTAGGACTTGCCGATCAGACGGTCGGTGGTTCAAATCCCCAGGACAGGGTGAGCTCCGTTGCTCGGTCCCTGCTCCTGCCAACCTAGCAGTTCGAAAGCACGTCAAAGTGCAAGTAGATAAATAGGTACCGCTCCAGCAGGAAGGTAAACGCCGTTTCTGTGTGCTGCTCTGGTTCGCCAGAAGCGGCTTAGTCATGCTGGCCACATGACCCGGAAGCTGTATGCCGGCTCCCTCAGCCAATAAAGCGAGATGAGCGCCACAACCCCAGAGTCGGCCATGACTGGACCTAATGGTTAGGGGTCCCTTTACCTTTACCTAGTTCTGAAGGGAAATTGAGCATGTTGGTCTCATTCAGGCAGAGCCAGCCCACCCATAAGGCAGGGTGAGGTAGCTGTGTCTGGTGGCACCCCTCCAAGGCATCATCCAATTTCTGTTGCCCAGCAGGCTTCCCCGAATCTAGGGGCAGAGAGGGACTGGTGGCAAAGATCTGTGGAACACCTCCCCTCCTTCTGAGTTGGCAAAAGGGGCGGGGGTTCCGCCACCCAGTTTTGCAGCCAAGCCAGGGAGGGGGGAATCTCCCCTTCTGCCCAAGAGAGGCAGAAGCTCTTGTGGGGTTTGCCCGCCCCCCATAATGGGGGTGGCAACGAGGTGCTTCCCCTAAGGTGCTGAAACCCCTCAGGTCACCCCTGCCTCCAGGCATTCTTCAGAATAATGTGGGAGAATAATGCATGGAGAGCGAGCAGAAGCATATTCACCAGACCCACCCTCCAAGTCCCCATCTCCACGGACTCCACCTCCCACCTTTGCTCATTCAGAAGGAAGGACTGAAAGGAGAGTTTTCACATGTTTGGCTAAACATGTTTATAATCACCCCCACAATCAGGATCCCTGGTTACATGAGGCTCTTAACCACAGGAAGGATTCTAAGTGTGTTCTCCAAATGTGCAAAGGATCCCTCTTCAGATCTTCTGCTCAATAAGCCATACTCAGGGTTGGAAACAGTAAGGATGTAGACACTGATAGAAACAGGCAGTTCCACCTCCACATTTTATTTCTGCACACGTTCAAAGAACATCCAAAGAGGTTTCTAATGCTGCAGCATTCAAATACAGACTGCCACCAATTGTTTCAGCCCTTGTTATTATAATAATAATAATAATAATAATAATAATAATAATAATAATAATATATTTATACCCCGCCCATCTGGCTGAGTTTCCCCAGCCACTCTGGGCAGCTTCCAATCAAGTGTTAAAAACAATACAGCATTAAACATTAAAAACTTCCCTAAACTTCCTTTCTGTTACAGCAGAAAGTTAAATGATTTATAACTGACAAAGTCATTGTACAGTGGTACCTCAGGTTAAGTACTTAATTTGTTCCGGAGGCCCGTACTTAACCTGAACCTGTTCTTAACCTGAAGCATCACTTTAGCTAATGGGGCCTCCTGCTGCTGCCGCGCCACCGGAGCACAATTTCTGTTCTCATCCTGAAGCAAAGTTCTCAACCTGAAGCACTATTTCTGGGTTAGCAGAGTCTGTAACCTGAAGCGTATGTAACCTGAAGCGTATGTAACCTGAGGTACCACTGTATAGCATTAAATATCACTGCAACAGGGTATCAAAAGTCCCATACCAAGGTCTTCCAATTGCTTGGAAGTATTTGTTCCCAACGTCCTCTGGATGACATGTGGTCTACCTGTACTCCTCTGTAACAAAAGAGAAAAACAGGTCTGTCAATCATGGGACAAATTCAAGCTCAAGACATTCTAATTCATGGAATATTGTTCATGGGAATGAAGCTCCGCCCTTTAAATTAACTAATATTGCAACAGCCTAACCAATTAATCCAAATATTCAAAGCCAGACTATGAGATATAGTGAGGAATTCAATGTCATGCCATTATTATTGTTCTGTCCGGCAAGCAGCAATGCTTGCGCTGATGAAACAATCTCCCCTCTCCTTCCGTCATGGACTTGGCTAGATGCAGAGGAGTGGGGGGGGAGGCACCAGCTGGGGAACCCTTAAGAGAACCCCCAGGGGAAGAAATCTCAGAGCCAGCAGACTGGAGGTGGGACGACAGTAAGCGGTTAGACGGAGAAGACTGGGAGGAGGAAGTTGTGGAAGCTGAAGAGGAAACAGGGTTTAGTGAGCAGGAAGAGGCTGGGGCAGAGAGCCTCACGTGGGGGGGAACTATATCTATTTTCCACATCACATCTTCAGACACAAGGGAATACCGTAGTCCTGATCCTCTGAAGTTTGCCTAAAGTCTATCTACTGAATCAGAGCTTCCCTGAAGCTGGAAGCCTTCAAGGGAAAAGGGGAAACTGCAATTTCATCTACACATCTAGTAGTACCCACTGGCAGTTAAGATTTTGAAATAGATGCAAATGCTCAGATTTAAAGTTATATTTCAGCTTACAAAAGAAAGGGGTGGGGAAACAAAAAAGAGGACGGTAATTATTTGCTTGCTTAAATTTCAACCTGATAAACAAAAATGGACACATATATGACTGAAGATCAGAAACATCTTGCCAGCAATCAGCGGGAGAATCCAGGTTTTAGAGACTTTTGTCATCTAAATGCATATTCATAGAATATGAAGATTATTCTTTATTCTTTAAATAAGGTAATGAATATTCAAATATAGCAAACAAAGTCAGTTGTACATAAATCAGATTGCAAACATATTACTAACCTACAAAATTCTTATCTTCTATTCAAGCCTATCAGTTAACAAACCAAAACACCTACATAGCTCAGTATTAACTTACCGTACTATGAGTCAATTCCAAAGGCTCTATCAAATATAGGTAATAATTATCTTCAAACATACCACTAGAATATAAGAAAAAACATAGATTTAAGAGAATCAAGTCAAGGAAGCTATACCAGAGTAGGCATTTACAGAATCATCAGTACTGTTTCAGACTGGAATATCTGAGTACAGAGCCCATCAATTTATTCAATATAGTTATAAGACTGTTTAGGGCAAACACTCCCAAAGAGGCTTCCAAAAAAATTAATCAATATATAAAACATAATCTTAAAACCAGAAAAAAATGAATAGTGATACCCATCAATAACAGTAAAATAACATAATAAATAAAAAAAATAAAAAAATTGTCCAGTAGCACCTTAGAGACCAACTAAGTTTGTTCTGGGTATAAACTTTTGCGATGATGCATACTTCTTCAGATACACTGAAACAAAAATCACCAGACCCTTATATATACAGTAGCACCTCTGGATGTGAACAGGATCCGTTCTGGAGCCCCGTTCACATCCTGAAGCAACTGCAACCCGCGTCTGTGCATGTCGCGATTCACTGCTTCTGCGCATGATGTCATTTTGAGCGTCTGCGCATGCACAAGCAGCAAAACCCGGAAGAAACGCGCTCCGTTACCTCCGGGTCGCCGTGGAGCACAACCCAAAAATGCTTAACCTGAAGCTACTTCAACCCGAGGTATGACTGTAGTGGGAGGGTTTATATACTGAAAATTATGGAAAGACCTGGTCTGAATATTGGATTCTTGTCTCATTACACATGCTAAAGCTGTTTCTGGTCATCTGCATACTACCCTTGCTTTTCTCTGTAGGACTAATTGCAGTCGTTAACAGTCGTCAACAGGTTTACTATACCCATTGAGTCAATCACACATCTCCTACTACCCTCCTGAGAAAAATCCCACCCCACCCTACCACTAAATATAAGTGTCCGGTGACTTCTGTTTCAGTGTATCTGAAGTGTGCATGCACACAAAAGCTTATACCCAGAACAAACCTTGCTGGTCTCTAAGGTGCTACCAGACTATTTTTTAATTTTTTATTTCGTCTGTGTCAGACCAACACAGCTACCTACCTGAAATTAAAATAACACTCAGCTCCACAGAACCATAGAATCAGAAACATACCGTATTTTTCGCTACATAAGACACACTTTTCCCCTCTTAAAATCTAAGGGGAAATGTCTGTCTGGAGCGAATGTGTGGTCCCTGGGGCTGGGGGGAGGACTGGGCTCCCCCGCCAGCCCCAACCTGCTCTTTGGGGCTGGTGGTGGGGGAAAGCCCGGCTTCCCCTGCCAGCCCCACAAGCTCCTGAGCAGCTCTGGTGTAGCCCACGAAGCCTCCGCAGGGAAGCGGGGAGCCTTCATCCCGCGGCCCTGGGGGAGGCTTCGCGCGGCTATCCCTGGCTTGTGGGGGAAGGGACAGAGCAAGACTCTCTCTCACTTCCCCCACCTCCCGCAAAAGTCCCCAAGAGCCGCATATTTTTTTCCCTTGAATTCCCCCCCTCCCAAAAAAAAGTAGGTGCGCCTTATGGTTAGGTGCGCCTTATGGAGTGAAAAATACGGTAGTTAAAAATATGGGTATCTAGGAAGATCCCCGTAGTTCATCCAAGCATTCACATTGGCTGTTCACCTTTGATTGAACTGGAAATACATCTGAGGCTCCCCAAATAACCCTTTCCTGGCCACCCACCCTGTGCACCTTCTCTGCGAGCCTCTCATCTTCCTCCACAATTCCTTAAAGCATTCACTGACTGTGAGGTGGCAGCAGAAGCATCAGAGGGGCTCATCCGGAGAGGGAGACTCCCCCCCCCCCACATCCCATCCAGTAACTATGTTGCAACTATACAGGGCCATCTTAAGCATATCCGGCGCCATGGTGCAAAGATCCCTCCGGCGCCCCCCCTCCCCCAGAGTTGTTGATCTTTTTAAAGGGGGGGCCCTAAAGTTTTTTAGGAAAGGCTGCTCCCGCCCTCGCGCTGCTGCTCGCGCGCGGCTGGGCATCGGCTCCCGTGGTGGGGTCATAGTGCGGGGCTGGGCAGCCGGGCGCGATGAGGGCGTGTCTGGGCAGGGACAGGCGAAGAGGGCTGGGCCATCCGCGTCGCCGCAGCAGAGAAGCACACTCACTCAGCCGCAGTCTCGCTGTCCTTGCTTGGGGAGGAAGGGGGGGAACGAGAGAGCGTGGAAGGGGATGGACAGGGGAAGGAAATGCGGTTCGTGTGAAGGAGTGCAGAGGTGGTGGGGGCAGCGGGAGGAGGCAGGCTCCGTGCATGGCAGTGGAGAAGCCGGGGAAGGAGGGAGGGGCGCTGGGGGCAGCAGTTGCAGCGTGTAGCCTCGATCTTTTGAAGTAGAGTGGACGGGGGGCGGGGGGCGGGAGCGGTGACAGAGTCACATTTATTATGCACAAAGCTTGGGATGCAAGCACACACCACGCAACCGAGGAGGTGGTGTGTCGCAGAGCCAGCGGAGAGAGCTCCGGTGTGATGGCCTGGGATTTGGACTCGGAGGCTGAACCTGAGGGATCCCAGCCTGCACAGGATTCCCCACCTCCAGAACCAGCTGAGCCGGGGCTGGGGCCTGAGCCTGAAGGGTCCTCACCTGTGCTGGATCCTCAGGTGCAGACACCAGCTGAGTCTGCTCTGGCTCCTGAGGTGATGGAGGACCCATTGCCTGCAGGTGCTCCACTCTCAACCCCGTCAGGGGAAGCTGAGGTTGCCTCTGGGTCCGGTAATCCTCCAGCCTCTCCTGAGCTGTAGAGGCTCAGGGCAGAGAGGCGGAGGGAACTAAGTTCCCGCAGGAGGAGTGCTCGCCTCCAGGCCAGGAGAGGCGAGTCACCTGAGAATTGGGGCCGCCCTGTGCCTCAGGGCAGATAAAAGCCAGCCAGCCTCAGTCCCAAGTTGCGGGAGCAACTTCGTTGGTTGTCGGTTCCTGCCTGGACCCTGTCCTGCTATCCTGCTGGAGCTCCTGACCTCACCCGACTGCCTGCCCTGCATCCGGCTTCAACTTTTATGGACTGCCTCAATACTACACCTTCGATCTCGGACTGGACTCGGATCTTGTCTCTTGGTTAGCCCTCGGGACCAGCACAGCTGCATTCTGAATCCTATTGTTCTAGGACCAATCAGACTGCTGCATTTTGGATCCTATTCAACTCAGTACACAACAAATGTCATCACACTTAAAATGCCAAATAGATTTTAAACAGCATGGAGGACAGAAACAAAGATGCAGAATATCATATAGCTAACCAGTCACGGCACAGTAGAAGTTGGGTAGCACTACCTTCTGGAAAAAGCCACTGAGACAGGAAAGGAATACAATGCACTTAATCCCCATCCCAGATAGCTGCTTCACATGGTATTGAAAGCCTAAAGGTAAAGGTAAAGGGACCCCTGACCATAGGTCTAGTCGTGGCCGACTCTGGGGTTGCGGCGCTCATCTCGCTTTATTGGCCAAGGGAGCTTCCGGGTCATGTGGCCAGCATGACTAAGCCGCCCTATGCCTCGGGGCAGATAAAAGCCAGCCAACCCCAGTCCCAAGTTGCGGGAGCAACATTGGTGGTAGCCTGTTCCTGCCTGCACCCTGTCCTGCTTTTCTGCCAGAGCTCCTGACCTCACCCGACTCCCTGCCTTGGACCCAACGTCAGCTTTGACGGACTGCCTCCATACTGCACCCTCGACCTCGGACTGGACTTGGACCTTGCCTCATGGTTAATCCTTGGGACCAGCACATCTGGACTGCGGGAAAGCATCCGGAGCCTTCCCGCCTCAGATGGGCGCTGGAGGCATGCAGGCACCAAGCCCCCACTCCGCCTCGCTTACCTCCCCACTCTCCCCTCCCCAGACTCTCTGCCTGGCGCCCTCCACCGCTTGGCTCCCTGGCTCGCCGCACCACTACGCCCAATGGTAAAGACGTCCCTGCAACTACATAAACTAGCAAGATTCCTGAATTGCAGGGGGTTCGACTTGGGATGCCTTCCAACTCTAAAGTCCTATGGTTCTGTGACAATACCAGTACTTACTGGAGTCCATTGCATGTTGAAAGTGCAGCTTTGGAGTTCTCGACACCTCTGATGTTCCCATGATAGTAACAGTGTTCTCCTCCCTGAGGAATAAAATGGACAGCTTCATTTAAGGCTTCTGCAATTTGTTTATAAAAGGGTTAGCGTTCACCTGGACTGTATAAGGTAAGTGACTGCTTGGGTGTGTGCATAAAGGCTATACAGGGCAAAAAGCATGTCTTCTGAGAATGTAAAGTTATAATATATTAAGATAAAGGATTAAGATAAAAACAAAGAGGGAAAGGATTTGCTGAATTAACCAACTGAACTGGAATACAAAAAAGGGAGGTGTGAGGAGGTCAGGGAAACAAGTAAATGAAAGACAAGACATGGAAAGATTGATTTGTTTTTAATTGATTTTATTTTCCTGCATTTTGTATTTTCTCTCCCCCCCCTCTTTTTCTTATTTTGTAACCTTTTTTGAAACTTTAATAAATATCATTTTTTTAAAAAAAGCATGTCTTCTTGAATTCCAGCATTTTTTAAGGAAAGTACAAGAAGCATGTATTTCTTCTAAATGAAACAAACAAGCAAAAAGCTACACTGAATTAAAGCTGCAGTTCTAAACAGACTTAGTGATTCAGCTAAACTTTCTGCTCAGTGAGCAGGATTAGAATTTTTAAGAATTCAAACCTTTAACAAATGTTTTGAAGGAAAGTTCTGGAGGAATCATCAGTCCTGTAGTCTAATGAACTATAGATGTATCTGCTTCATTTATGATGTTTCAAGAGCCAAAATACCTACTAACATGTTTTTATTATAATAACAGTCTATTGTTCTTTTAAAAGGAGAGTACAATATTTACAGAGCAGTTAGAAATACAGTCAACTAGCTGATAATCTAGGAGTCTGTGGTTTAAGCAGTGCTTTTTTCTGGGGGGACGCATACCCCAATACATTTTGTGAATCTTCATAGTTTTGTCCATTTACTGTATTTATTTTTCCCAATTTGAACTATAAAATGGTGATTTTCTCAAGTCAAAATGAGAGTACCCATAAACTTTTTTTTTTTAGAAAAAAGCACTGGATTTAAGTAATATGACGTATAATCTGAATCTATTATACAGTGGTACCTTGGGTTAAGTACTTAATTCGTTCCGGAGGTCCGTTCTTAACCTGAAACTGTTCTTAACCTGAAGCACCACTTTAGCAAATGGGACCTCCTGCTGCCGCTGCGCCGCTGGAGCACGATTTCTGTTCTCATCCTAAAGCAAATTTCTTAACCTGAAGCACTATTTCTGGGTTAGCGGAGTCTGTAACCTGAAGCATATGTAACCTGAAGCGTACCCAAGGTACCACCGTATTTCTATCTGAAACCAGAGTTGCTATCTTCACTTTGTTTTCTAAGATCAATGAATAAAATAAAGATCTCTGGGAAACACTGCCCTGTGAGAGGAAGAACAAAATAATGATTACTAGCTGATCAAGAAAGTAAATGACAAAGCAAATTAGCCAGATATGCAATGATGTACTTATTCTCTCTGGTCACTAAGGAACACAGGAAGAGCATACTACAAACTCTACTCTGCCACAAAACTGTTAAGATAACAGAAGGCCCAAATGCCTCTTCAGTCAGCCAGTGCTTTCAGTAAAATTGTATGCTATGGTTTGCGCATTCCAAAAGGCTTATTGCAAAGGTCACAAAGAAGCAATTATACGTTGGTCTTACAGCAATTATTTCTAAATTATTTCATCTCAGTTTCAAGTCTCCGCATACGGGCAATTTAAATTTAAATTAAAAAAATAATTAAAATCTATCCTTAAATTAAATATTAAAGGGCTATCTTTGACCTTCAGGGTAATAAATCAGTTCTGCATTTGGGGGATGTAATGATACCTGCTATGGAACACACGATTTCAAGGTTCTCCTCAGTGTTCCCAAATCAACTGAGTCTGTAAATATCCTCAAGGAAATCTAGATCAAGTTACTGCAGCATGCAACGATGGTGCAATTGCTGACTCAAAGGTTCTGTGTAAGACTCATGACTCAGCAACTCCAGAGCTGCTGATAATGCAAATAGTCCCTTTAGCACTGAGTGAGGGCCAGGAAGATGGTTTTTTAAAAAACAAAAACAACACAACAACTATATTTTGTAAATTCGTTTGAAGGCCAATGAAGTTGCTAGGTTCCCAATTTTTCAGTCTTATTGCAGCTGTGCATATGAGGTAGCAGTACATACACCAAGCCCTTCCACAGTGCAACAGAGAAACGTGAAACCGAGGGCAGCACAACATCTACATGCAGAGAAATGTGGAACAGTCCCAGGATTACCAAAACTTCCTCACCACACATAAAAGTTAACATCCAACTGTGAGATCCAACAATTATTTCAACACTGATTCCCTTTTGAACATTAGAGGCATACTCTAAAAAAACCCCCCACAGGATTTCCAGGTTTGGACATCATCTATGCATGCATGGTGACTGAAGCAAGGGAGTAAGCACACAAGCCAAAAAGTTTCCCTCTAATCTCACATATACAGAAGCAAGGGGAGAGATAACATCTAAACAGGCCCACAGTCTCAAGTCTCTCAAATCCTTAGGGAAAGTTTTGAAGCACCATCACCTGCAAAGGATAATGGTAATGCCGATCTCTGTAAGTAAAGGCGGGATAATTATGACGTAAGGAGGCATGGTTCCATGCAAGCAGCCAGACTGAGAGCACTGCAATGAGGTAGGCAACGTAGTTTTACGTTCCACTAATCCTAACAGACCTATACAAACTTACCGTATTTTTCACCCTATAGGACGCACTTTTTCCCCTCCAAAAATGGAGGGGAAATCTGTGTGTGTCCTATGGGGCGAATACAGGCTTTCGCTGAAGCTTGGAGAGCGAGAGGGGTCGGTGCGCACCGACCCCTCTCGCTCTCCAGGCTTCAGGAAGCTATCAGCAAGCCTGGGGAGCCCGCGGGAGTTCCCGCAGGGCTCCCTAGGCTGCGGATAGCAGCCTGCTGCACGGAGCGCGGGGCACGCTGAAGCAGAGCGCCCCGCGCTTCGGGCAGACATAGGCCAGCCCCACAAGCTTGGGGGACAGCGGGGAGGCGCAGCGCCGCCATCCCGCTGTTCCCCAACCTGGTTTGGTTTCCCCGACCTGGTTTTGGGGGGGAAATAAAGGGGGAAAAAATCCTTTATTTCCCCCCCAAAAAACTAGGTGCGTCCTATGGGACGGAGCGTCCTATGGGGCGAAAAATACGGTAATAGTACAGAAATGGGTAAAGTTAGAATACCAACTTCTACACTTTTGGACAGAACTTGAACAGGTGAGAATTAGTAGAAATCTGCAAACATTTACGATACGTTTAAGATATGCCCTACTTAATGCTGTAAGTTCCATAAACCATAAAATGCATGATCTATGCTTTCAGCAATGAATATACATCAGGTGGCTACAGTAATTTTGTTAATGCTTGGCATAGGAAATTTCACTCGGTACACATCTATCAATTTAATGGCAGACAGGAAAATATGACTAAATATAGCTCCTCTTAAACAAAAATAATTACGTTTGTTAAGTGGTTCCTAACTGCCAAGTGTATACAATCTGTAATTATTATATTATAGGCGGCAACCATTTTAGGAGTGTCAAAGTGACGCAAGATCGCCGATGTGCAGGTCCTTTTCTAACTATTGCAATATGCTTCCAGACAATGTGGGGTGCTTTTTGGTGGTGTGGTATCTGTAAGCTTGCTAACAGAAATGACCCTGTTACAGATGTCACTACAGGAAATGCACCTCAAAAACTGCCTAGAGTTTGAAATGTGCAAGGAAAAGGGAGGGGGGGAACATGTAGAGGATATGCTGGTAAATGCTCACTCTTTGGCCAGGATAAAATATTTCTACATTACCTTTGAATATTGTGGTTTTCCTTCTTCATAATGAATCTCCACATAATCAGAGGATAATAAATCACTACAAAGAAATGAGAGAAAATATATATAGTTCTTTAAACAATACTGCTAGAAAACCTGAATGTGCTCAGTATGGTTATCTATCCATTCAATATTTTAACATAATTCATCCTGCAAACAATAAAGTAATAAAGAATATTTGCCTTGATTATTATCACAGTTAATCTACCATATTCACTTGTACTTTTTTTCTATGAAAATTAAGATTAGATGTATTCACTATGGCATTGCTTACACATAACTGAACAACTTTATCTTAAGAAACACGTGTGTAAACAAATATTATTACTAAAATTATATTATTATTATATATTTATTTATACCCCTGCTTTTTCCCTGACAGGACCCCTTGTTTTACAGATAAAACAAGAAACCCTAAAAACAAAGAAACAACAATCATTTTAAAAAGCAAACATTAATAGAATTAAAACTTGTTTAAACATACAAATAATACAATACAAACAATAAAGTAAGAACAAAGCGTTCACATGCTTCTTTTTATGTTTTTGAATGCTCAGGACAACATATCAAAAGCAACATTATAGTATAACAATGAAACCAATGCACCAAATTAGGAAAGAGAAGAGTTAAATGCATCAGCGAACCCCGGGAGGCAAAAGCCTGCTGGAAAGGAAATTCTCAACTAAGAGGGAGAAGGCTACCAAGATGGGGACAGATATCAGCCCAGAAAATAAAAGAAATGGCAGAACTGTTAAAGAGGATGGTGGATACTACCAAGGCTGTGGGGAAACACAAGCTAAAAAAATGTATTGACTTGTGAAAACATTGTTTTATCAATATCTCTAATGGAACATGAGGATCAGTCACTAGATCAGAGGTTGGAAGAAAAAGGCTTGTATCCACATGCACAGAATACAAAGGGTGTCAACTCAGAGGTGGTGAAAAATCTTGGCTGTGAGTCCTGGAAGACCTGCTCCCTGCCTTGCAGGCATAGCTGTCAAGCGTCCCTTATTTGGCGGGACAGTCCCTTATCCCAGCGCCATGTCCCGCTGCTGTCCCTTATTGATGATGTGCCTTAAATAAGCTACTGAAGGTAATGGGGCCCTTTCTATGTCCAGCTGTCCTTTGTCAATAACAAATTGTTGCTGTTTTTTTGTGTTGAATATGTGCTATATGGTAATTTATGGACCTAATAGGTATCTAAAGCCATTTGCATGCAACAAAATATGTACTTTATCAAAGTAATTGTTGATCCCTTATTTTGGCTGCTGATCCCTTATTTTCGAGGCTGCTGGTCCCTTATTTTCAAATCTGTACGTTGACAGCTATACTTGCAGGCCTTTTTCCAGCTGGCTTGGGAGGGCAGGGCCCTGACTGGCTCCAGCTACAAAAGTTGAGGCTGCTGAAGAGACCATCTTGGCCATGGGGAGGCAAACTAAGGCCCGGGGGACGGATCCGGCCCAATCACCTTCTAAATCCGGCATCTCTGAGTTATTTGTGGGCCATAGTAATTTGTTCATTCCCCCCCAAAAAAATATAGTCCACCCCCCCAAGGTCTGAGGCACAGTGGAAAAAGTTTGCTGACCCCTGATCTTGGCTGTCTCTTAGGGCTTATCCACACTTAACTTTTGCCCTGTGCTTTCCCAAGTATTCTTTTCCCGCTTCAAACCTTTCCCTGCGATAATCCGTTCTTTAAAGCTGAAGTACAACAAACAGCAAGTTGAGTTTTCTGCAGATTGCCGTTTGTTCCAATTCAGCTTTAAAGAGCAGGTTTACGCAGGGAAAGCTCTGGGGTGAAAAAGGGGTGCTCACAGAGCTTTAAAGAACATACCTTGCCAAAAAAGCATGGAGGAAAGCTAAGTGTGGATAAGCCCTTAGTACAGACCGAGGTCATTGAGCCTGAGCTTCCACAGCCACCACTCACCATAAACCACCAATGGCAGGATTGGCAGCAACAGCAGCATATATGTTCTATGCTTGTGATATTTTATTTTATTCTCTTGCTAACTATGCTGCTTTAAATGTGCATTTTATATTTGACTTCCTTTAGTAATGTTTTCATTTGAAATGTTTAAGAATTTTTTTGCTAATTTTGCTGCGTTAAATGTGCATTCTATCTCCTTTGTAATGTTTTATTTTAAAATCATTAAGGTAATATATCAGCTTCTTGTCAATTATGTTGCTTGAAATGCATACTTTATATATGACTTTCTTCAGGTCGTTGCAAGCTGCTCTGAGAACCTTTTCTCAATACGATAAAATCGCTTCAAATAAATAACAAACATTTTCACAGCAGTGCAGCTAAAGGACACTGTTGCAAAGCTTCCCTGCCCTTGAAAAAACTGATAAGAATCCTTAAAGGAAGAGGGGACAATTCACCTGTGCAAAGAAACACTGCAAATGAACACTGAGTGTTCCCTGCAGTATAAATAGTGTCTCTCCCAACTACCCTCAACAGGTCATAACGCTATTCTGCTAGTGTGATAGATCATTGCCCTTTCTAATTTTAAAAAGGAGAGACATCACCTTGCCAACAAAGGTCCGTATAGTAAAAGCTATGGTTTTTCCAATAGCGATGTATGGAAGTGAGAGCTGGACCATAAAGAAGGCTGATCGCCGAAGAATTGATGCTTTTGAATTATGGTGCTGGAGGAGACTCTTGAGAGTCCCATGGTCTGCAAGAAGATCAAACCAATCCATTCTTAAGGAAATCAGCCCTGAGTGCTCACTGGAAGGACAGATCCTGAAGCTGAGGCTCCAATACTTTGGCCACCTCATGAGAAGAGAAGACTCCCTGGAAAAGACCCTGATGTTGGGAAAGATGGAGGGCACAAGGAGAAGGGGACGACAGAGGACGAGATGGTTGGATAGCGTCTTCGAAGCTACCAGCATGAGTTTGACCAAACTGCGGTGGAAGACAGAAGTGCCTGGCGTGCTCTGGTCCATGGGGTCAAAAAGAGCTGGACACGACTAAACGACTAAACAACAACAACAACAATTTTTGAAAATAAATACAGTACAATGACCTGTAACAATTTAAAAAGTGTGTATTTGTGAACTAAATTTCCTCCACAATTTCCTTTAAAGGAACCTTAAAAAGCCCTTCTTACCTCTGATTTCTTCCTATCCGCTTAGTTGCTGACTTTTCCCATCTCTAGAGTAAAGCAATTCTTATCCAGCAAAACTCCTGTTTTTCACCTGCTTTGCACCTTTCTAATGCACACATTTTTTATGGTGACAGTAGATAATGCTAAGCATGACTCTGAATGCCATTTCATTGACCAGGATGGAACAGAGAAGTTAGGTGTTAGAACCTAAATAACTTCTAGTTCATCTAAAATGCAGTTCCCGAGACAAATTTATCAGTATGTGAAAGATGTGCTGATATGCGAGTCCACATTTTAAAATAATTTAACTGGTTGCAAATCCAGTAAGTTTCATAAACATTCTTTTCTCGCTCCAAAAGCAGTCACGCTACTAACAAAATAATCAAAAACAGATCTTAACTGAACTTCAGTAAGAGAATGGTGCTTCTGCACAGCTGACAAGTATTTGTGCTGATGCATTCTCGCTTAAAATGGCTGAAATAGTCAAGCAAGGACCATAGAAGCTGACCATGCTTTTTTTTGGGCCACACTCTGCACTTAAATTATTTAATTTCCTTTTACTTTTTCTCCAGTTTTATTTATTTTCATAAATCGCCTTTAATCCTGTCCATCATGACTAATAAAACCTAGCAGGAAGGGATTTACTGGATGGAGCAGTTAATGGCTCACTATGGGAGGGAGTTATACCCACGGCCTTGAAAGAGGATGTCCTCCTGCCATGATCCAGCAATTTAAGAAAACTACTGTTCAGTCTCTAATATTCTCTTAATGGCCGAGGTGATCGAAAGAGTGTCTGTCAACCAGCTGCTGATATGCTTCGAATAAGCAGATTATCGAGACCCACTTCATTCTGCTTTCATTCCCGGTTTTGAATCAATACTGAGGAGGAGTGATGGGCAAGAGGTAAGTGAAGCATGAGAGAGTTCAAGGGCAGAAAAAGGACAGGAGCGTGGAGGGATAAAAGCCTTCCCACTTCTAAACCGACTCATAACATTTCACAGATCTTACCTTGTTATGGTCACTACCAAAAGTTACAATCATCTGAAGTTCAGAATGCCATGGCCAGGCTTGGGTCTGGGTTTGCAGATACAACCCATAGTTACATCCCATTTGGATTACTATAGCACACTCTACATGGAACTGCTCAGAAACGTCAACTCTCTGAAAGGGCTGCAGCCAAATTGTTGACCAGGGATGGTTATAGGAAGCATATGACTCCCTTGTTATAACAGCTCCACTGGCTATCAGTCCGTTTCCGAGCACAATTCCCTACACAGCTTGGGTCCAACCAAGTGAAAGACCATATTCCCTCATATGGGTTCTGAGATCTTTGGAGGGAGGCCCTTCTCTCAGTCCCACCACCCTCACAGGGACACTTGGTAGGGATGCAGAAGAAGGCCTCCTCGGTGGCTGCTCCCCAACTTTGGAACTCCCTCCCCTAGATAATTTAGACTGGCTCCCCACTTCTTGTCCCCCTGCCTTGTTCCAACAGGCTTTGGGGAACTGACTGCTTTTAACAAGGGGGCTGGTGGCATGCTGTTTTTGTTGTGATTGTCTACATAGTTTTAATTCTATTAATGTTTAATTGTTTCTTAATGTTTTGTATTGTTTTCTTCTATGCTTCTTTCTGTTTTTATTTTATCTGTAAGCCGCCTTGAGTCCTTGTCAGGGGAAAAGATAGGGGATAAATAAATATATAATGATAAAAACAATACATGTACTTCTTTGCAGCCTAGCACAGGTAAGCATAAGAACCTAAGAACCACCTTCTAGATCAGGCCAATGGCCCATCTAATCCAGCATTCTACTCTCAACAGTGGCTAAGGAGATGCCTGGGGAAAACTCACAAGGAGGACCCAAACACAAGAGCCCTCTCCTCTCCTGTGGTTTCCAGCAGCTGGTATTCAGGCAGAGCTGAGCCATCATGGTTAGTAGCCTTCGACAGACATTTCCTCCACAGATTTTGCCTCTTTTAAAGGGTTTCAATGATCAAACAGTATTTCAGGAAATGACTGCAGAGCCTCCTCATTTCTTAAAACTAAAACAGCTCAAGGCTAATAATACAAAAGGAAGAAAAAAAATGGCCATAAACATGCACTTACTTATTCAGGGAGAGGTCAAGAATAAATTCAGATCCAAAGGCTTCAATCTGGAAACTTGCCTGAGCCAGATGCACAGCCTGAAGACAAGGAGGGAAGCGGGAGAAACACACAAAAGTTATTCTGTTAGTTTGCCAAATTATTCACAGCACACCAGCTCATGCACAAACTGTGGAATCCTAACCACGGACACTTTGCACTATATTCTTCCTCTGCTTGATGTGTTTTTGAATGAAAATTGTAAACGTCCGGCATGTGCAACATGCATTAAATATTTTGACCTTGTTTTTTAAATTTTTTTTGTGAACCGCCCTGAGATTGTTGTGTATAGGGCAGTGTATAAATTAAATAAATAAAAAAATAAAATAAAATAAAACAAAATGTATACTCAGAAATATACACAACTTGTTTCAATGAGATAGGATTGTAGCCTAAGGGCAGGATTAGAGTAGGCTGGGTCCGCTGAGTTCGATGCTGGGGATCCCCTTGATGGGCCCTCCAAGTTGGTACCTGAGGAGTTGGTACCTAAAACAAGGCATCCAACAGAAGTCCCCCAACATATACCACCAGAACCACTGTAAAATGGTGCCTAAAAGTCCCATGCTAGTCAAGCAGTCCATGAGGATGCCATCGCTGATAGTATCAAAATCCGCTGAGATGTCCAGCTGAACTAACAGTTCTACATTTCCTGGTTCCCAGCACAGATCACTCACCAGAGCATCCAAACCTGCCTCCATCCCATAAGTGGGTCTGAAGTCAAATTCAAATGGCTGAAAACTCAATATAACGTCAAAATGAAATACAAACAGAGTTGGCTGCCATCTACATAGTCTCCTCCTTGAAATATTTGACAAGTAGAACTATTAATGTTGTCGGCAATCAATGAGAAGTTGGGGGTGTTGTCAGAGGAAAAAGGCAAGCCTGGCATGAAAGTCTGAAACAAGGATTAAGGGGGAGCCAAGGTTAGAACCAGGACTTTTTAGATGCAGTGTCCTTCAGCAAACTGAAGTTCTTTGAAGGAGCTAGATCCAGGCCCTGGTCCATCCTGTGTGGGTCCAAGGACACTGGAGCCCACCTCCTCTCCCCAAACCCTGGAGAGATATCCCTGCTGCCAGACTCTCATGGCTGGTCCACAAACACCTTGGGGAATCAACAGAACTCCGAGGAGCGTTCTTCACAGCTAGAACACCAATTAATCTGAAGGAACCAACAGTGGCTGAAGAAAGCACCAGCCTTTTAACTATCCAAGAAGCAGTACCCAAGGTCAGGCCCCCAGGCAATATCTACCCAGCCCTGTTATAAAACTTAGCTAGTTGCTCCAGGACCTTGCAGAGACAACTTGGATGACTGGCTTCAGCAGTAGGAACATTACCTGTGGTCCTGAATCCATACCTTGATCTCTTCCAGGTGCTTTCCCCATCCCCACGAAAATAAAGCTTGAAAGAAGCATTCTGTTGTAGCCAAAAGAGCAAGTTCTGGGGATGGGGTACCAGCCACTAGTTTGTCTGGTGAGCAATTGTGCCCACAGACCCCACAATGTTGGGGACCCCTGCCTTACTAGCTAAACAGTAGCATATAAACCTTGTAGTAAGTATGTAAATAAACAAACAAAAATACCTAAAAAATACAGCTCTAGAAGTTTCATGGTGACAAAATGATTTCAAATACTGTGGTCGTGTAACTAACATGAACCCCCAAGAAATTACATGCCACTATGTCCTCTTCCTATGAAATACACAGTTATACTCCACCCTACCATTAAGAATTTTTTATAGTTCATCCTTCCCATATGATGAATTTGACAGCATTTTAGAAAAGGTAACTATGTTGTTAATGTGGCAAAGCCTTCTTTTAGCCCTTAATTGTTTCAGAATCCCTTTTTAAATAATTCATTATTCTACAGTAGTTTGCTGCTTATGTTGAACCGGCAATCCTATTAAAACAATCAACAGAGTTTGTAAGCAAAGCAGGATAACCTCTTTGTTTATCTGAGGTTGTGGCATACCCAATGAAGACTATTAGCCTTCTTAACATTCAGGGCGCTTAATACTCTCACTACAGGCATTCCAACTGCTATAGCCAAAAATAATCATCACTGACTGTAATCCAACTATGTATTTACAGAGCAGCTGGAACTGCACATGCAAAGCCCTTTTGAAAGGTCTAGCCTGCTCCCATCACCTAAAACTGAGATGTGCCATCACACATGCAGACAGCCCCAACGGTTGGATCTAGGAGAGGACTGGAACTACATGTAAAGCACTAGGTTGAATACACAGTTTGCCATCTAGCTAGGGACTCTGCTTCCATGTGCATATATAACCCCTAGCCAGAGCACAGCTAACATGAGTTCGACCAAACTGCGTGAGACAGTGGAACACAGGAGGGCCTGGCGAGCTCTGGTCCATGGGGTCACAAAGAGTCGGACACGACTAAACAACAACAATATATTAATGTGAATATAATAGCTTTATTTTCCTTAAAATTGCTTCAAAGAATACACTATGTCAATTCTGAAAAGACTAACAATGTACCTTAAGTAATAGCTTATTAACGATATAACTCATTTTCCGCTGTCCCCCCACCTTTACAATGTTGGAATTCCTTTATTTCCCTTTCCTTTTATCTTTCTTGAGGCAAAGATATAATGTACATGGGAACCAACTACAACTAATAGTATTGTGAAGAAGGTTCTGATTGTAATTAATAAATAAAAATGACATGAAATGATGTGTAGCTGTTTTAGCCTGGTTTCTAGATATTTTCTCAAGCTATCTTTGAAGCAATCTTACCTGTGTAAACAAGATGCAATGCAATCTTGCTACCCCTTGGTCCCTTTGGCATGGTGCAATTTAGAAGGTTACTAGCCACATTCTTATTATCTGAGACCGCTGGGAAAAGTCACCCAGAGATTTGGTCTGTGGTGTCATCAGTTTACTGATGATACTCAGCTCAGTCTCTCATTTTCATCACCCAGTCCTGGGGAGGCAGTGAAGTTGTAAATTATATCTGCTGGGAGTACTGAAATTGGTGGGTGAACAAATGGAGATTTAATCCAGACAAGATGGAAGTACTACTAATTGATGGTACTGATTACCGTATTTTTTGCTCTATAAGACTCACTTTTTCCCTCCTAAAAAGTAAGGGGAAATGTGTGTGCGTCTTATGGAGCGAATGCAGGCTGCGCAGCTATCCCAGAAGCCAGAACAGCAAGAGGGATTGCTGCTTTCACTGCGCAGTGATCCCTCTTGCTGTTCTGGCTTCTGAGATTCAGAATATTTTTTTTCTTGTTTTCCTCCTCCAAAAACTAGGTGCGTCTTGTGGTCTGGTGCGTCATATAGAGCGAAAAATACGGTATACTGAAAGCGGTGCTCAGCCAGTTCCAGATTGTGTTGCACAGCCCCTGAAGCAACAGGTCTGCAGAATCAAGGTAATCCTGGATGTGTCGTGCACAGTTGACAACACTGGAGTGCTTTTTACCAACTACATACCAAAAAAATGAGGGATTTCCTAAGGAAAGCTTGTTCAGAATGCTGTGACTAAACTTATTTCTGGAGCTGGTATGCCAAACTATATTAGGTCAATTTTGTTCCAACTTCACTGCCTTCCAGCTAGTTTTCAGGCTCAGAACCAGGAAATACAAATTGTCTCCTCCCATATGAACCTATTGGAAATTCGTCTTCCATTTCTTAAGGTTTTCTCATGGTCCCTTTGCCAAAGGAAGTGTAGATAGCGGACCATGAAAAGGAGCCTTTTCCGTTGTGGAGCCTAAGCTATGAAATAGCCTCCCAAAAGAAATCCCTCTGGCCTCCTCCTTGCCAGCTTTTCAGCAGACCTTGAAGATTATTTTACTCTGGCATTTTTTAGTCAGAGCCTCCAATATCTTTTTCATTTTCTATTGTTGATATGGCTTTCATCATGTTTTAATTGCCCTTTCACTTACCAGCTATGATAATTTCTTTTATTTGCTTGTTCCTGATGTATTTATATGAAGTTGTTATACTGCTATTTGATTTCACGTTTGTGTCGATTTTAACTTGTTATGTAATTTAGATTTGTATTTGATAAGCTCTCTTGAGTATAGTTGGGCACTATGAAGGATCCTACCTCATTGTTTAAACTACCACCAGATCCAAACAGCCCTACAGTTGCATAGTCCTATGTATGTAGCCTCTATGAAGAAACATACTGTTCTGCCTTGATCATGAGTTCAAAAGACACAGCAAGGTTCAACAGTGTAGCATAATCAGATAGCAGGTACTCAAGCATTTCTAAGTTAGCAACTTGCACCAACAATCTCAGTCCTTATGTCCTCCTAAGTAGGGATGCACAAATCACTATATTTCCCATCCACATAAATTATGAATGTCTTTTTGTGTTTTGTTTCTACATTAATTTGTTGTTAATCTGTGTGTTCTGAGTTTCGGTGTATGCATTTCTAAACATATTTTATCCTAAAATACATATTTTAGAACTTATTTTGAATTATTTTTGAGCTAAAAACTGTATCGCTAAAATTCAGAGAAGTGCAAAATGCAAAGAATAGCATAATTACTTTATGATCCACACTTTCATTCAGGAGGCGCAGATCAGATTATTTCGTACTGGAATTCACAGAAATGAAATTCCTCAAGCATCCCTACTCCTGCATCCAATGCTCTACCCTGTTCCTGAGGAGTGAAAATCCTTAGAGGAAGAGACTTCTGGCTTGAGAGCCTAACACTCGTCCACCTCTCGGTTTACTCCATCTGGTGCATGACCCGCAAAAACAAGCAAGCACTAGGGAGTGTCAAGTCCAGGGCAAAGAGGTGGCTGATCTATCAGCAAAACCTGGAAAAGAATCATTGCCTCTGGGGGTCTCAGTTCAAGGGTAGTCCTGGCCAACTTGCTCCAGTTCAGGCTTGTTGTTGAGATTTCATTACAGCACCTCTGCAGTCCTTCTAATCTGGCTGGCTCTCCCCCCCCACCCCCTGAGTCAGAGACTATGCTGTTGCTCATGGTTGGTGTCATGACACATGCATAGATACAGTCAAGCAGAGGTAAGCAGCCTGCAAGACTATGTGCATGATTCATAAGGACTAGAGAGTTTATTGAAGTGTTGACACCCACAGAAGGAGGGACTGAGGGGTACAAGTATGGTGACATTCTCAATTAGTTGAGATGTAAAGATAAGGTTCCAAATCATCCATATCTATATCTTGGCCACTGCCAAAGCATGTGTGTTTTAGGAGTCTCTATATATGTACCACCCCCTAGGAGGAATAAAGCATGTTTCACAATGAACCAGCTGACAAGAGGCCTATGTCAAACAAGATTTGCACACACAGTTCTGTGTAACTATTGCATTAACTGAAGTCTTTCATCTCAGAATCACAGATATTTAGAGCTATTTTTCTCTTTTCTCTGTCAGCTCCTTTTGCTGAATCACTCACTCGGCTCCAGATTGCTGTGGCCTTTATCTTTCAGATATGCCAACCTTGGTGTATAATTAATTCAGCAAAGCCACATTAATCTTGCTCCACATATTCACGTATTCACGTATTCATCAGTCTTGAAATCTGCCCTCCCTGGGGCTCAAGATTACATACATGGACTTTTCATTTTCTCCCAACAACCTTGCAGACTAGATCAGACCATTAACTAGCCTAAAGCTGTCCAGAGACCCTCATGCAAGGTGGACTTTGAACCTGACAAATGGAAAATCCAACAAAATGATGCAGTATAAGCTCTTGTTTTGGATCCCAGCCATGCCCTTTTTCTAGCATATTCCATTCTGTTCTCTCCTACCCCTCCCATTTTGTTCCCTGCACTCTAACAGCCGGCCAGCACCCTGTACCCACTGAGCACGCTCAGCCCTCAATAAGCTTTTTTGGAGTCCCCATAACCCTTAAGAGTGTCTTTTAAATATTTTGGTACTTCTCTAAACCATGGAGTTCTCCCAAGCCTTCTGCTACTTTTCACCTGCGCACAGATAGTGCTGTTTTGGCTGCCAGAGGATCCACACTCAAATCATGAGTGTATATCACTGGTATATATTGTGCGGGATTCACCTAACAAGCCCCAGTGGAAGCCCTGAGCACCCAAATAGGCCTAGGAGAGGTCAGCAGAATGCCCAGAACAGTGCAAAGAGGACAGTGGGGGATCGTTCTGTCTGGCAGGCTGGAACACTTGTGCAGATGGAACAAGTATGGCTGAGAACATTTATCTTTTTTCCGGGCGAAACTAGCAAGGAAACTAGCCATTTTAACTGACTGCCTCTAGAACATCCAAGGGAGTGTTTTGTGCACAAGCCCAGGCCCTTCTGAATCTCAGTCACGTATTGCCACAATTGATTATTTTTAGTATTTACCATAATCCAATATTTCCCATTATTCTGGAAGCGATTATAGTTAGATTTTAGGAGTTAATGCTATAGAAATGGCCTTAATTTAAAAATCAAAGGTCTAAGTTTGAAGTGGTTGTCAAAGATCTCCTAAGTTTCAGAAGTGATCTGACACGTGATACAAAGGGTTGTACCCAGTGCTTGTCCAACTCAGAGAAGACCCAATGAGGTTAATTAATGGGCATGACTAACTTAGGTTCATTAATTTGACTAGGTCTTCTCTGAGTAGGATTAGCATTGGCTATAGCCCAAAGACTTCAGGCTTACCATGCAACCCTTTGGTTCCAGTAACACAAAACGACTAATAATGAGAAGAAACGCTACTCTTTAACTTGAAATAATGCTATTAATAAATACCCAAGAAGCATCCTTTATTAGAATGAAGGTAATTGGCTCTCCCCTGTCCCTCAGAGAAAAAGATTGAATGATGTCAATCTTATAGCACACATGCAATTAGAAAGCACAAAACAGGTGTCTATTGGCAAGGTGGCAAATATACTTATGAAAAGCATGCCCCTGAAACAGGTTGCAGTGTGGAATGCTCCTGTTAAGGTTTCCAGCCACTGCCTTCCACTCCCCCTTGGCCAGTCACCATCCTGCACTGAGCATGCTCCGTCCTCATTGGGGTGTTTTGGGGTTCACTGGGCTGTTTCCATCTTGTGCTTTGCTCCACCATTTTGTGATTCTTAGCAGGTTGCCCAGTATCAAGTACATTGGAATCTTTCATTTCTTCACTCATGCCTATGGACAGATCTGCCTTCTGTGGTGACATTTTAAATCAATGTGTGAACCAGGAAATGGCCTATGAGTTGACTGATTCCATTCTTGTCTCTTCCCTTTCAAGTTGCAGGATTCCATTCTCCCTCCCATGCAGGTGACAGCTTTTTCCCAGTTAAGTCTTTCAACACTCCATGACATTTAATTCTTATGAGACTATTTTGGTTTCTTCCCTCCCAAGTTAGGGTTCTTCTTCGAAAGTTCCTTCGTAATGTCAGTCCATCTGAGCTACCCAAGTCTGCCAAACCAGTACTGGAACTGAATTATATTCATAAATGGGTTTCAACACACACTCTGTCAGATAGACTTTGTAGCTGGATAAACTCATATCTGGGCCCATTTCTTATGGACATGTTGGGAAAAGCACAGCTTTAAGTGAGGGCATAAGGTTGTAATACATAACAGATGTAACTGACAGACTTATATCCAACTTGTACATTACTGTCAGTAAACAGAAAGGTCATTCATTTATTTTGTAATGTGCTTCTGAACACCATGACCTGACTGAGCTACAGCTAGCTACAATTAAGTCCCATTGAAATCAATAGAACGTTGATTGCTATCACCTTCAGCGCCATTGTTTTCAAAAGCACATAGCCATGACCAATTTCAGCTGTATCAAGACCTGTGAGTGATACACAATTGTGGTATCCACTTGCACAATGGACACTGAGGTCCAGCACCGAGGGCCTTCTGGCGGTTCCCTCACTGCGAGAAGCCAAGTTACAGGGAACCAGGCAGAGGGCCTTCTCGGTAGTGGCGCCCTCCCTGTGGAACGCCCTCCCACCAGATGTCAAAGAGAACAACAACTACCAGACTTTTAGAAGACATCTGAAGGCAGCCCTGTTTAGGGAAGCTTTTAATGTTTGATGTATTACAGTATTTTAATATATTTTTAGGATGCCGCCCAGAGTGGCTGAGGAAGCCCAGCCAGATGGGCGAGGTATAAATAATAAGTTGTTGTTGTTGTTGTTGTTGTTGTTGTTGTTGTTGTTGTTGTTGTAACAGGGCTTATCTTTCCTCATCTCCCCCTGCAGACCCCCATGCCTCCAAATCTGCTCCAGAAGGTTAAATGGAACTCCAGAGCAGACTGGGGGGGCAGGCGCAGGGGGCTGCAGCGGGAAGGATAGGAAGTCCTGTCACAACCACTGGCATGACAGTTGAATCTTGCCTTTTGTGCTTTGCTTAAAAAATGGCTTCCTGTTTAAGATAAAGAAATTAGATTTGTAATTCTCTGGGGTCCCCTGTGTCTGTGACACAGAAATATTACATAGTCATTCTACCAATGTGATTCTATTTTTCTCAATCAGGTAAGCTGGATGGAGGGGAAAATATTTTAGGCCTCTAAAGAAACAAGTAAACCATGGTTTGAACTTCAAGTTTTGTTCTGTGGTAGCAATAATAATCCTTAAAATTTGACAAGGGTATTGTTACCTGCAAGGTCTCTTGGTATTTGAACCCTATTTTTTGACTGACGCATCTTTCAGACCCAAGAACTGTGCAGTGAATTCTGAAGCATTACAGACATGCTGAATAAACATTCTTAAAGTAAGACAATCCCTCAAGAGACATGACTATTTTGAGTCACAGTACTGTATTGCTTTTATTTATTTTTTTAAAAACACCTTACCTTATTGTGTTTTTGCTGGTGCCTTGTCCTTGTATCCAAGACATGATAAGGACTTTCAGAGTCTCTATTGAGATAATATACAAGTCTTGAAGGCAATGTGATTTCTTTCTGGAATGCACTGCTTCGACTGTTATTTTTGTAGCTACTGCTGTTAGTCTGTTGAAATGCAGTATCTTCGTCTGCCTGGCTTTTTTCTAGTTCTTCTGCAGTTTCATTCCAATGCAGAGCTGGGGAAGACAGACAAACCTACCATGAATTCACAGAGGAACAGAACACTTTTTGTAATATGTTTTGCATCTTGCCAATTTGCTAAAAGGAAAATACAGTAACCCTCATGAAACCAATTTATTTGATTAAATTTTATGCTTATTTGTACATATAATTCCTTATTTGATTTTATATAGTTTTGCATCATGAAATTCAAAATGCAGGGATCTGAACCCTTGAAACAAGTTCTTTTAAGGACAATCCAGCCATTCATGACCCTATTTCTGCCACTTTTCCACATAAATTTGGCTATGTACAAATCAGTGATTCTACTGCAAGCAACTCAAGCCATGAACCCATGTGTACTGAATGTTAATCAATTCCCTTTACATAAGGGCAACTTTTCACTATTCCTTTAACTTTAGTGATGGACTCCTAAGCACACTTACCAGAGAGAAAGTCTCAAATAAACTCCCGTATAAACATGCTTCATGGGATAAGTAACAAGCACATATCTCTTTGCAGACAAAACCCCAGGGTTCTCGAAGAACACCGCAACCCCGCTTCTGTTCGCAAAAGGTAGGTTCCCTCGGGTGAGGAGTGCAAGAACGGGCAGTATCCAAAACCCTCATTATCCTGCTTGTCTTGTTCTATTTTGCGTTAAGACCCTGCACAAAAACAGCACCCTTGAAAGCCTGCCAGCAGCGTTTTGCTGCATCAGAGGCTCCCGAAACCATTTCATGCCCATCCTTATAAACCAGCAAGCACCAGTCGCCGTAACACAGTAAATATACAGGTCTGCCATGTAAAAACAATTTCATATTCCAAAGACACACACACACACACATATATGATCTAGACGTGGGGGGTGGGGGGGAAGCGATCCGAGGAGGAATCCGGCTGCAGTCACGATCAATTATTCCTACCGAAGACCAGGCAGGATGCCATGGAGGTAAGGAACTGCGTCAAGACCGAAACAAATCGGTGCGGACGGTGCGGAACAAGAACTTCTCGCCAGTTGTCACGAAGACTCAAGCGGGATCCGCACGGCAAAAAGGTGATTTTTCTTCCCCCCCCTTTTTTTCCTTTTTCTGGTTCCCCTCCCCAGGTCTGTTATTAACCAACATTAAGAAGCCAGGGTTGGTGGGATCTGCAGACTAAAACAGACTCGTTATGTGTAGCTCATTGGCACCACATGCGCGATATATTCACACACACCCCAAAAAAAAGAGAGAACACCCCACCCCCGTTTATTTCTTAGCGCATTGGCACCACACACGAGCGCGCAAAAAAGAAGGGCTGCGCGTGTAACGGAGATCCAGGATCTGTCCAAGCTCCCGCGCACAGGACAGGATCCCTCCAAGATCTCTCTCTCCCCCCCCCCCTTAAGCGGGCACTCACCGGCGTCCGCAGCGACCCCACAGATCCTGGGGGACCCTGAGCAGAAAAGCAGGAGCGCCAGAAAGAGGAGGGGGATGGAGCTGGGCAGCCGAGCCGGGCAAAGCAAGGCGGCGGCGGCGGCGGCGGAGCCCGAGAGGCGGCGGCGGCGGCCGGAGAAGGGCGGCTGCTGCTGCTGCTTCTGCCGCCGGAGGGAAGTTCTGCCAGGCGGCTTCATGGCTCATAGCTTCCCCCGGGGTAGGACGGGCGGCGGCGGCGGCGGCGAGGGGACGCCTCGTCTGGAGGTCGGTGAGGAAGCGGCCGAGCAGCTCACGGCGGCGACGGAGGCGCCTCTTCCCTCATGGTGCAGGGAGCGAGGAAGAAGAAGAGGAGGAGGGCGGCGGCGGCGGCAGGAAGGCGCGCCAGGGCGCAGCGGCGGTTCTCCCCTCAGGTGGACGCGGCTGCCACTGCCACCGCCGGCACCTGCCACACGCAGGCGCGTCCACACGCAGGCGCGCTCCCTCTCGCCGTCGCGGCAGCCCGCCCGCCTGCCCGCCCGCCCTCAGGCCCCGCGCGCGCCGCCGCGCCGCCGCGTGACGTCGAGAGCCGCCCACCCAGGCCACGCTCTCCTCAGCCCCGCGCGCGAGGCACCTGAGGCGAGGGGGAGAGAGAGCGCGCGCTCGAGGGAAATGGCGGGGCGGGGTTTTTTTTGTGTGAGGGGTGGCTTCGGGATCCTTTTCCGCGCCTTGCTTCTTCTGAGCGGCCGCCGAGTTGAGGGAGAGCACCTGAGGTGAACCACAAAATGGCCCCGCCCTCCCTGTCAGGGAGGAAGGGGTGAATTACGTCAGTGACGAGGAGGGGGGTCCTCCTGCTGCTGCTGCCCCTGTGGATCCTGCCGCCTGAGGCAGCAGCTTCATATTGCCTCATGGGTGGGACGGCTGCAAATAAAGAGGGCATCATCAGGGTCTGCTGCCACCCCAGGGGATCCCCCTGCCTGAGTGGGCTGCCTCACAAGGAGGGGGGTCCTCCTGCTGCTGCTGTTCCTGGGCAGCAGCTTCATATTGCCTCATGGGTGGGCCGGCGCTAAATAAAGAGCCGCGTCATCGGGGTCTGCTGCCCTTGTGGAACCTGCCACCTGAGGCAGCAGCTTCATATTGCCTCATGGGTGGGCCGGCGCTAAATAAAGAGCCACGTCATCGGGGTCTGCTGCCCTTGTGGATCCTGCCACCTGAGGCAGCAGCTTCATATTGCCTCATGGGTGGGCCGGCGCTAAATAAAGAGCCGCGTCATCGGGGTCTGCTGCCCTTGTGGATCCTGCCACCTGAGGCAGCAGCTTCATATTGCCTCATGGGTGGGCCGGCACTAAATAAAGAGCCACGTCATCGGAGTCTGCTGCCCTTGTGGATCCTGCCACCTGAGGCAGCAGCTTCATATTGCCTCATGGGTGGGCCGGCACTAAATAAAGAGCCACGTCATCGGAGTCTGCTCCTGTGGATCCTGCTGCCTGAGTGGGCTGCGTCACCTTGTCTCATGGGTGGGCCGGCCCCAAATAAAGAGCTACATCATCGGGACCTGCTGCTTCTGTGGATGCTGGTACCCAAGGTGGTGGCCTCACTTTGCCTCATGGATGGGCCAGCCCTGAATAAAGAGCTACATCGGGATCTGCTGCCTCTGTGGATCCTGCCACCCGAGGCAGCTGTCTCACCTTGCCTCATGGGTGGGCCGCCCTGTGAGAGAGGGAGGAGGGGGAGAGAGAGAGAGAGATGCTGGTGTGTACTGAACTCCAAAGCTACAGCAGCGCCCTGTGAAATGCAGGCAAGCAGGGCGCATGAGCTTCCTTCCTTCCCAATAATGGAACAGAGGTAGCCAGCAGGTGCCGTGATGCAGCATCTCGGCCTCAGAGAGAGGCGGGGGAGCGCGAGAGCAATTGCAGAGGGAGGGGGGGTTGTTAGGCACCAAAATCCTGCATGCGGGATTTCCCCCGCTCTCTCGTGCCTATGCAATTCCTGCCCTTCTCCCTTCCCCCTCGAGATTTGCTGCAGAGACAAGCAAATGAAAAAGAAAGGGAAGAGTATTAGCTGACATGTCCCTGGATCCCATGGAAAACACCACAGATTTCTTTGCTTACCAGCTCTTTTTATTTTAAGTTGGCTTCAAACCTGTAATTGTGTAGGTGTATGTAGATATACATATATACACACATATAAATATTCGTATCTCTTCCCTCTCACCTTCCTTTCACCCAGTTTCTCTGGCACTGGTTTATAAATGCTGCTATGTAGGAATGATGAGAAAGTTGCACCAGCAGAAGGAATGGATATATGCTGTTGGTAAAAAGAGAGGGAGTTGAACTGCAGGGAGGGACAGACACTTTTCTATGTATTAATTTGTATAGTGCCATCTTTGCACATGGTGCTTTGCAAAAAACAGATATGAGAGGTGCCATACCCCTCTTTGCTACCTGAAATAGACCCAGGGAAAAGAGAGAGAATGGGGGAAGGGGAAGAATGTGTGGTTATTTCAATTTGGCTTAGAGTAAATTATAGGGACTAGCGGGATTACCCAAAAGCTTTCCAGAAAAAGAAATGACGCTGGTAAGACTGTAAAATATTGTGTAGGGAGTAGAAACAATTTATTCTAGGGTACTGGTCAACATACTGGTTCCACTCCCAGTGTAAAAGGTGCAGAAAAGTTGGGTGAAGCTGTAAGCCATGGGATCTTTCGGATGATGAATGGGATACAAATCAATGAAAAATAAGAGTTAAATTAGATGGAAAGGACTCTTGAACATCTTTTCTCATATTGCTGTTGCTGTAGGAGAAGCAGCATCTGCTGAAATTCTATGCAATTAGAAAAGATGAGGGAGCAAAGTGCTTTATAATACTTAGATCACTTCTAGACAACCTACTTATTAAGCATTCCATTCTGTTTTGTTTGCACAAAGTTTACAGGGACATTAGACCAAATCAGCTGTGTTCACATTCCTGCTTGCTGGTCGCTTGCTTTGTTTCCAGTGCTGGGTTTTTAATCTGTGTTGACATGACATTAGGCAAAATGCATATGTATCCTGTACTTGGGGAAATCCCAGCTTGGAAGAAAGGCAGGATATAAATACATTAAATAAATAAATAAATAAATAAATAAATAAATAAATAAATTTGTTTAGAAAATGCTACCATTTGATGTGTTGTTTCTCAAACCAGCTTCACACCAAATGGAGTCCTTAAGCCGTTCCTAATTTGGCTCTAGCCAAGGTATGAACACCTTGCATGGGGTAAAACTATCCCTTACCAGACAGCACCCCCTGGTTGTGTACAAAGCTAGTGGAAAGAGCTATGAAATGTGGGGGGAACTCCTTTACTTCACTCTAATGTAGTAATCTTCATGGATGGCAGAAAGTGAGGAGGAATTAAAGAACCTCTTAATGAGGGTGAAAGAGGAGAGCACAAAATATGGTCTCAACATCAAAAAAACTAAGATCATGGCAACCGGTCCCATCACCTCCTGGCAAATAGAAGGGGAAGAAATGGAGGCAGTGAGAGATTTTACTTTCTTGGGCTCCATGATCACTGCAGATGGTGACAGCAGTCACAAAATTAAAAGACGCCTGCTTCTTGGGAGAAAACTGATGACAAACCTAGACAGTATCTTAAAAAGCAGAGACATCACCTTGCCGACAAAGGTCCGTATAGTTAAAGCTATGGTTTTCCCAGTAGTGATGAATGGAAGTGAGAGCTGGACCGTAAAGAAGGCTGATCACCGAAGAATTGATGTTTTTGAATTATGGTGCTGGAGGAGACTCTTGAGAGTCCCATGGACTGCAAGAAGATCAAACCTATCCATTCTGAAGGAAATCAGCCCTGAGTGCTCACTGGAAGGACAGATCTTGAAGCTGAGGCTCCAATACTTTGGCCATCTCATGAGAAGAGAAGACTCCCTGGAAAAGATCCTGATGTTGGGAAAGATGGAGGGCACAAGGAGAAGGGGACGACAGAGGATGAGATGGTTGGACAGTGTTCTCGAAGCTACCAGCATGAGTTTGACCAAACTGCGGGAGGCAGTGGAAGACAGGAGTGCCTGGTGTGCTCTGGTCCATGGGGTTACAAAGAGCTGGACACAACAACTAAACAACAACAAAGGTGATAATGCGAACATAACCTATGTATTAAGCCAGGGCCATCTTAAGCATATCTGGCACCATGATGCAAAGCTCCCTCCGTTGCCCCCGCCGCCGGTCTCCCAGAGTTTTTTAGGGAGGACGGTGCTGCCGGCAGGGCTGAAGGAGGCGGGCAGCGACTGGAGGGTTGCTCCTCCAGTGGGGAAGAGGCGGAGGCTGGACGCGGTGCCTCCTGGATCAGCTGGTGGCTTTGTGCAGATGGCAGATGGAGGCTGCGGGCGTGGTGCTGCTTTGGAATGACGGAGGCAGGCGAGGGTGGTGAGCTATGCCGGGAGGTGCCGTGTTCAGCCTCTGCCTCTTCCCTAGCGCCCTCCAGAACTTGGCGCCCCACACCACTAGCCAGTGGCGTAGCGTGGGTTGTCAGCACCCGGGGCAAGGCAAGTTATTTGCGCCCCCTAACCCATGGATTTGCGCCCCCTAACCCATGGATTTGCCCTAACCCCAGATGTTGCGCCCGGTGCGGCCGGCCCCCCTGCACCCCCCACGCTACGCCACTGCCACTAGCCTCTATGGGCAAGATGCCCCTGTATTGAGCATTTGTTTGCAGGGAGGTTAGACAACATTGCATCAAGGAAATGTTTCCTTGTCACAAAATGTCCAATGGGGGGATTATGGGATTGTTGTGGAGCAACTCCAGATCACCCTGCATTTGCTGGTATGTGATTGAATCCCACCCCAAAATAGTAACAGCCTGGAAGTGCCCTTAGTGTTCATTCTTCCTACAAACTGCACAGGTAGGCGAGTGTTATGTACTGAGTTGAATAGGATCCAAACTGCAGCAGTCTGATTGGTCCTAGAACAATAGGATTCAGAATGCAGCAGTCTGATTGGTCCTAGAACAATGCAGCAGTATGATTGGTTGGCAGGAACCACCCAATCATGCTCCAGATAGAAGTGAATCCACAACCTGATTGGCTTACAGTAGAATTCCGGAATTAGCCAATCATGTGCAGCCCATTGTGTAAATAATGTATATAAAGCAGATACTTTGAGGGGACTTTCATTCATTCCTCCTCACCACTATGAGCTGAATAAAGAGCATGAAATCACTTTGCGACTCTGAGTATATTTCAGCGAGGATGCTCCCTGTTTACAGACAGGGAAACTGAAGAGCACAATGTATACCTTGCCCAGCATTGCACAACGAATCTATGACAGGTGGATCTTGAACCCAAAGAGATCCAGGTTTCCCTCTTTCTGAAGCCTGAACCACAGAACAGATGAAAGCTGTGGAATTCTTGTGCCTTTCATTCCCACACTAAACACTAGCCTTTACTGAGACAATTAATGACTAGCACATTTCCAGAATTCCACACAGCTTGGTAATCTTGCATGAAATGAGTTTAAAGATTATATTAATCAGTATGTAACAAGAGAGGGTGGGAGAAAGAGAGAAGGTCATATGCGGGCACACAAAGCCATGTGTCCCATCACAATCCACCACCCCTCACCCCACCTTTGTGTTAGACTTCCAATATACTCAATTGCAATTTCTTTCCACTTCTATTACTTTCTTTCGCACACCCTTAACCTAATTTCATGCTTCTTTTTCTGTTACACATTGTTATCCATCTTATTTAGTATTTCAGTATTTAAAACTGAACTTGTTTACTCTAATAGGAGTTCTGATTTTTCAATATGGTTTTGGAAGTATCCTTTAAACACCTTCCAGTCCCTGTCTATCTTCTCTTTTGTGATCCTTCTAATTTTTCCCATTGTTTTGGATATATTGTAATACTCCAATAATTTGGCAAGCCACTTTGTTTTTGTCGGTATAATACTACTTTTCCAATTTTTCGCAATCAATAGCCTTGCGGCTACTGTTGCATATAAATATAATGTCTTGTCTTCTTCCTTTAGACTTCCTGGTACTATTCCCAATAAAAAACCTTCTGGTGTTTTCCTAAATGAATATCTGAATTTTTTTTTTCATTTCGTTATATATTGTTTCCCAAAATTGTTTGATGTTTAAACAATTACACCATATATGCATCATAGTACCTTTTCCAATGTTGCATCTCCAGCAGACATTGCTACAATTTTTATTCATTTTTGCTATTCTTTCAGGTGTTAAATACCATCTATGTTGTATTTTGAGGTAATTTTCAATATATAACACATAGTGAATTTCATATCTTCTTTCCACAATTTTTCCCATTGTTCAAACATAATATTCTTCCCAATATCTTGCGCCCATTTAATCATGGATGCTTTAACCAGTTCATCCTTTGTTTCCCACTCCAAGATCAGATTATACAGTTTAAATATATTTTTTTATTTTTCTTGTATTAAGTATTTATCAAATTTTGATATTTCTTTTTCAAATCCTAACTTTTTGTCTTTCGCTAATCTATACTTAATTTGAATATATTGGAACCAGTCACTAATATGAGCTTTAATTTCTGTATAATGCTTTAATTCCAATTCTCCGTTTTCTTCCTTTAATACAATTTTATAAGTAGCCCAATTTTCTTTCATATTTAATTTTTTCACTGCGACAGTTTCTGCCAGTGATGGGAAAAGGAATTATCTGTGGGAATAAGTGTAGGTATGTTTGAACATTTTTAAGGACTGTATGAAATGTATGTTTGTATGCCTGTATATTTGCAATATGTGTGTATTAATGCTGAATTATTTTAATAATAAAAACTTTTCAAAACAAAAAAACAAAGCCTTTGGAGTTCCCTTCATACTTACTGGCATGAATTGCATCCAACTACATTTTCAAGTGATACCTCCTTG
This sequence comes from Podarcis filfolensis, assembly GCF_964270895.1. Lineage (NCBI taxonomy): Eukaryota > Metazoa > Chordata > Lepidosauria > Squamata > Lacertidae > Podarcis > Podarcis filfolensis. The sequence continues at coordinate 7,532,354 of NC_139604.1, forward strand.
TACAGTTTGCTCATGCTTGAGATCTGGGCTAATCACCTTGTTTTAGATCAAGAATGACCAGTGGCCCTGGAGGCAAGAAGCCACGTGTCCTTGTAGCGTATAGCTTGGTTTGATTAGTAGAGTAACCATTAGCTCTGTGATCAGCTAGGTCCTACTTCCTGTACACATGTAACATCCACATTTTACAGATGGAGCTGAAGATGATCCTCCCTTTTGGGCAAAGAGTTGGACTAGATATCCCTTTGTTCCCCTTCTACTTTGTGCTAGGAGGCCTTTGGGAGAATATTGCTGGACCGTGCTGGATTCAAGCTGTATGCAGCTATTCTAGTCTTCATTGCTATGCAGAAAATCTTCAAAGCATGTGGCACAAATATCTCCTAAAGGCTCACGAGCCAGAAATAAAAGCACCCCAAAACTTTGGTTATGGAAACAAGTATTTCATTAGTGTGTGTTTACATGTGAGATGCGTTATATGCCACAAATATGAATCTGCTCAGCAGGCCTCAACAGGTATGGCTCCATCAAAGGTGCCAACTGAGCGCAGGAATGTTAACTCAGTTCCATATAGTTTCTTTGAAGTATTCCTCAGTCTTCGTACAGCAGCCCAGCTCATTCTCAGAAACAGCTACCAATGTAATGAATATTTTAAAAGATAAATTTAGCTTCAAAGAAACACTGCAAGCAACCTCTTTTTGTGCTCATTCTATGGCTACAGATATCAGGAAACATGTAGGTACTGCCTCCTTTGGAGAGAAAAAATAGAGTAAACACTTCTACGGCATCTGAAAATAGATATTCCTGGCTCGGGGTGGATTTCATTATATGGGTGGCATAATAATTCTCTACTATCCTCACAGGGCCATCCAGCAAAACTTTTTACAAATAGTACATTGGCTTTCCCAGTTTGGCCAACAAGATAACACTGTAAGCCCCTTGAATGCCCAATATGGTTTGCTTGTAAAACATTTCAAGGATATATAGAAAAAAAATGCTTGCATCCATTATGATTTGGAGTCTGCTTTGTTGGTACGTTTTAGTGACTACATCCTCTGAGCATCATCTAGCATAGCTGTAAACTTACAGATTTGAAAACAAGGGACCAGCAGCCTTGAAAATAAGGGACCAGCAGCCAAAATAAGGGACCTGCAGCCTCACCTGTTCCAGGCACTCCAGTCTTCCTGTCCTCCTGCAGTCTGGTCAAACTCATGCTGGTAGCTTCAAGAACACTGTCCAACCAACTTTGTAACCAGAGGTTCAACTGAAGAGAATCTGAATCACATGCACCACAAGGCCTATGCAGCCTCAACTTAAGATGGCTCCCCGGCCTGGCTTTGCACTGCAAAGTTTGCAGCAGCACGTGCAACAAAATGGCGTCCAGCATTCAAAAACCCCCTCAGCTTGCATTAACTAGCCACACACAAGGCATGCAAGCTCCACCCCCAGTCGTTCTTAGACTTCTTATAGGGTGAGCAACACAGCCAAGCAACACAGTTGGAGCCTCCCTCCTCCCTGGCCGGCAGGGAGGGAGGGAGAGGAGCTGCTTCCTTTGAAATTTAAGGGACATCCATCATTAAGGGACAGCAGCGGGACATGGCGCTGGAATAAGGGACTGTCCCTTCAAATAAGGGACACTTGACAGCTATGTCATCTAGTCCTGTGTTGTCTGCTTTGTTGGTACATTTTAGTGACTACACCCTGAGCATCATCTAGTCCTGTGTTGTGGGATGTTTCGTTGTTTATAATGAGGAATGTGGACAAGGCATTTAGAGAAGTGCAGCCTACCACCTGCCTGCTTGATCCCTGCCCCTCCTGGCTCATAAAATCAAACATCAAATATATAATTGGCTGAGCTGGGAAGTGATAATATCTCTCTGCAAAAAGGGATGGTGTCTGCCAACCATTTTAAAAGAAGCAGTCCAAAAGCCATTCCTAGAGATTATGCCTTTATAGATAACCATGTTTAAGCAGCTGGTTACTGGATAATTATTGATTCTCTTGGATGCTCATTTTCTTAATTTATTCTGGGTTGGGGGTCAGGATTTGGCAGTAAAACAGCTTTGGTTCCCCTGGTGGATGACTTACAATGGGAGAATGACATTCTAGATCAGAGATAATGAGTTCTCAAGGTGTCAGACTGCTTTATTATGCCCACCATGTTTCAGAATGAAGAAATTCCTTCAACAAGGGCAACACTTCTCACCTGCAAATATAAACTTCTGTAGCTTTATCGTTTGCTGAATCCACTGCTAAGAAGTGTTTCCCCCAATGAGAGAACTTCTTAATTCTGAAATGCTTCAAGCACATTAATTTTGGGGGCACTTTGCAAACTTGTTCTCTGTTCAGCTTTTTCTGCATCCAGTGCAATCCTCCCTTTTTTGGTGGTGAGTAGGCTTTCAATACCATGTGAAGCAGCTATCTGGGATGGGGATTAATTGCATTGTATTCCTTTCCTGTCTCAGTGGCTTTTTCCCAAAGGTAGTGCTAGCCAACTTCTACTGTGCCGTGACTGGTTAGCTATATGATATTCTGCATCTTTGTTTCTGTCCTCCATGCTGTTTAAAATCTATATGGCATTTTAGGTGTGATGACATTTGTTATGTACTGAGTTGAATAGGATCCAAAATGCAGCAGTCTGATTGGTCCTAGAACAATAGGATTCAGAATGCAGCTGTGCTGGTCCCGAGGGCTAACAGAGGCGAGGTCCGAGTCCAGTCCGAGGTCGAAGGTGCAGTATGGAGGCAGTCCATAAAAGTTGAAGCTGGATGCAGGGCAGGCAGTCAGGTGAGGTCAGGAGCTCCAACAGGATAGCAGGACAGGGTCCAGGCAGGAACTGAGAACCAACAAAGTTGCTCCCGCAACTTGGGACTGAAGCTGGCTGGCTTTTATCTGCCCCGAGGCACAGGGCGGTCCCGATCCTCAGGTGACTCGCCTCTCCTGGCCTGGAGGCAAGCACTCCTCCTGCAGGAACTTAGTTCCCTCCGCCTCTCTGCCCTGAGCCTCTGCAGCTCAGGAGAAGCTGGAGGGTTACTGGACCCAGAGGCAACCTCCTTCTCCCCTGACGGGGCTGAGAGTGGAGCACCTGCAGGCAATGGGTCCTCCATCACCTCAGGAGCCAGAGCAGACTCAGCTGGTGCCTGCACCTGAGGATCCAGCACAGGTGAGGACCCTTCAGGCTCAGGCCCCAGCCCCGGCTCAGCTGGTTCTGGAGGTGGGGAATCCTGTGCAGGCTGGGATTCCTCAGGTTCAGCATCCGAATCCAAATCCCAGGCCATCACAGCAGCAGTCTGATTGGTCTTAGAACAATAGGATTCAGATTGCAGCAGTCTGATTGGTCCTAGAACAATAGGATCCAGAATGCAGCAGTCTGATTGGTCCACAGGAGCCACCCAATCCAGCTTCAGGTGGAAGTGAATCTGCAACATGATTGGCCTACAGGAGAATTCCAGAATTAGCCAATCACATGCAGCCCATTGTGTAAATAATGTATATAAAGCAGACATTCTGGGGGAACTTCCATTTCCTCCTCACCGCTATGAGCTGAATAAAAAGCATGAAATCCACTCTCGACTCCGAGTATATTTCAACATTAGTACATTGATAACACCCAAGACTACTGCTCTTTTTATGTGTCAGACTCGGGAGATTCTGTGGAAGTACTATGATTGGAATTGAACTAGATGGTTGACAGTGAGCTACAGCTCAGTCCTGAGAAGGCAGAGATGCTGATGGCAGGTGCTTGGACTTTGTCTGTTTTGGTTGGAGCGGCAATCTCCCTGAGGGAGCAGCTTTACACTCTGGGGCTGCTATTCAATCCAGGCATATATTTGGAAGCCCAAGTGACTTTGGTAGCACGTCACGTCTCCCAGCTGCTAAAGCTGGTACACCAGCTGCATCCTCTCCTAGACAAAGATTGTTTGGCCAGAGTTAGGCATGCTGTAGTAATGTTTCCTTCCAGAAACATTGCTGTGTGAGGGTGCCCTTCAAGAGTCCTTGTTCTGGAAACTTAGGTTAGTACAAAATCCAGCAGCAAAACTGCTTACTGGAACTGTAAGGCGTCTTGTAAATTGTAAAAAACTTTACTGTCTTCTGGTCTGTTTCCAGATCTAGGTCAAGGTTCCACTTTTAAACTTTGAAGGCCCAAATAGCTTGGACTAAAGTATCGCAAATATAGTCACAAAGATAAAGTATCACAAAGTTACATATTCTCCCACTTTAAGGTTGCCACGTGTCTTATTTTACACTGGTATTGGATTGCACTGTGAGTGACTTACTAGTACAGACGTTTCACATCTCTGAACCTAACATTCTAGTTATTGCACCATATGGCCAGTAGGTAAAGGTAAAGGGACCCCTGACCATTAGGTCCAGTCGTGGCCGACTCTGGGGTTGCGGCGCTCATCTCGCTTTATTGGCCGAGGGAGCCGGCGTACAGCTTCCAGGTCATGTGGCCGGCATGACTAAGCCACTTCTGGCGAACCAGAGCAGTACATGGAAACGCCGTTTACCTTCCCGCCAGAGCGGTACCTATTTATCTACTTGCACTTTGACGTGCTTTTGAACTGCTAGGTCGGGAGGAGCAGGGACCGAGCAACGGGAGCTCACCCCATCGCGGGGATTCGAACCGCCGACCTTCTGATCGGCAAGCCCTGGGCTCTGTTGTTTAACCCACAACGCCACCCGCGTCCCAGTATGGCCAGTATGTAGATAGTAATATGCTGCTTCAGTAATCTACAGATTCCACATAATCTTTCGCATAGGATGCTCCCAAGAAATCTTATCTATATAAAATAACTTCATGCCAATAGGTTGGAGTTTCTTTAAAGATCATATCCAAATTCTGACAGGCTGATTCATCAGTTCCAGTCAGGTGGGAAGAAAGAGGAATGCCCATTAAATATTTACACTTAACTGGGGCAAAATGGAAGTTCTCCATTTAATGGTAATGAGCTTTCGTGTCCTGCAGGAATTGGGATCAATAAGCTTTCTTGTTGCTTTAGAAGACAGAGGTCAAAATAAGCAGATAAAAGACCTGCTCTTTAAAAATTAAGCAACACCCCCCGCCGCATTTGTGACTATTCTGATCAAGAACCCCCTGTCACTTTCCTTGTTTTAAAGGTTTGATGCTTAACTTGTATCCTAAACGTAAAAGTTTGGGAAAGTGGCCAGCCTTAAAATTGTAGCCGCCACCTGCTGGTGGGAAACTGCCAGGAGAATGGACCATATAGGATGGACTGAATCTGCAATGCTGGGTACGGTTTGTTTTTATTTGCACGTTTAGTGGCAGAGCTGATGTCGTTAAATGCAGGAACAATACAAGAAATTGGATTGCAAGAATGATGCTTGTAATAATTGCAGTTGTGCAATTGTGGAAGTTGTGGAAGATGCTGTATGTCCTTGCAGGCACTGCCTGCCTTAACCTTGACTGGAATGTTCAAGGTGTTAAAGGCAGTTTATTTATTTAAAGAATTCAGACCCTCCATGTCTCAAAGTGGCTTATGGGGAATGGGACATCCACATGTGAGAGCTACAGATTTGTGATCTGGGCGATGTCACACCAAATACATGTTTTGGCCTACCATCTTAATTCAAAATGGCGGCCGTCAGCGTAATCCTCTCCCCCCACTTCAGGAACCCTCATGCCAATTTTACAGTGGTATCTTAAGAGGCTGGTGGACCTATACCCCCCCCCAAAAAAAAACAGACAAAGTCACACCAATGTGATGTTTTGCCCTGCTATCTTGATTCAAAATGCCTGAGGTGGCACAATGACAATGAAAACTGCCATGCCACATTGGAAGCCCTCACACCAAGTCTGTGGATGATCTCTCAAGAGGCATCCAAACACATAACAGAACAAGCAAACAAACAGACAGACAAACCATTTTCCAAAACATATAGAAGATCTTGTTCTTATGTCTCAGGTGTGTTACATCGCATATGCTGCCAATATATACATTGAGGTTCTAGGTTCCCAGAGTGAGGGGTCTTAAACCAGGAGGTCTAGCACAGGCATAGGCAAACTTGGCCCTCCAGATGTTTTGCGACCCAAACTCCCATGATCCCTAGCTAACAGGACCAGTGGCCAGGGATGATGGGAGTTGTAGTCCCAAAACATCTGGAGGGCCAAGTTTTCCTATGCCTGGTTTAGCAGAATAAATGTAACCTATAGACCTAGGAACCTGATCAATGGTTCTAATATAATTGGTGTTATATAAATAGCCTCAGAAACGCTATCCTTACCTGCACTTGTCCATCGACCTTGTTTTGTGCTGCATAGTGCTTTCTTTTTTGCTTCCTTCCTGTGATAAATATACCCCATGGAAGTGGAAGAAGTTTCTGAGCCGCCGCTCCGTGCTCTATCAGTCTGACGACTTCAGTTGCAGCGGCAGCAATTTTCTTGTGCTACCTAAGACTTGCTCAGCTAGACGAGAAGAGGCAATTTCTACTAACCTATAACTAAAGGAAGGATAATCTCTCTAAAGATGTAAGAATGTCACTGTGCAGCCCTCGCTGGGGGATTTGCAGTGCTTTATCACAATCCTGGATTTGCATGAAGTCCGGGTGGGGAGAGGGGAGCAAACGTGAAGGAGGCTTGTGCAACAGCAGTAGCCATGGCACAGAAACGGGAAGGGAGACACACCGAGAGGGGGAAAGGGGTGGTTTAAACTTTAAAGCAGCAGCAGAGGTTTGAGCAAAGTGGGGGTGGAGGTATGCTGAGTGGCAAAAAGTGATGATTTAAAACAGTGGGTGGTGCTGTGGGTTAAACAGAGCCTAGGACTTGCCAATCAGAAGGTTGGCGGTTTGAATCCCCGCGACGGGGTGAGCTCCCGTTGCTCGGTCCCTGCTCCTGCCAACCTAGCAATTTGAAAGCACATCAAAGTGCAAGTAGATAAATAGGTACCACTCTGGCGGGAAGGTAAACGGTGTTTCCGTGTGCTGCTCTGGTTCACCAGAAGCGGCTTAGTCATGCTGGCCACATGACCCGGAAGCTGTACGCCGGCTCCCTCGGCCAATAAAGCGAGATGAGCACCACAACCCCAGAGTCGGTCACGACTGGACCTAATGGTCAGGGGTCCCTTTACCTTTACCTAAAGCAGTGGCAGAAGTTTGCATGCTAGTGGGGATTGCACAATAGAAGGGGGAGGCATGGACATTGGGGTGAAGTTGAAACGGGGGTGCAAAGCAGGGCTGCCGAATAGAAGAGAGAGGTGGCTTCAGAAATGGGTTTGGAACATGGGGTGGGAACAGAAAGCTCAGTCTATGGGGTTAATGTGCAGAAAATGGCAGGAGGCTGGAGAATGGAGGGAGCAGGAGTGCAGCCTCTAGTATTATTACATAAGCCTGGGGTTTTTTTTGGGGGGGTGGAATCTAGCTGTGGACACTTGCTCTTACACTGCTTCGGAAAAAGTTTAACGTTTTCTGGCTGTTGTTGTTTAGTCATTTAGTTGTGTCCGACTCTTCGTGACCCCATGGACCAAAGCACACCAGGCACTCCTGTCTTCCACTGCCTCCCGCAGTTTGGTCAAACTCATGCTGGTAGCTTCAAGAACACTATCCAACCACCTCGTCCTCTTCTCCTTGTGCCCTCCATCTTTCCCAACATCAGGGTCTTTTCCAGGGAGTCTTCTCTTCTCATGAGGTGGCCAAAGTCTTGGAGCCTCAGCGTCAGGATCTGTCCTTCCAGTGAGCACTCAGGGCTGATTTCCTTAAGAATGGAGAGGTTTGATCTTCTTGCAGTCCATGGGACTCTCAAGAGTCTCCTCCAGCACCATAATTCAAAAGCATCAATTATTCGGCGATCAGCCTTCTTTATGGTCCAGCTCTCACTTCCATACATCACTACTGGGAAAACCATAGCTTTAACTATACGGAGCTTTGTCGGCAAGGTGATGTCTCTGCTTTTTAAGATGCTGTCTAGGTTTGTCATTGCTTTTCTCCCAAGAAGCAGGCGTCTTTTAATTTTGTGACTGCTGTCACCATCTGCAGTGATCACGGGGCCCAAGAAAGTAAAATCTCTCACTCCCTCCATTTCTTCCCCTTCTATTTGCCAGGAGATAATGGGACCAGTGGCCATGATCTTCGTTTTCTTGCTACAGTCTGTAAACAGGCTCTAACCAAACCCTATGGGTGAGAAAGCAAGGCTAATTTCCCACCTCTCCTTTTCAACCCTGGCGCTGCAGAACAGTTACATGAGCCTTGGCCACCTACACAGTTGTCTGAGATGTTCTGCTTTCACTTTCGCTGAGAACAACATGCTCCCCTCGCATTTCTTGTTCAGCAGATCGCAAATTCCTAACTCATCAGAAGATAAGATGTGTGCTTGGTCAGATGCAACCTGTCCCCTGCTGATACCCATATCCTGTTGTCAAACTGGACAGCTCCTAGCCTCATTTGTGTAGACCAGCCTTTGCCAACCTGGTGCCCTCCAGGTGTTTGGGACTATCACTCCCATCAGATCCAGCCCAGCCCTTTTGGCTTCCCATTCTCCTTTCACCCACCTTGAAGAAAGAGTCGTCTTCTCTTGTTCTTCTCCTTTGCTGAAAGGGAGAAACTGTGAGTATAAGAACAGGGCACATGCTGTGCACAGGAGAGCAAGTAGTGTGCGAGAGTGAGCATCCATGTGTTCCCCGTGCACATATGTGTATTTGCATGGCCTATCTTGTTTGTTTGTTTGTTTGTTTATTAAATTTATCTCCCATCCTTCCTCCCAAAGGAATTTGGTCTCCCAGTCAAACATCCCTCTCTGTGTTAGTGTATTCAGAATCTCAGGAGGAGACAAGGGCTAGATCTACACACATGGAAAAAAACAACAAGCCATTAGATTGTTATAACAAAAGAAAAAAAAACCCTATGTAAAATTGCATGAAGTTTTTTTTGCTCTACAGCACTATTAGGTGTCACATTTTTACAACAGAGTTACAAGGATATAACTGAGTGTAGCTTAGTCCAAAAATTCCATAATTGAAAGATGACCAGAGTTATCAAAAGCTATTGTTTCTCTGCATTCACTATGTTTCCAGATATGTGGTTTCCACTATCCCATTTGGACAGATGCACTGAAAAAGGATCAGCGGCCACACTTGCCAACCTGCCCTTTTCCAACACACACACACACACACACACACACACACACACACACCCTGACAATGATTTCTGCACAAAAGACACCATGTTTGCATAAGAGCCTACACACATAGATCCTAACCCATACAGACCCCACATGAATTTTGGGGTGCCCATTCATTTAGTTGTGCACATGGGGGTGGCCCCTTGGCAACAGAGGCAGATTTAGTGGAATGTGACCAGTTTGCCTGCACTGGGCGCCAAATCAGGGGGACACTGCAACAATGACTTAGAACAGAAGGCGGGGGGCAGGGGCGTGCACTGATTTTCAGCATCACTGAAATTTGAAAGCCCAAAGCCCACCACTGTTTCACAACCATTACATCCAGTGCACAGGGCGAACTCACTGGAGTGTGTTAGAGAAGTGGGTTTACTCCCCAACGCCCCCGGCACAAAGATGACTAGGGACTTGGGAGCAGAACGAATGCCTTTCCAGCATGCAGATATAACTCCTCTTTACCCAGATGTGACTGCTTGGAGCAGTGCCATGTGAATTAATGCGTGACCTTATCCATTGGATAACTTCATCCTCCGTGTGCGCGAGGATGGATTTGCAAAAAGAGAAACCATGTGGTTGCAGAGCAGGGGTAGGGAGCCAGATGCCACCCACAGACAGATTCATCAGGCTCTGCGCACCCTGCTCCCGTGCACCAGCTGTTTAGCGAGGAGCAGCTGGGTGGAGAAAGGGCTTTGCTCTTGTACAGGGTGTTCCAATTGCAGCACCTTCCTCTGCAAGAAGATCAAAGCCAAGGGGGATGTGTCAAAGCAGGCTTGTGTTCCACTCCGGGGCAATTCCAACCCCAAAACTGCAAAAATACGGCCCTTTTTTGAATTCTCCAAACTCTTCATTGGGCACGACGTTACCCGGAGCAAGGGGTATAGTGGAGCAAAACGAAAAGGAGAAACACTCGTCTGGATGTTGTGAATCCAGTGTACGCACTCAGTTCAAATATAGAGAGAGCTAGCTGAGTAAGCTCCTCCCAGGTGCTACAAAACCTGCAGGTTTTATTTGCTCAAACAATGGGGTATGTCGCCACTGCTTCTTTATCTCAGAATCCTAAGCATGTAACCCAATCTCTCTGGTACTGGGGAGAGGTTGACTCAACCTGCAATCCCCATTTAAGAACTTAGGTCTGCAAGCCGACCTCGATAGGATGTGGCCCCCTCCACTTGCAAACCTTTCTCACCCCTCTTGCAGAGTATACTTTACAGGATCTTGCCCAGGTCTCAGGCTCTGCTTTTCGTTGTTTGCCCTGCCCCTCTGAAGGGGGAAGGAATGGGTTCTGTGTGTTTTTCCTTCTCCAAGGGAGCATTTCTAAAATCCATTAACTTGAGCTCTTGAATCAATCTATAAACAGTAGGCCAGCTGTATAAACAAGTGCTCAAAGCCCTCTCCTTTATCAGTCCGTGACGGCAATGGATGACCTTGCCAGTTCCGTGGAGCAGGGATGGCACATCTGGGTCTTATCTTACATCCTGACCACAAAAAGACGCACAGACCTTGTCAGGTCTGACAAGAGACCCGGGAACAGTGCCAGGAGTGTTCTTAGAGTTGGTGACATCCTGCCCCAAGATAAGAGTATAGGAACAGGAACAACCTTTTATGGTCAAGAGTACCGGAACAGGAATATCTGTTTATGGTCATGGATGTCAACTTGCGTGTATGAGCTGACGTGGTTGGATTCCTGGGGAAGGGGGGAGAGGGTGCCTGGAGGATATATATACTGCATGAAATTTCTCATTTCTTTGGACTTGCTGTGGACTGACCACACAAGTGCCTTCTGCTATCCGGAGAGCAGAATAAACTCTTTCTCTGAATAAACCTTGGTGTCATTTGACTTCCTTCCTCCCTCCCGGGAGCAACGCAGACCCCACCAGTTGGTAAAGTCTAATAAGGCTACATGGCATTGCCAGAGAGGCCAAAACAGGACCAATCAATAGATGACATTGAACATGCAGTTTGGAGCTATATATGCGGTTGTGTTTTTTTTAAAGGCTACATAGCAGCCGCCGCAGGTCCCAGTCAGGATCAGGCCTTTTGCACGGCTATCCCTAAGGAAACCCCTTTCCCTCGGGCTAAAATAGTTTTAAGAAGTGCATCCGACAAAGTTGTCCTGTCTGTATAATGACTTCCAGTTCCACGGCAGACCTTCCCCTCCTCCCCAGATGCCGCTCAAATCTGCTCTTGAGGTTTCCTCAACCCTCCACAGTGGTTTGGGGGAGATGAGAGGGAAAGGTAGTTCCCCTGCACAAACAGAAGTCCTTGCACAGGCATAACAACTTCGTTAGATACAATGCAGATTTATTAAAACAAACAAGCAAACAGGTAAAACACAAGTATAAAATTAAGTGCAACGATCCCAAGCAAAACAGAACGGTATAAACTCAACAAAAGAGATGGGTTGCACACAAAAAAGTACCGTATTTTTTGCACCATAACACTCACTTTTTTCCTCCTAAAAAGTAAGGGGAAATGTCTGTGTGTGTTATGGAGGGAATGCCTACGGGCGGCATGCCTAAGGATTTTCCTCCTCTAAAAACTACGTGCGTGTTATAGAGCGAAAAATACGGTACCTTAACTGCCAAAAGGTCCTGGAGGAATAGCACATAGGAAGTACTCACATTGAAAACTACATTAAATAATTTTCTGCCGTCCCATGAAAAGAGTATAAGACTGGCTGAACATCCCACATAATGGACAGGGTGTGAACAATAGCCAAGAGGAGTTCATTTATTAATCAGATCAGGGCAAACTGTTAAAACTTCAGGTACATGGATTTGACTTCCAACCATGAAGCTACCAAGAACTTTTCCAGCTATGCCATTTGAGTTGACGAGAGACAGCATTCTTGCATAATTTCCTGTGCTCTATCTAATGTTTGCTGCCTCACTCGTGATTTGGGTTGGGGGAAGTCCATTGTCTCGGTGATTCCTTGTCTTCTTAGGTGGACAAGGAGCGCTCTTGCCTGCAATTGGGATGCGGGGAGCAGGCAAGGAATAGTTCTGTTTTTACAGCTTGTGTAACACGTGGGTTACCTTTTCCACTGAAAGGAATAGGCATTTATCAGCAAAAAGTTATTGGCATGTTTCCTCTAACTGGAACTACAGCTTGAGCTGTGGCCAAAGTGAATACTGCTCAGTGTCGAAGCTTGGGTACACAATCTGTGTAGTTTTATTGCAACATCTTGCTTTTCCTTTCCAATTAGACAAGCTCCTCCCATCAGACCACATTCATGGACAGCTTGAAACCTCGGTGCAGATTAAACCATAACACAGCAGTCAGAAGCTCTGCGGTAATTAGGGAACCCTCATTTTAGTGGAAGCAATTTAAAAAGAGACAAACAAAATGATAGAGGCAGTAATTATAATACCATGACCTTGCGTATCATGAAAGTCTATTAAAAGCAACAAATTGACTGGGTTGTTTGGGGATTTATGGACAGCCATTGCAGAGATCTGAATGAGGTGTCAAAGCACGCAAGGCATAGGTTTTTCAGGAAAATGCAGCTTTGCCCAAGGTAACAGGAACTCGACATATGCATTTATCTGAAATTTGCAATGCAGTTTCCCAGCCAAGTAATGTGTACAAAAATGCATATAGTGGGGTAAATTGTGCATACAACTGTGAAAATAAGCCACAAAGATGCATACGCACTTTGCAAAAATGCATATATTGAGAATACTGCGTGCAAAAATGCATATATTAGGAGTGAGAGTCTCCCTAAAATGTTGGTGAACTCTTATGAGGAAAAGGAATTGCAAACTGGAAGTGTGGAGTACTGAATGTAAGCTTGGAGGGTCGGGGAGGAAACTAAGAGAAACCAAAATTGACAGACTGGACCATTCCACACTGCTGGCTTCTGGCCTCAACTCTCACCTTTCCTCTTGGTCCATTGTTATGACGTGAGATGGAATCCAGAGAATCCTAGAGCTTGCAAGCAAGGGTACCAGAATGGTTGCAACTCCCCCTTCCCTGTTGTTTGATTGAGGCCTCTGTAAGGAGCATTCCCTTTCACCACTGCCATTGTTTAAATACTTATATAGCAGCCAAAATGGTCATAGTGCTGTACAGGTATAAAAAGAAAGAAAAAAACAATCCCTGCATTGCCTGCAATCTAACCAATAGCAGCAGAAGGAATTGCTTGCTCTGTTGTCCTTAACCACTGCATTAGTTGGATGGTGTATTCTAGCATATATTGTTGATTGTTTTGTGGTTTGGTGGGTTGAGCTTATTTTATACACGGTACCCTGCCCTGGTGTCTGTATTGATGAAGGGCAAGTTATAAATATTTTTCAATGACCTGATCAAAGCAGGAGAGAAGAGGAAAGTCAACCTTGGGGCAGTTGCTCCTTCCCTGGCCCCAACAGAAGGGGCTAGGCTTTCTGCGGTGTTCTTCTGGAGAGGCGGCCAAAGGGGGTCCCTTGCTAGAAGCTGGCATGTGCCTTCCACCATCACTGCCCAGTCCCATCCCTGAATCTGCACTTCATCTCCATTGGTTGTGGACCGACCTCTTAAGAGATCCATTTCCACACACCTTGGTGTTCTTTTGCCTGCGGAATCAATAGGATTTATTGTTAAGCAAAGGTCTTTAGGGGTTGACAGTCCTGGAAGGAGGTGGTTTGCATCAGGACTTCCTGCATAAGTAATGACAGCGAGATGGAACCTTCATCAATTATCTAAACGTCCCCTTCGTGATGTGCTCAAATTGGAGAAGACGCAGAGAGGGACTCCAGAAGGAAAGCATGCTCTGGCTTCTGTCATTGGCCGGTGCGTGGAGTGGTCCTTAGGCAACTGCCCTCGTCGTCTCCCAGGACTGCAGAGCAGAAAGGGAGCACACAATCTTCCTGGGGACGCAGGGCAAAAGAGGGAAGAACAAAGGATATGATTCCAACCTTTGTAGGGTAGGCTGCACTGAAGCCACACGAGAGCCAGAAATTTTCACACATACCTCTCTGTCCAGAAAGGCAAGGGCAGGGCCAGTCTGATACAGATCTGTTGGGTGGGAGAAACATGCCACCTGAGGTAGGTTGCCTCAGATCGCCTCATTGGTATGCCAGCCATCTTAGGGCAGCAAGCTAGCTTAAGGGCTGCAGGGCAGAGCACATGACACATCTTTCTAGTCACTTTCCACCCCTCAGAATTTGCCGCCTGAGGCAGCTGCCTCACTTTGCCTCACTTTAGAGCTGGCCCTGGGCAAGGGTTGTGATCAAAAATCCTCAAGCCAGGCATGGGGGGGTGGGGGGGGAGAGAGAGCTGGGGAACAGCCTGGGCAGAATGTGGAGGTTCAGAGAAAAAATAACTACCATATTTTTTGCTCTATAAGACTCACTTTTTCGCTCCTAAAAAGTAAGGGGAAATGTGTGGAGCGAATGCAGGCTGCGCAGCTATCCCAGAAGCCAGAACAGCAAGAGGGATTGCTGCTTTCACTGTTCCCTCTTGCTGTTCTGGCTTCTGAGATTCAGAATATTTTCTTTCTTGTTTTCCTCCTCCAAAAACTAGGTGCGTCTTGTGGTCTGGTGCGTCTTATAGAGCGAAAAATACGGTAGTTTTTCTTCTTTTGCCCTCACCCCAGGCAATTGCTCATTCAACGTGAAGAAAATGAAGATGTACCCCTATCCAGGAAATCCTTCGCTCACCCACTGTTGCCATTCTTTCCTCTCCGTCCCCCCAACCCACACTTTCTGCCTGGATTTCTAGGCTTCACGGATCAGGGTTCCTTTCCTCCACGTCATGAGAATCTTTTCTTATTACAAGAGCGTTCCAAGTCGCTCCAGCCCTGTGACGGATTTCAAAGATGTCTACCCAGGCGGTGATCTGAGACACACACTGGTAACAAGGAGGAACGCGCAACACTGAGCGACGCCGTACAGAGGCGGTGGATGGAGCGCTGTTCCCTTTTAATTCCCACTTCTCATTTCCGAGACTCCATTAAAAATCCAGAGTGCCGCTAGTTGGTAGCCCTGTCAGGGGCACAAATCCTTCAGACTGATGCGTTTTATAAATAACCAGTGAATAAGAGATCCCGTTCCCTTTTCTATAAAAATTCTCCTGCAGATGATGAAAAGAGCGATAAATAATTGAACAAAGTGATCTGTTGGTACTAAATGCAGTAACGTGGCATTTATTTTTAAAGAGCCTGCTTATTTATAGGGCGGATTAGTCTACCAGTCTGGGCTGTGTTTAATGAGGAAAACAGTTAAATTGCTGGCGTAGCCTATAGGCTCCCTAGAAAAGGAACTTGATTTACTTCATGGGTAAGGGAGGATTTGGGGACCCTCTTGCACAATGGCAAAATAGGGGGCACATCTCTGTTTCTCTCCTTTTGTATACAGACCCAGCAGATCATTTCCGTTAAAAAAGAAATGAAAAGCCACAGGGACGTCTTGCCTTTCACAGTTGCCATTGGTATACTGCTCAGAACAATATCAAAGGGGGAAGGAGAACAAAGGCTCGTGTGGCACCTTAAAGACAAACAAACACATTTGCTCGAAGGTAAGCTTTTGTGCGCTACAGTCTGCTATAGCCCACTTCATCAGATGAGCTTGGGTATAAAGTTGGCAGGTGTGGGGGAAGTACCGTATTTTTCGCTCCATAAGACGCACCTAGTTTTTAGAGGAGGAAAACAAGAAAAAAAAAATTCTGAACGAAACAGTGGATGCATGATTTTTGTGGTTCGTGCTGCGGCCACAGACATGATATGTGATTTGACGGTGAGTTTGGGGTAGCCCAATGCAAAAATCCATGTGGATCCATGCTTTGTAACCACGTTTTTGCGCCATTGCGGCCCCTGGAAACAGTGGATGTGGTTTTTGTGTGTGCAGGCTGTAGCCATGGACATGCTATGTGATCTGATGGTGAATTTGGGGTGACCCAATGCAAAAATCCCGAGGATCCATGTGCTTTTACCTCCCCCCTCCCAGGCAGCCTCCTTTATTGCTAGTGTCCCTTATCTCTCTTCTGATCCCACCGATCAGCTGCTTCCTTTCAACACCCCCTTCCCTCTTGTTTGCCTTAGTGTCTTTTCCTTAGCTGGAGCAGTTTTTTGCTCCTCCTTTTCTTCTAATTTCTCTCCTCATTGCTTGTTTTAGTATTCCTGTCTCCTCTCCTTGCAAGTTCGCTGTCTTTACCTCCCCTGGCAGCCTCCTTTATCGCTAGTGTCCCTTATATCCCTCCCAACCACTTGCCGATCAGCTGCTCAGCGGCTTAATTTCAACACCCCCTTTCCTCTTTCTAAAAAAAAAAAAAAAAAGCACAATCTGCTTTTCGCCCCTGGGCAATTTGGCTCCAGGGACCACGCATTTGCTCCATAAGACGCACAGACTTTCCCCCTTACTTTTTAGGAGGAAAAAAGTGTGTCTTATGGAGCGAAAAATACGGTAAATTGTGACATTGGTAGGAAGGGAAATGCAGAAAATGGCAGATACAGTGGTATCTCGGGTTAAGTACTTAATTCGTTCCGGAGGTCCGTTCTTAACCTGAAACTGTTCTTAACCTGAAGCACCACTTTAGCTAATGGGGCCTCCTGCTGCCACCACGCCGCCGGAGCACGATTTCTGTTCTCATCCTGAAGCAAAGTTCTTAACCTGAAGCACTACTTCTGGGTTAGCGGAGACTGTAACCTGAAGTGTATGTAACCTGAAGCGTATGTAACCCGAGGTACCACTGTAGTGATAATTGCATTCGGTAGCTTTTCACAAAAACAGTTGTGTTGGCCTTTCACCCTGCCAGCCTCAACCTTCCATGGCCACTGTAACTCAGTGGAGGGAAAAGACGTCAACTCTCAATGCCCTTAACAAACCACAATTCCCCGGATTCTTTGAGAAAAGCCATGACTGTTTAAAATGGGATGATCCAGCCCTATTATAAGGTGTGTCATTTTAGGGAGTGAAACTTCATTTTTCTATCTTTCTTCAGTGAGGGGCCTAAATAAAAAACTTTTCAGCACCCCTGATTTTTGGAATTTGAAAGTTGAAAAATTCAACACACCCTACTACCATAGTGCAGATGAGGCCACATAATGGCAAGCTACCTTATTCTCTGACTTGTTCGGTGGTAGTTTTGTCTCAAACAATTGTCAAAGGTGAAAGCTTTGTTATCACCTCATTCTCTTGCCAGTGCACAGAGAGTCCATCAATCACCATCAATTACCTGGACTCTCTGGCAGACGACATTGTTATTCCTGGTCGGGGAAAAGATAGTCCTGGAGCTCCCCTATATACTCTGCCGGGCCCGGGGGTAACCCGAGTAACGCGGTCCAGGTCTGGTCCCGGATCCAAGGGTTCCATGAGGAGTCAGTCCGACAGGGCCAAGGCAGGACACGAGGCAGGAAACCAGGCGAGGTCAGGCACAGGATCCCAGGCAGGTTCTGGCAAACAGCAACGTTGCTCCCGCAACCTGGGGTGGAGTCCAGCAGCCTTTTATCTCTGTTGGCGTAATGGCCGGTCCTGATCCCCCAGTGACTCACCTCGCTGTCTCGCCCAAAGGCAAGCACTCCTCCTGCAAGTACTCAGGTCTCTCCTCTCAGACCCGAGTCTCTGCAGCTCAGGAGATGTCGGTGGGTTACTAGACCCAGAGGCCGCCTCAGCCTCTCCTGACCCAACTGGTAGTGGAGCAGCTGTAAGTGATTGCCTAGCTGGAGGCAACGAGGTAATCCCCGCAGCTGGAGCCAGGGCAGGCTCAGGCCCCTGACTCAGCCCAGCTGGTGCTTGTTGCAGGGGAACCTGTGCAGACTGGGGCTCTTCAGAATCAGGCCCTGGACTAGGTTCAGCTGCCGCCTGAGGCAAAGGATCCGATGCAGACTGAGACTCCTCTGGCTCTGAGTCCGAGCCCGAGTCCCAGGCTATCACACCTTCCCACTTTCACACTCTTTGATTCTGATATGCATACAAAGAAATCCTGGAGGCTTCTGGACTAACTGGGTAAATGGAAGAGTGCTGGCAATCCTGCCACTATAATATCACAATATATTAACTAGCAAACTCTTCTGGGAGAATTATGAATCCTAGCAGGCCAAGCCAGCACTGCTGGCTATGGAAGATGAGCTCAGGTCATTCTGTTGCTAGCCAATGGCGCTCACAGTATTCATTCACTTGATGGCAGCCAACTGTGATGGCAGCTACAGAAGTTCGCCGCCGCTGCAAATTCCTGTGCCAAGGTAGCATCTGATCTTTTAAAAAAATTGAACTAGTCAGCAGAGTAAGGAATGGAAAGCCATGGTGAGAAAGCAGCCAGATGAGATGATGGAGATGGAGGGGGAGAAAAGAGGAGACAGGAAGAGGTGGCAAGGCCTACCCAACTCAAGAGGCAGCATGTCTTGGGGTGGCCTGGGAAGAGATGTAGGAGTCATCAAAACTCACATCTGTGTGCTTTTTTTTGGAGAGTTATTCCTAAAAACCCAAAAGCAACAGTTATTTATTTCAAATATCTTTATTGTGGTCCATAGACCCACAAAACAATTTCAAAACAAGATATAATAATAATAATAATAATAATAATAATAATAATAATAATAATAATTTATTATTTATACCCCACCCATCTGGCTGGGTTTCCCCAGCCACTCTGGGCGGCTTCCAACAAAACACTAAAATATAATAACCTATTAAACATTAAAAGCTTCCCTAAACAGGGCTGCCTTCAGATGTCTTCTAAAAGTTTGGTAGTTATTTTTCTCTTTGACGTCTGATGGGAGGGCGTGCCACAGGGTGGGCACCACTACCAAGAAGGCCCTCTGCCTGGTTCCCTGTAACTTGGCTTCTCGTAGTGAGGGAACCGCCAGAAGGCCCTCGGCGCTGGACCACAGTCTCCGGGCAGATACAGTTAAAACAACGAAACAACAGGCGAAAGAGACCGAGTAGTCATTTTGTTATGTCTAGAGCATGATGGTCTTTGTTTCTTGTGACGTCCGAAAGAAACTGCCATGGTCACTGTAATCTCATTTGACCTATCCTCCAGAAGGTATTTAATATGGGAGGCTTCAGATGTTCCCCGCAGATTTGCTGGTAAGGGTTTGATCAGTTGATCCCTTGCTTTCTTGTACTGCCCACAATGTAGTAGGATATGCTTCATGCAGTCGACATCCTGGGAACATAAACAAAGCCTATTCTGATAGGGGATGCCTCTCAGTCTACCATTTAGAACTTCCAATGGAAATACATTTAATCTAGCTTTGGTAAATAAACGCCAGTAGGTGGGTACGGACAAATTCCTAAGATATGAGGCTAACTGAAAGTCATGCCTGTATTGGATTACAATTACAGTGGTACCTCGGGTTACATATGCTTCAGGTTACAGACTCCGCTAACCCAGAAATATTACCTCAGGTTAAGAACTTTGCTTCAGGATAAGAACAGAAATCGGGCTCCGGCGGTGCGGCAGCAGCAGGAGGCCCCATTAGCTAAAGTGGTGCTTCAGGTTAAGATGGTTTCAGGTGAAGAACGGACCTCCGGAACGAATTAAGTTCTTAACCTGAGGTACCACTGTAATAATAATAATAATAATAATTTTATTATATTTATTTATACCCCGCTTTTTCCCCTGACAGGGACTCAAGGCAGCTTACAGATAAAATAAGAACAGTGATGCTTTTGTCCTGCATTCCCTGTGGGATTTCTTGCCTTTTGTCTTTTGCTACAGTCTCTCCTTCACAGCTGCCTGTCTCTTTAAATTCCTCTGCTCACAGACTAGTCTCCCATTAGTCAGGGAGAAGACTCCTTAATGTCATCACCTTCAGAAGAGCATTAGGCAGGGACAGTTACTGTTTAGAAGAAGAAAATAAGGAGAGTAACGTCTAAAAGGCGGGGTGGGGGGCAGCAGCATTCAACGCGCTCTATCAAAACTAGCAGGGAAGCCTTCTAAAAATAGCATGTTTCACTCCAGAGCTACGCAGGATGTCAGAAATCACCTTCTGTGTCATCATTTATGTGCACAATACTAATAATATTGTGGTTTCAATTCTGGGGGTGATAAAGCAAACGAAGCGCGAAGGCGGTTTGAGAATCCCAACACTTCTCACTACTTAAAAAGTCCTTTATGTCCTCAAGGCGGCTGTGAACATTAACTAATTACAGTGGGGAGAGGGGTAAAATATGCTGACTTTGGCTGCAATGTTATCTGGACTGCAGACTCCATAAAACAAGACAAAAAAAGCACACGGTTCTGGCAGGAGCTCAGAAACGGCCGCGTTCTGGAACAAGATGATATGCAGCCTGCAGTTTAGAGACACAGGCACACATTGAAAAGGGACAAGTTATACAAAAAGTGACTTTTTTATTAAAAAAAGAAGCTACGGAAAAGACACAAAGTCGGATTATGGGGCTGATTGAAACCCACTTACTCCCCGCTCGAAATATGCTCTGTCGAATCTGACCATGGGTGGTGGGTGAGTGTGCTCAGCTCAGACAGTTCCTTTCCTAATAACATATGGGAGCCCCCAAAGTGCTCAAATGGTGCAAAAGGAGGAATGGTGCCTAAATCTTCCATCCTGCCATTTGAACTACCATATTTTTTGCACCATAACACTCACTTTTTCCTCCTAGAAAGTAAGGGGAAATGTCTGTGCGTGTTATGGAGGGAATGCCTACGGGTGGCATGCCTACGGATTTTCCTCCTCTAAAAACTACGTGCGTATTATGGTTGGGTGCGTGTTATAGAGCGAAAAATACGGTAATTGCCTTAACCTGCCAAGAGCTACAAAACATGACCACACGAAACAACAACAACAACAACAACAACAACAATAATTATTATTATTATTTATTATTTATACCCCGCCCATCTGGCTGGGTTTCCCCAGCCCCTCTGGGTGGCTTCCAACTGAATATTAAAAACAGTACAGCATCAGACATTAAAAACTTCCCTAAAGAGGGCTGCCTTCAGTTGTCTTTTAAAAGTAAAATAGTTGTTTATTGCCTTGACATCTGCTGGGAGGGCGTTCCACAGGGCGGGTGCCACTACCGAGAAGGCCCTCTGTCTGGTTCCCTGTAACCTCACTTCTCGCAATGAGGGAACCGCCAGAAGGCCCTCAGCGCTGGATCTCAGTGTCCGGGCTAAACGATGGGGGTGGAGACGCTCCTTCAGGTATATAGGACTGAGGCCGTTTAGGGCTTTAAAGGTCAGCACCAACACTTTGAATTGTGCTCAGAAACATACTGGGAGCCAATGCAGATCTCTCAGAACCGGTGTTATGTGGTCCCGGCGGCCACTCCCAGTCACCAGTTTAGCTGCCGCATTCTGGATTAATTGCAGTTTCCGGGTCACCTTCAAAACGAAACAAAACATGACTCCCTCTACCATTTCTCTTTAGTGATGTGTTGCATCCATCACACATCCTTCAGTGCAAAAAACCAGTCTCTCCAAGTCAAGTCCCTTCTGTTACTCATGTGGCCACCCCACATAGCTGTCAACTTTTCCCTTTTCTTGTGAGGAATCCTATTCGGAATAAGGGAATTTCCCTTAAAAAAAAGGGAAACGTTGACAGCTATGACCCCACAGCAGCAAGAATATTATTGGCCCAAAAATGGAAGCAAGAACAACTACCAACATTAGAAGAATGGAGGATTAAATTGATGGACTACGCAGAACTAGATAAGCTAACAGGAAGGATCCGAGACCGGCGAGACCAGAGGTTTACCAAAGACTGGACTAAATTTACTGAGTATCTGAAAAGTATTTGCGATGATCAAATTACGTTTGTAGGACTACAAAAAGTTGTGTGAGGCGTAATTTAAGAAATATTGTAAAAATGGAAAGGAAGAAATGATTTGTTAGAAAATGTAAAGGCAATATTAAGTTAAGAATTGCAGGAGAAATAATTAAGACGGAAGGCTATCAGAGTTGCTGAAGGAAGTCCAAATAAGGATATATGTATAATAATTTGTGTGGTATGTCTTAAAATTTTTGTATGCTAAAATTAATAAAAAATATTACACACACACACACACAAAAGGGAAACGTTGACAGCTATGATCCCACCCCTTCAGGATCTCACCAGGAGCTAGTCACCTCAGCTGAAGTGAGAATGAACAACAACTCAATCGTTTTTTATGTTTTTTAGAATGAAAAGCAGCTATGGGAGGCTGCATGTTTAAGCAAAGGGCAGCTTAACACCCTCCTCACAGCCTTGTTCTGTTCAAATAACCTTCCCCTCCTGATCTCTACAGGGTGGTGGGATGCATGTAGCCATATTTGCCCCGTTGATGGAAAAGCAACTTGGCTACGATTTTTGGCTGGAAGAGAAAGGGTGAAGCAGCCCCCTCCCCATTCCATTTCTGCACTCAAACTGGGAGCTTCTTGCAGCTGGTTTTCATGGGGAAACACCATCAGAACACAGTTAAAGGCATTTGGGCTTTATACGTCCCACGAATGCCTGAGAGCAAGGAAGAAACCAAAATGATACCAAACCTTATCTCAGGCAATGCTCTCCTCACCCTTTAGAAGCCCATCAGCTGCGCTAGGGGAGGGCCACCTGCAACCATTTTGGAAGATTTACGCCAACCTGCTCATGATAACGATCCACATTTTCCCCGTTCCAAACAGCGTATTCTACCTTGATAAAGGTAAAGGGACCCCTGACCATTAGGTCCAGTCGCGGATGACTCTGGGGTTGCGGCACTCATCTCGCTTTACTGGCCCAGGGAGCTTCCGGGTCATGTGGCCAGCATGACTAAGCCTCTTCTGGCAAACCAGAGCAGCGCATGGAAACACTGTTTACCTTCCCACCAGAGCAGTACCTATTTATCTACTTGCACCTTGTGCTTTTGAACTGCTAGGTTGGCAGGAGCAGGGACCGAGCAACGGCAGCTCACCCCGTTGCAGGGATTCGAACCGCCGACCTTCTGATCGGCAGGCCCTAGGCTCTGTCCCTATTCTACCTTGACACACAAGGCAATTGTTCTGTGGCAGGAAATTACTAGAGAGGTCTCTCATAGGGACGTGTTTCTAGTTATAACAAAGTTGAGAGGATGCGCAAATCAAGAAAGGCCTTGCAGTTCAGCTTGCAGAAATTTGCTAGTGGTTCAGTTCTATTTGACAGAACGCA
Source organism: Podarcis filfolensis (assembly GCF_964270895.1). NCBI lineage: Eukaryota > Metazoa > Chordata > Lepidosauria > Squamata > Lacertidae > Podarcis > Podarcis filfolensis. The sequence continues at coordinate 7,555,516 of NC_139604.1, forward strand.
AGTCAAATGAAATTCCCATTTCATAATGTCAATCCTGCCCCAATTTTTTTTTTTGTTTACATTTGTAGCAGGCCCCTCCAAAGAAGTCCCTAACTGATAGCTTAAGGCCTATTGTGAGTACTTACAGAATAAACTGATTTCCTAGCATCTAGCCCAATTGGGTGGGTGGGGATCATTTGAAAGAGCTAGAAATTTGTCTGTATTTCCCCATGATAGCTTTTTACAAGAACTGCTACCATTCCAAGGGTATTATGCAGTTGTAATGGGAGGGGAATTGACCTAATTATAGCAGTATGTTCCCCGTGGAACAACTTGTTCTAAGGTAGGCACTATTCTAAACAAAGCTTAAATAAATGGCATGGATTTCTGCCAAACAGGTAGCAACAACAGGAAACATACAACACATTTCTGGGATTTTAAAAATAAAACATAAAACCAACTACACAATACCAACTTTGATCTTTATTTTATTCAAAGAAAAATGATTTTTCTTCCAGATTTTGTGAAAGAAATGAACAAGAACAGTAAACTATTACAAGTAAAGGAGAAATAATAACCTTTGATTCTGCATATGCTTGCTTATCAGTGAGACAAATGTATGACTTGAAGCAAACTTTTCATATAAAATGTGAAGTTCAGCTTACCCTACGAATTAGGTACTTTTAAATATCCAGCCTATCTTTTATCAATTAGCCTTCAAAAGTTAGCAATCATATTACAGTCTGGAACAATTAGTTGTTTAGACGGTCCTGTTTATTGTAGCAGTGGAAAAAAAGGACTCCTAATGATCCCATAAAGTTGCTTTTAATTAAGTGTGAAATTGAGGATCCTGAAAGTAAGGTTTTATCCTTCTTCTCTGTCTCATTGTTATAGGTGATTGCAGTCAAAGACTGAATTTGGCAACCCCAATAATCTTTAGGAAGTACCTCACTGAGCACATGTTGAAATATGGGAAACTAAACAAGTTTCACAGCCTGGGACCCTCAACCCAAAATATATTTAGCTATCATCATTTGAAAGTTTGGTACCAAAGTACCTGAGTTGGAAGTGTTAAACATCTACATATATGTGCACAGATGGGTTCTCTGGCAATAAACAGAAATCCCAAGCAGAAAAGAATTGAGCTCCAACTCCTGTGCTCAGTACAGTGAAATTTAGCTACAATTGGCAATACTGCTAATGTACTTTGTTCAAGAAATCTTTTGCACCAAAATTCAGAATAAAGGTTTAACCTACCCACACACACACACACAAAAAAAAAGTCTTAACACTTTTAATAGTGAACACAAGAGGCAAATTTGGACAAAAGAAATGAAAGGGGGGTAATAAAACAAGGAAGGTTAGAAGTACATTAAAACATCGCTGGAGAGGAAGAGGGAACCTTTATTTTAAATGTTGGAGGAAGCAGGGATTTCTCAACTCTCATAAAGAACATTTGTTTTTCAACATGATTGTGGGTGCTGGGGTGGGGAGCTGGTTCTATCCAGAGATCCGCAGTAATTGCATATAAAATCTGCCTGAAAGCTCTCTTGCTGCAACTCTGATAGCACAGCATGAGAATCATGACATTACTGCCACAAATATGGAGTTTCACCTCTCTGGATCCGCCATCTACTGCACTTATTTTGGAAGTGTACCAGTATTTCTATTATCCCTGCAGGTTTTATTTTGCTCCCACATTTGTCTTGGTGGCAAGTGACCTGAAACATTCAAGGTTCTCTCTGCAGACTTGAGTACAAAGATATCACCAGACAAGATTTTGCTCCCATAGCCTTTTCCCAACTAAATGACACATAGCATAGGGGAACGTTTACTGTAAAGACAGCGAAATCTGGAAAGCCATTACGGCCAGGGTGGGTCTTGGAACTGGTGGCAGTGCTTCGGGGAAGCAAGTTTTTCACGCATAATAACTCTGCCCCAACTTCCCAGGGATTCCTCTTAAAACCTGGATTCTGACATTTAATACAATTTCTCAGGAAGCGGTGATAAAATATTTATCACACAAACGTTTCCTTAGCAGCTTCCCTCCCCGTTTTAAAAACGTTGCTCATTTAATTTTTATGGCCAATATACAAAGAGAAGCTTTTGCATGCCCACTAGGACTCCTGAGCCAGCTGTCCTCCATTTTCATCTCACAGCACTCACTCCAAGGCCTCCAAAAGCTGCTGCCAGCGGAAAGACCTGCAGTCTCATGATACATTGCCTGATCTTCTGTGACTCAGGTCCAGAGATGAAGGGCCTGGCAGAACTGGCATTGGGTTGGGGTTGGGAAAGGGAATGGCACCTGGGAAGGGAAGGGAAGTGTCTGGTGGACGAGCCAGGTGGACCTGTGACAGGCGTGGGATGGGGAGAGCGATGTCATAAGCCAAGAAGAAAACAGCTGGCAAACCTCAGGAAGTGCGTAAAACTTTCACATCTCGAAACCTGAAACCTGGCAGTCCTCATCAGAACTTGAACTGAAAACTGGACTCACCTTTAGAACTGAAAATAGGTATATCCAAGAGAAAATGGTTAGCCAGCATGTCTTTGGATTCTGACCGATCTATTCAAATTGTTGAGTTTGCTCTACTCCATGTGCCTAGGCTGGAGAATAATAAGTTAAACACATACACATAAAATCCACTTAATGGATAAAATGAATCCATAACCAAAATGTCATGGTCACCCCAACTTTCATGTACATCAAGTATACATAGAGATATTTTAACAGACATGGGGGAGGCATATACACATGTAAGAACCGTAGATGTTTTTAAACATTGAACAGCTTTCCCAAGACTTACACTCTAAGCCCTTTACCTTACAAAAAATAAGATGTTAATCTTCATTCTGTTTTTAAAGAAAAAATATATCGTTACTGGAAAAATTTCCTTAAATATAGCCATTTTCTTTTTTAAAAAAATTGCTCTGGTTGAAGACCCTATTTACAAAGGAAAGTCATGCAAATATTCAAAGGTTTTAGAAGTTAGATAAACTCTGCCCTGTGCATCTTGCTTGAGGTTGTGAGGAAAAATGAGTGTCGTAGAAGAGCACAACTTACAAATATGTGGAACTCTTTAGTAATAGTCAAAAACAAAAAGTTAATAAAATGTTATGAACAAACAGAACTATGTATACCTGTATTCATACACCATTTTGTTTTAAAAAAAACCAAAACCCAAATTGGCACACTAGGTAGAAAGGACACTCTTATCAATACAACTAGGCTAACTTGAAATTTGTAAGTGATAACCGTAAAATTTGGTTTAACACATAAACTTGACTTTGAAAAAGAAACCTTTGCATTATAAGCTTTTTTTATTTATAAAGTAACTTTGTTATAAAAATTATCAGTGAAAGAACTTCTGTTTTAAAAATTACTTTTCTGTTAGTCAGAATTATCAAATGACTGAGGCACTAATACTGAACCGGGTGCTGTACTTCACATGGAAACAATGTCCTAACAGCCAGGGGTGTCAAAGACAGCGTCAACATTCAGTCTCATGTCAATTCCCGCTTGCAAAGTCTCTTCCCAGAAAACAGACTTTTCAACAAAAACAAATCCAGGTGGGTCATATGTAGAGAAGGGAAGCTAATCTAAAAAAATGTTTTGCATAACCACAATAGCCTAAGAGCAGCATTCAATGCCGTGTGAGGCTTTGACTTCCTTTCCTCCTCCCAAGCAACACTCACATACACACACACACACCCCTGCTCTGGAATATCCACCAACCTTCTGGGACAAATTTCTGCAGCACACCTAAGCAGATCTGGGGGGAATCTGTTTCATGAATTCTGTCTGTCCCACAGGTGGAAGGACACTACTGGATTTAACTCTCTATCTCCGGGGATATGCACTTTTAAAAAAAAGCTTTTAAATGAAATAAAAGCCAAACAAAAATCCCTGTCCATTATTTTCTTAGGTTTCTTCCTCAACCATTATCTGTAGATCTGTTTTGACTTAAAATGCCAAGTAGCATCTTTCAGAACTTTTGTCTGCCGCAGCTTTATTTCCATTCATTCCCAATATTTTCACAACTATGCTGTGGGGTGACAGAGAAGCCAGGCAGAAGAAATCTATTCCATTCTAAAATCCCTGTGTAGTTTTAATTTCAACGAGGGGACAGAAATATTGCTGGTGTGCAGCATTCTGGATGAACGGTTCTGTGCGGCCCTGGGAAGCCGTAGATTAATCTGCTTTCAAAGGGGTGGAGGTGGGGGGGGGGGGACAGCACGAACGAGTGCACATCAGCAGAGATAAAACCAACACAATTGGGGGGGGGGGTTAGAGAGTAATTTCGCAAACCTTCTACTTAGTCTTATACTTCTTCCCATAATTTAGTGTAATCCCGTGCATGCTTACTCAGAAGCAAGTCCCGTTGTGTTCGGTGGTAATTACCCCGAGGAAAGTGCGCTTAGTCCAGGACAGCAAAATTCTATATGCATACTTACCTGAGAATAAACCCCACTGAAAACAACGGGAATTTACTTTGGAGTAGGCAGGTCCTACTGTGACAGTCTCACTGATTTTTTTTTTCTGTGTTATATGGCTTGTCACAGATGACACTGAAATACAATTCCGTTTAATTTTTTGATCCTAGCTCTTGGGCTTGGATCCAAAGACCACACATTACAAGGTGAAGGCACTTCTGCTAACGTCGTGAGGCTGTCCTGTCCAATTTCCCAGCTGCAGTTTCCCCCCAAACTGACTCCAGATGTTAGGGATCCTCCAGAGCAGCAGGGTGCCTGTGTAGAGCTGTGTAGACAAGGAAGGGGGGAGGACTGGTGAACCTCGCACACACATGCAGGGGTTGTCTTCTGCTCAAGGGACGCAAGCCATTGTGGAGTAACGTTTTGGTGGGTTTCTTGTCAGCTAGGTATGAAAAGCTGAGTCTTATGTACAAGGCAAATGTATTCACTTCCGAAACTTAGTGCACTACATTCCCTTCAGGTAGAATAACGTACAACTCAAGTTCAATATTTCTCTGCTGTGGCAAAGATGCAAGGGAGCCTATTAAACAGGACCTTTTAGTGCTTTCAAACAAACAAATACACATTATTATTATTTTTGTAACTTTTACATAATAGAACAGTGCAATGTGCAGCATGCCACCAGAGCAGCAACGTGAACAGTTTGTACGCTTGTTGTCGGACCTTGAACTTGTTCAGTTTCTAGCTCTGGCGCAGCAAAAGGTTTCTGAAAAGCCCTCCCACTTTCCACCTCTTCGGCCTGTTCTTGAGTGCCTCTTAGTAGGGAAAATCAACATCCATGTCGGTGTGGTTTGGGAAACACTTCACAGTGCAAAGCAGATTCTTGCCTCCAGTAACTTCCTTGATTTTTTTACTTTGGATGAAGCCCTTGAGTGGTTCCCTGCCTCTCTTCAGAAATGTCCACGCCCACAATAGCTGCGTCATTCAAAAGTGTCCCCTTGGGTTCGCTTGCCGCCTTTAACTTTTTAGCATCAAGCTTTTCTTTCTTAAGGTGCTTTGCTACAGTAGCTTTCTTTGTTTGATGCCTGGAAATGGACAAGCCAGAGGATTTTGCAGCACAATAAATCTTTCTCATCCTCCCCTCCCTTGCCTGAGTTGTCGTCCTGGGTGGCTGTTTCCGGATCCCTCTCCGAATGAGGCAACGCCTTACAATAGCTAGTCCTGCAGCTTTTTTTGAAAACCCTGGCTCTCGACTACTGTCCTTTCTCCTCTGCCTATTGAAGGGAGTTAACCTAAAGTCACCGTCCCGCTGGGATCGGTGGGAGTTCAGTGGTGAAAGAACTAGGTGCTTATAGGATTTCTCTGAACTGCTACATACCAGACACTCAGACTTCTCTGGGGAAACAGAAGAGTCGTCCGTCTTATGACTTGAATTCTTATCTTTCTCCTTAACTGGATCCGGCGTGAGAGGTGTTGACGAACCATTGAAATCTGGCGAATTGAAGGACTTTGGTGCTATGCATTCATACTGCGTATCGGCTCGCTTCTTCCCGTTTGCATCAAGGCTGAGACTCCTGAATAGCTGCCGGACATGCGAAGCCTTCTTTGCCTTTCCCCCAGCGACACTCCTGGGAGGAGTTTTTAAAACTCGGTTCGTCAGTGGGTCATAATACTTAATAGACGTCTGTTTGTATTTGTACCTTATGGAGTCCTTACTATCTGTGGAGTTGTAGCATCTTCTCCTTTTGGGAATGTCTTCAGTGTTGCTCCTAGACAATTTCATCTCTGGACAGGAAAGAACATAGACCGTGGTTTGGGGCTGCAAAGGGTTCAGAATTTTGGTGTAAGACTCAGGAAGCCTGAGGGCACAGAGTCTAGTTTTCATGGTGGGTGTCTTCTCATTCTCTGACCATACAAAGTAACCTTTCGGATCTGGCTGCTCTTGGTCCCTTCTAATGGTTTTGTGTTTCACTATGGGATAGTTCAGCAAGCTAGTTTGTGTGCCGTGGCTAACCTTGACTACTTGGCATCTTGAGGCAAGGCGCCAAGTCCTTTTTTGAGGCTTCTTTACTGTTTCTGGAATGTGTTGTGTTTCTGAGGCAGCAGGAGAGTTGCTGAAGTCAGAGCCAAATTCCGGAATGCCTTTATCCGACACAGCCTCCAATTCCTCCGCTGCAATTGCACTGATTTTCCTTTCTTCTTCTTCTTCTTCCTCCTTCTTCTTCCTTGTTGTTGCACCATTAGCCAAGGACTTGGAATTAAAGTGGCAGCGGAAGCGACCTTCCCTGAAATCCCGCACAAGGGCTTCAATTTTCATATCATCTTCGTACATGATCTGGGACCACGTCTTTCCTACAAAGGAAGGAGGCACATGGGGCAAAGCTGGAAGAACTGGTTCTTGATGATGAATGGACACATCTGCTTCTGGTTCTGCTTCTGCTTCTGTTGTTTGCTGCACAGAGTTATTTTGAAGAATGGAACTGAGCTGGGAGCAATACGTCTCATCTTGTAAATTTACTTGAACCTCTTTGAGCAATTCTAGATTTTTAACAGCTGCCTTAGGCAGGTGTGCTCCTGACTGAGCATTTGCATCACAATCAAAGCTTACATCTGATCCATGAACACTGCTGTGGTCCAGAAGCGACAGGATATTTACACACGGGTCCGTCTCTTCGTCTCTGAGAGGCAACTCTTTGGGAGAAGTTTCACAGCACTGTCTCAGAATGACTTCGCCAATGATTTCATCTGCAGAAGTTTCCGCGCTTCTGCTCAGCTGGTTTTCTTTCCCCCCTGAAAACTGGGGAACTGCTTGAAAACTCAGCGAGTTACCGGTACCCACAGGGTTGCTGGTGTCCCTGAGACAGAAGTCGGCGATCTGAGTTTCATCCTGAGCCTGTAAGCCACCTTGTTTTAAAAAAACCTGACCTGAGATTAAAGAGTTGCTTTGATTACACACAGGACTCTCTTGTGAATGTGAAACAGTTCTTGGGGGAGACTGCAAAACGGGGCTCAAATTTGGCATCGGTAATCCATCTTGTGAATGTGAAACAGTTCTTGGAGGAGACTGCAAAACGGGGCTCAAATTTGGCATCAGTAATCCATCTTGATCGCATATGCTCTGCTTGGTTTGCTCACACCTGTTCTGTGAAGCCAAATCTGGTATTACTGAATGCCTCACATTTTTTGCAAGCGTTGGAGGGGGTGGTGAGTGGCTAATGGATGATGGGCAGGGTATGGGGTTCACTGCTGCAAGTGGGGTTTTATGGCTACTACTTTCAGTCAGAGTTCCATCTGCTGCAACATGATTTCTTGTACTGCAAGAGATGTCTATAGTTTGCTGCGAAGTTCCTTGGCTGCGCACTTTCCCCCTTTCTTCTAGCGTATGGAGAAGTGTGACTGGCCCAGGAGCCTCTTTCGGTTCCTCGTGTGATCTCTGGGAAGTCAAGCAGCCTGACTCCGCAGTGAATGCACTGTCGGTGCTCGGTTCTTCTCCCTTGCTAACGGCACTTTCCTTCTCCAGCACTTCCACCGGCAAAAGAGGCTCATTCTTGGGAAGAAGTTGGGAGCTGCTGATGGGTATGTCGTCGTGAGTTGGTCTGGGGAAGGGAGAAGAAAACTCACGTAAATGTTGTAAATACACTTAACACAAAACTGGGGTTTGCAGCTATGGGATTAAGAGCCCCAAGAGTTAATAAAACAAGAACTACTCTTATAGTAGTCATCTCCAGGCTTGACTACTGTAATTCGCTCTACGCGGGGCTGCCCTTGAAGCTGTCCCAGAAACTCCAGCGGGTGCAGAATGCAGCAGCGAGGCTCCTCACAGGGTCTCTGCAATGGGAGCATATTCACCCAGTGCTTTTCAAGCTGCACTGGCTCCCGGTGGAGTACAGGGTCAGATTTAAGGTGCTGGCTTTGACCTTTAAAGCCCTTCACGGCCTAGGACCCTCGTACCTACGGGACCGCCTCTCCCGGTATGCCCCACGGAGAGCCTCAAGGTCCATAAATAGCAACACCCTAGTGGTCCCGGGCCCTAAGGAAGTTAGATTGGCTTCAACCAGAGCCAGGGCCTTTTCAACTCTGGCTCCGGCCTGGTGGAACGCTCTGCCTCATGAGACCAGGGCCCTGCAGGATCTGATTTCTTTCCGCAGAGTTGTTCCGCCTGGCCTTTGGCTTGGAGCCAATTTGATTCCCTCCCTCCCTCTCTTTCTTTTCCTTTCTCCTCCTGCGATGAGGCTACATTTTAATATTTTAATGTTTCAATATTTTAATGTTGTATTTTAATTTTGTTTTTAAGTTGTATTCATTCAACTTGATTTTATTATTGCTTGTTAGCCGCCCTGAGCCCGGCCTTGGCTGGGGAGGGCGGGGTATAAATAAAAATTATTATTAAAATTATTATTATTATCAGTACAATCAGAACTTCAGCTGCAAGTCAAATTGGGCCACCAACAAAAACACTCCTTAATAACTGCCCCATAACTTACAGGTTTGAACTCTGAATTTCATGGACGGTAATGTTTTATTTAAAGCCCATTAATGTTACTGTACTGTTAATGGTCAGGAGTACCTTTACCTTTTAATGTTACTGTATAATGGTGAGGGAAGGGAGGGAAGCACTGAGATTCTGCTGCATAGGAAAAACTGCAGCACTGTTCCCAGAACTACTACTAGTGCCAAGACTCTCTGCCACAATGATTAACACTCTTCTGAGCTACTGGAGCGCTGGGGAAGGATATGTTGGGACAATAAAAATAAAAGAAAGAATATGAGCCTTTGTTATAGCAGACACTCTTTGAGGCATGAAAGCTTAATGTAATAATGCAGCTAATGGCTGCCTATGAGCACCAGAGCACAGAAGCAATGCATACACATCTTTACATTGTAGAATTAGAAATGCTACTTTGATAGGTTTTAATTTGAAGAAAGACAGGTTTTTTAAAGTGTATCAACAAGAATATAAATAAGCTATACCCAGTATCAGTTTATACAAAGACATGAACTGCATTAGACACATAAGACAGCACGAATTTCTATTCTGAATAATCTGATAAAAACATGAATATTCCTGTATTGTGTGTATCTTATTGTACAGCCACTGGCTAGGATCCTAATTCTCTTATTCCATGAACAGAAGGAGCTTCTGTTTACATAAGGAAAATTAGGATTCAAGCCACTGTGTCTGTAAAACCTGCATAAACTTAACCCACAGCTGTGTAGATGAATTCTTCTCACCCCTTGTCCTTACCCTTTCTGTAAACTAAACCGAAGTGTTCTCGTCATTGCAGCCAATATTCGCAATGATATGGGCTAATTTTTTAATGAGATTCTCAACTGGGTACACAGGTCCATGGTTGCATTCAAATGTCAAAAGATCTGAGAGGGGAAATCCTACTTAAACAAAGGGTCGATATTTTCCTTCATACCAAAGAGTTTACCTGAATAAAGGCCACATGTTTCTGACCATGGACGCAGGCAGTTAACCATGTGTTGCTTTGCACTAATGGTTGAGCAAAGGCTCGTCTTTGCACTAATTATGCTCTCGTGTGCATTTTATATGTCTGAGTTTATATTCAGATTGCCCTGAAAGAAGCTTTTACCTTGTCCCCATATTGTTCTAATACTAGCTAGAATCAAGATAGCCTTGCAAGATGCTGAAATTCAATTAAAATCAACACAGCAAAGGGGAGATGTGTTAAAAATTCAAACGCCTCTCAAGCAGAAAAATGAACAAAGGCAAAACAAAAGGCATTCCTACGAGTGTGTGGGAGCATTCATAGCAGCCACTAACCATCTAAGTGGAATGAAAGGTTTAGATGCATGGCAGCTGCTCAGAATTGCATTCTGGCAGAAAAGCTGGTTTTGTCCTGGACTTTTTGACGCTTTGTATCTTTTAATTTCAAGTCTTTGATAAACCATATCAGTGAATGAAATACTAGCTTCTCAACAGACACCAAAGAACATTCCTTATGTTCTGGTAGCATCCTGCAGTCTAAGAACTGATGCGCTGTCTTTTCAGAAAGGAAATAGCAGCAGCATGAAACAGCAGTCTTCAGAAATATCCTCCCTGCCATCAATACAGCACATAACATAAAAGTATGATGGATGAAACACCAAGGAATAAAACCTTCTACGCTAACTTTTATAAATAATATATCAGGTACCAGAGCAAAATACTATTTTAGTCTGCACTCATTAGAACGACCTATTCCCTGGCTCGTGGCTGCCACATGTGAGTGATGTGATTATAGCTAACCCAGAATAGTCAGGTGTTTATTTCACTCCAGGAGTTTATTATTAAGAAGTTCCAATGGTGACCTCACAGCTGATGCCCAGATGGGATTTTGCTCTTGACATACTTTGAAAATCAAACAGAAAGAAGGAAAATGAAAGTACCGGATCCCAGGGCTGGGTCCATCACTGCAGCTCTGCTGGGGCAAGAGACTTCATTGTGCACAATGGAAATTCCTCTTCCTTTCCAGCCCCCTGCATGCTGCCCCCCCCCTTCCTGCCCCCTGCATGCTGCATCCTGCCCCCTCAGAACAAGCTCTGGTGGGGTTGGAAGACCCTCACTGGATATAGCCTGCTGTTTTCAATACAGCATCCCTCAAAAAGATGGGGTAGCTTTGTTTGGGCTCATAGCTGTCAACTTACAGATTTGAAAATAAGGGAACAGCAGCCTCTAAAATAAGGGATCAGCAGCCAAAATAAGGGATTTTACTGTTGTAAAGTTACATACACTGGTAGGATTGACAGGTGCTGTCAATCTGGCATAAGGCGGTTGCGGCGCTGCCGTGGCTGCTGAAGCGCCGCCCTTCTACATCCCTCCCCATCCCCTCCTCTTCCTCCTCCCTCAGGCACCGCCTCAGCTGCCACCACCACTGCTGCCTCTGGGCTTACGGGCGGCGTGGGCAAGAGTCTCTCTCCCTCCCCCCCCCTCAGGCGGGGAAGGGCCGATGGAACTCCTCGCGCCAGGACGACGGCACCAGCGTGCGCCCTCTCTCGTGGCGGACCCCGAGCCGCTGCTTCCCTCCCGAGCCGGGCGAGCATGAAACCCGGGAAATTTAAGGAACATCATCAATAAGGGACAGCAGCGGGACACAGCGCTGGGATAAGGGAGTTTCCCGCCAAATAAGGGACGGTTGACAGCTATGTTTGGGCTCCGCTTCAGGGCCTGCACAACTGCTGCCCTACTGTGCTAAACGCAGCCCACGAGGCACATTTTGTGCCAGCTGCTTGACGGGGAATCCGGATAGGACTCAGCAGAGAACACTGGGTTTGGGGCTCAGGATCCCCACTCAGGCCCCAGGCAGAAAAGATACTCCTTGGGGGGGAGGACAGATACAAATAAGATAGTGAGATCTACGCATTTCCTTCACTCTTCTGGATGTCTGTTGCAGCTCCATTTATACTGGTGAAATTACACGAACAAACGGGGATGAGTTGCAGTGAACCTCAGGTTTGTGCAGTTCCCCCACCCAGTGAAGTAAATGCCTCCATAATTATGGTTCCAAGCTGATTTGTTTCAAACAAATCACGGGTAACATGAAAAAAATGTGGTTAAGGAAAAGCAGATGCCAGCGCTTCCAAACTCCTCCTCCTTAACCACACAGAAGGAGGAGATGGGAGACCCATGCTCACCGCATCTTGTTCCAGCTTGTATTACACTGAACTATGGTTTAGTGTGATGCCAAACTGCAGCCATTGTGCACTTCCCTCACACACCCATAATTAATTTTTGCATTCTCATCAATTCATCAAAAATGGCAGAACCTAGTCCACAGCAGACAGAATAAATTTTCACAATTCAGTTTTCCAAAACAGAATCAGGATTAATATTCGGTCCCTCATCACTTCTCACAGCAAAATTATACCTACATTATACCTTTGCTGGCCTTGATCTGGACATTCAACCCTCTCTGCCAAGATATTCCTTCCAGGTATCATTTGAAATAACACCATCCAGAGAAATTGAAAGACCCCGGAAAATAAATGCAGGGATCTGGAGCCAAATTTGCACACAACATCTCTTTGAGTAGAATTCAATCTCATGCTATTACAATCATTCTGTCTGTGCAAGCATTGCACCCTACCAGACAGAATGCCCCCCATGCTGTTCTAAAGGGTTCTTCTGAGTCCGACTCCCCCTAAGTCAAATTGGGGGGTAGGGTGGAGGGAGGAGAGGGGAAAGCCCTTTTGCACAAATGCTTCCGTGGATGTGGTTTGTTGCATGACTTGTATCATGCAACGATTGCACAACCATAGAATCGTGCTGATTTATTCTACCAATTAAATTTAAAAGCTCTGTAATTAGTGCAGATATATGAACAATCCATTAAGCTAAATACATGTTTTGTATGAAGCGAGGGTCTCCAGGTAAAGTTCCTTCTCCAGAGGGCCAAACCTGCTGCAAATTCAATAATTTAAGAAGTTTAACACACTACCTTGCATATATATTATAAAAGTTAGACAAGCCAAAAACAAAAACAAAAAAAACCACACTGGGTATTTTACCTGTTATCATGGTATCTATAGGGATGGTGCCGCAAAACATCTTGCAGGAAACGCTCCATCAGGCTAGCTGTGCCTGTACGATTCCTGCAGTAAGTGGCAAAGTGCCTGTGCTGGGTACTGTACACGTGCTGAACGAGGGAAGAAGACGATGCTTTATATTAATCAGCTATCAAAGCTTAACAACTGTTTTCATTACAATACACAAGATCAAAGGTAACTCCCAAAAAGATGAACAGAAAAAGATGCCAGCTGAACACGTGTGATAAAGATGCCACAGAGATACCCACCTCTCCTTTCCCCCTCCCAACCAAACACTAGGACATGGGTTGGCAAACTAAGGCCCGCAGGCCAGATCAGACCCAACTGCCTTCTGGATCCGGCCCACGGACGGTCCGGGAATCGCAGTGTGGATCTCCCTCTTCCTCACACGGCGGTGGCGCCTCCTCCTGGCTTCTCCCCGCCCTGCCTAGAGGAGGAAGGGGGCTGGGCTTTGTTGGTGCCATTAGCAGCAGCCGCCATTTTAAGCAGCCGCTCTCTGGAGCTCTTTCGCAGGCCGCTCATCATCCCTCCACCGCCGCTACCAGCCCCTGCCACTTGCAAGACACAGGTAAGCAGCCACCGGGGCTCGTGATGCTCTTGCATCATTTTTTCTTTTTCAAAATATAGTCCGCCCCCCCCCCCAAGGTCTGAGGGACAGTGGACCGGCCCCCTGCTGAAAAGGTTTGCTGACCCCTGCACTAGAAGCAAAGACACCTGGGTGGGAGAGGCAGTTGCAGCAGAGGATGGGGGCAGGGGTCCCAGCAAAAGAAAGAAACTGCACATAATGGGGGAAACAAGGGTGAGGTGTGGAAGTGGCCAAAATTAAGGAGTAAGAAATGGTAATAGAAAGACAGTTGAATGGGTACTGGAGAAGCAGCAGGAGGAGGTTCTGCATCTCTGCCCTTTAGGCCAATGGAATTTCCCTCCTAAGGTTTAAGGAAGTTTTTCCACTTCTCAGATGTATTTAATCTCTCCAACCCCAGCTTCCAAGGCACAGGTTTTCCTTGCCTAAATGTTCTACTAGCCACTTGAGCATCTTCTTCCATGGTATCTTGTACAGTGGAATGCAACTTCTCTCAACAGCTCAAGCCCAGCCCAAGAATTGTAATGATAGCAGGGAGAAATACAGTGGTACCTCGGGTTACATACGCTTCAGGTTACAGACTCCACTAACCCAGAAATAATACCTCAGGTTAAGAACTTTGCTTCAGGATGAGAACAGAAATCATGCGGTGGCGGCGCGGCAGCAGTGGGAGTCCCCATTAGCTAAAATGGTGCTTCAGGTTAAGAACAGTTTCAGGTTAAGAACGGACTTCTGGAACGAGTTAAGTACGTAACCAGAGGTACCACTGTAGGTGATAGCACTAAGGAAGATGAGGAAAAGTGGGACTTGCCAGACAGAGGGGCTGTTCTCTACACCTAATGCACATATTGAACTCTACTCGTTTTCACAAACACGCTTTTCTTAAGTTGTAGTGAATGTTGGAGTGAGCCACCGTTTACAGATCTATTACCTAAAAAATTTTTTTAGTGCAAACACCTTCAAGTTGAAGATTAAAAATGAAACTGGCTGTGTCAAACAATGTTCCCATCCTTTATTTTTAAACTTTTAGATCCAATCGAGTAAAACTAACAGCTGATCAAGCGCTTTGACAGATAATGGAAAACTAAAGTTCCCATAATGGCAGTTGGAGTTAAGTCCTTACCTGTTCAAGATTACTGTAGTGTACATGGCAACAGTTGCAATAACCTTGCCTGTTCTGTATGACAGGTACTCCAGGCCCAGCCAGCTCTGGTACTTGCATGCTTAAAATGAAAAATAGAAATTTTCATATAACCAGCTGTTTTCAGAGGGAGAGAGAAGTTAGACTCCTACCCTGATGAGGGCTGCTATTAAAACAACATTCATGTTACTTTTTCCACACTCAGTCAAAATTAACCACACGTAAGTAAAATTCAGTATGGCCTCACCTCTACGTATATAAAATTTTCTGACCCAAGAAATATTCATCCCTATATTAGATGAGTGAAAAAGTAATGGTTCAGAATCATTACACTTTTGAAATGGTTAAAAGATGTTATTGCATTGAACAAGCATTCCTAAACCTCATTTCGACCATGGGGAAGGTAGAAAGCACTTAGCATTTTTTACTAACGACTCTGTAGAACATACACATTTTTCAGATTGTTATGAACTAGTAACATATTGAGACGCATTACAGCTACACTACATTATTCATATACAGCACTTGTTAGGGATTTCAGAGACCCAAAGAGATGGGCTCTTAAAATTAATTCACAAAAATCATTTATCAATGCTGATCAACATCACAGGCCATTAAGACGCTTCCAGCTAAGAAGATTGTTAATGAAAGTAGCTTAAGCTAATTCTGCATTATTTCCTAGGATAGAAGTGTCAAGAAAGTAGATTTGAGTCAGAACTGTAACAAATGCAGAACAGCGAAATTTCAGTCAGGGAGCGGGGAAGCTCCCAAGCAGTGCAATCAAGTCAACCAGATTGGGAGAAAGGCTTCAAGAACAATTCACTGTTGACTGCATACAATCATCCATTTTTTTGCAGACTGCAAAAGCAGTCATGGAATATGCAAAAACAGTCATGGAATATGCATGCAAACAAAAATAATTCTATCAAATACCGTATTTTTCGCTCTATAAGACGCACATTTTCCCCTCCAAAAATTAAGGGGAAATGTGTGTGTGTGTCTTATGGAGCGAATGCAGGCTCCTTGGCTTCAGCGATAGCAACGTGAAGCCTCCGAAGCGCAGTAGGAGCGCTCCCGCTGTGCTCCGGAGGCTTTGGGTTGCCTTCAGTGAAGCCTGGAGAGCGAGAGGAGTCAGTGCGCACCAACCCCTCTCGCTCTCCAGGCTTCAAAGATAGCCGCCTGAGTTCCCGCTGCGCTCCGGAGGCTTCGGGTTCCTTTCGCTGAAGGGTAGTCGCCCCTTCAGCTAAGCGGGAGGAGAAATGGAAGGGGCTCCATTTCTCCTGCCGCTTCGCTGAAGGGGCGCTGCGCAGAGAGGGGGAGATTTTTTTCCCTTGATCTCCCCCTCTAAAACAATGTGCGTCCTATGGTTGGGTGCGTCCTATAGAGCGAAAAATACGATAATTCCCCCCCCCCATTCTGCTCCCTATTCCCACTGCTATATTTTAAACAGCGCCGTCTCCTTCAGCCTCCCCATACTCCAAATGCATTACCATAAAATACAGGCAGAACCTGCAACAAAATGTTGTAGTGTGGAGTGCTCCTGTACAGTATTCCAACAAGGCAGCCAGCCATACCTTCTTCCATGACACTCCATCCCATTCCCCTCTCCCACCCAGTTTTCTGCTTTTATCCCCCCCCCCAACAGTCAGTCACCATTCCATGGCCTCTGAGCATCCAGGTCAAATGGGGCTGTTTCAAGGAGGCCCCACCTGCACATACTTTGGGTTGCTTTCAGTGTAGCGCTAAGGAAAAAGTTCCATCAGTGCAATTTTCTCCTCCCCCCACACCCACTAAATCTGATCTGGAGGTTCCCTTGAATGTACGTAATGGAGCAGTTTAGGGGATGCTGTAAGGAACCCAAGGGGGCAGGGAGTCCCACTGCGCTAGTGCAAATATTTAATTACAGTGGTACCTCTGGATATGAACGGGATCCGTTCTGGAGCCCTGTTCACATCCTGAAGTAAACGTAAGATGCTTCTTCGCGTATCACCGCTTCCGCGCATGCACATGATGTCATTTTGAGCGTCTGCGCATGCGGCGAAACCCGGAAGTAACACGCTCCGTTACTTCTGGGTCGCCGTGGAGCGCAAACCGAAAATATTCATCCCGAAGCTACTTCAACCCGAGGTATGACTGTGCAGGTCATACCTCAGGTTAAATAAGCTTCAGGTTGAGCGTTTTCAGGTTACGCTCCGCGGCGACCCGGAAGTAACGGAACGCGTTACTTCCGGATTTTGCTGCTCGCGCACACGCAGACGCTCAAAATGGCGTCATGCGCATGCGCGGCGAATCGCAACCCACGCACACCCCGTTTGCGTTCGCTTCAGGATGCGAAAGGGGCTCCGGAACGGATCCCGTTCGCATCCAGAGGTACCACCGTACTTTAGGGTTTTTTTATCAGATGCTAGATAAGAAATCTGAGCATTAACTCAATAGAACAGAGTATAAGAAGAGCCTGATGGATCAGGCCAATGACCCATCTAGACCAGCATCCTAAAAGTAGTCGACTGTATGTTGGTGGGTGACATTGACCACAAATGGGAAGTTATAGTTAATGTATAAAACAGGCATAGGCAGACTCGGCCCTCCAGATGTTTTGGGACTACAACTCCCACCATCCCTAGCTAACGGGACCAGTGGTCAGGGATGATGGGAGTTGTAGTCCCAAAACATCTGGAGGGCCGAGTTTACCTATGCCTGGTATAAAGTATAAAGAATAAAGCTTCAATGTAATTCCACGTTAATCTTACTCACCTGCTACCTCTCTCCTGTTGTAAGGAGCCTTCATTTCCTCTTCTTTCTATATCTGTAAGAAGGAGGGTGGGAAAAAGATAATCTATAGAAAGAGAAATCGGCCAACAGATATCGATCCTCCCCAAGTTTCATTAACTGTCAATGCAGTAAAGATACATTTCAAGCAGATGCTAATGATTTGATTATGTGGGTTTCCCCCATTAAATAAGAGTCTTACCTTGTGCTGAAGCAGCAGAGGCTTCATTGGCTTGTTTATTTCGATCAAACATCTGTAAAATAAAATCGATGCAGAGAAAAGCTGAGCACGCACAAAGGCACTTCCAAGATGTTTGCTCAGTAAAACATTGCCATATCAAGAACACTGCTGCAGATTAACTTTAAAATTGCCTCCCACGTTATTTTAAAAAATTAAAATAAATGGCATTTTTAAGTTAGAAAATGAGCTTACTTTCTTCCTCACTCTATTTTTTGTTAAGACTCTTAAGACCTTTGCTGCCATGAGATATTACTGCTTTCATAAGGATTAGATCTTGGAAGGCGAGGAAAGCAAACGAAAAACCAATACGCCATGCACACATCCAAATAAGGTATTTATAGGCTTAACTAAATTACAAACTGAGACATGAGTTGAGGGAATAGCCTGTCAAAGATGGTTATGGGATCACTATAGGACTGAATCTATCACTGGTTCTTATTTTAAAATGGCAGCAAATCCTGTTAAAAGGCACTAAGATTGTCTCTAGTGGGAATGGCCAAAAATCCCACTAGACTATCCCCAAATCAGTACTGGGCCTAGACTATCCTAGAGTCTAGATAGAAGGTAATACCAAATTTCAGTTATACAAGGATGACTTGAAGTATTCCAATCTTTCTGTGATAAACGTAACTAAAATCACTATGCACTTTTGAATATTTACCCTCCTTGCTGTCCTTCACATCCACTTGAAGAGCAGGAGTCAAACACTATCTCTCACGTAAAAAGTTATTTGCTGAGTAGGATTCGTCTTTCATTGTTATTGACAGCCTGTAAAAAAACCCAACAACAAAATCAAGCTGAAGATCGTTCATAAAGTTATAAAGCTTTTGAGAAATCGCTACCTTCCCTGTTGTCGTCAGCAGGATAAAGAGAATCAAGATTAAGTTGCAACAAGGAGCATCAAAACGAAACATTCGGATACAATGCGACTTTTATAATGTAAAAACTGCAATGACTTTGCAAGAACAGTTCAACAGGAAAAATCCCAGTGGAAGAGAGTGCGGGGTGGGAGTTAGGAAGTGAGGAATGTAAACATAAACTCGTTTTGTCTGGTTGAATGAGAAATGCAAAATGGAATCTGACCCGGAAGGACTGTGGCTGGACTTACGGATTTGATCTACCAAAATTAAGAGAAAGCCAAGCAGTTTTACAGAGAAGAATGTTGGGGATGACTGGAATGTAAGGACTTGCTGTGGTTTGGGGTGGAATGTCGGGGGCAGTGATGCTAAGTTAGAAAGTAATCAGGAAGTTTCCCAACATGCTAACAACCGTTGAGAGGGAGGTTCCAAAGAGGATGCAATAACTGCAACTAGATCCCTGCACCCGCAGGAATGGAACGAAGGGGGAGAAAAAAGAGTTTTGATTAAAGATGGCTTTTAAAAGTAAAATTATATGAAAACAGTAAAGTAAAAGATCAAGACAAGCAACTTTTTTAAGAGTGCAGTTATTTTTTGGAGGTTTAAGCAACGGAAGAAAGATTATAATAATGATTATCAGGTTGTGTAATAGAGAAGATCTCTTTGCAGGAAAGGGCGGGCAACACCATGGAATGACAGGTGGGAATTCAACCTCAAAGGATAAATATATTAAATTGGAAATTAATTTGTATTTTTTAAAATGGTTAATCTGAGATTTGTTAAATTTGTTAATTATTTTTTTTTAAGACTTAATAAAAATTTATTGGCAAAAAAATGAAGGAGCACATCATGCATTCTGTAAGGGAAAACACAACTTTAAAACTAAATGAATTTGAAAGCATCAACTTTTAACTTCGCAAAATCAAAACAATTGTTACACATACCAAAGACTGGATTTATTGATATATATTCTGTATTCCAGAATTAATGTAACAGTCTACCATCTTGCCACTTGAACCACTGAAGTTTTTTTTAATGGGTCAAAGTCAAAGCAGTTTAAGTGCTAACAGTATCTCAGAAAAATAAGATAAATACCATCATTTTTACTGTACAGCAAACAGAGGTTACAGAGTAATGAGCCCAACTGGAAAGGAAGGTTTTGATCTATAAAGCCTTAAATGGCTCACGACTGCAACCCCTCAAGGACCACCTATTCTCATATGAACCAAATTGAACCCTGTGATCATCATCTGAGGCCCTTCTTTGTGTGCCTTCTCCATGAGAGGTCTGGAGGGAGGCAACATGAGAACGGGCCTTCTCTGCAGTGGCCCCATGTTTGTGGAATGCTCTCCCCAAGGAGACTCGCCTGGCACCACCATCATTATATATCTTTAGGCGCCAGGCAAAAACTTTCCTCTAGAACCAGGTATTTGACCTTTAAGTATCTGTGGCCTTTTAGAAGCGGCTGGAATGCTTTTAATGTATTTATTTTCCCTCTTGGTTTTCATGTATCACTGTGGGGGTGGGGGTTGTCTGGCTGGCTGTTTGGGTTGCCCTTGGCAATATAACGCAACTAACAAATTACCGTATTTTTTGCTCTATAAGTCTCACTTTTTCCCTCTTAAAAAGTAAGGGGAGATGTGTGTGCGTATTATGGAGTGAATGCAGGCTGTGCAGCTATCCCAGAAGCCAGAACAGCAAGAGGGATCGCTGCTTTCACTGCGCAGCGATCCCTCTTGTTGTTCTGGCTTCTGAGATTCAGAGTATTTTTTTGTTTTGTTTTCCTCCTCCAAAAGCTAAATGCGTCTTATGGTCCGGTGTGTCTTATAGAGCGAAAAATACGGTGATTAATTAATTGAATCCGGGTCCCTTTTGACAACCATCAGATCATCAGTCTTCTCTTTTAGTTCTCTAAAGCATATTCAATGCTCAGTGTTGCTATGGACGTAGTCAGATTCCACAATTCTAAGAGTCTTCATCCCTCTCATCTTGTATATTTTTTTGCATACGCTGTGAAGAACCATAAACATAGACTGCATGGTGTCTACCATCTGGGCTCTACCTATCAATCCTGTGCAAATATCTTAAGGCTTCAATCCTACGCACACTCCCTTGGAAAGTAATCCCCACTGAATTCAGCAAGGCCCACTTCCAAGTAAATATTAATAGGCTTGGGCTGCAAATGAGACAAGTATCGTTAATTGCATGGTCTCATGTGGTCAATAAAAAACAAACCCAAAAAACCTGATGATGCTAGAGCACGAGGCACCCTTCCAGCTAAGTTCCAGCTCATATTGAATGTGAGATAAATCACACCACAGGTATTATGGGGTACAAAATATTGGCAGACAAGAAACACAAACACTCGCCAAAACATGGCAAATTTATTCATGTTTATATCAAATTGTAATTAATTGGATGAGGTTCAGTTTACACTCCCACAAAAAAAGGGAAAAAGTCATCAGTTAAGCTATAGAAAAAAGAATGACTCAATTAGACTATTATTTGACTTCTTTATTAGTCTCATTGCCTGTATCATTCTTTGTATGAGCAATACAGTGGTACCTCGGGTTAAGTACTTAATTCGTTCCGGAGGTCCGTTCTTAACCTGAAACTGTTCTTAACCTGAAGCACCACTTTAGCTCATGGGGCCTCCTGCTGCTGCCATGCCGCCGGAGCACGATTTCTGTTCTCATCCTGAAGCAAAGTTCTTAACCTTGAAGCACTATTTCTGGGTTAGCCGAGTCTGTAACCTGAAGCGTATGTAACCTGAAGCGTATGTAATCCGAGTTACCACTGTACAAAAATTCTGGAGCAACTTTCCAGACAGTTACTCCTTCAACAATAAACTGCCCTGTGAACTTAATTCAAAAAGCTATAAACTGTTGCTCAAACGGTCAAACCAATCACTTCTGCTCTCAGCCAGTGTCAGAAACTCAGATATACAAGCTAAGCACCAAAAGGCTCCTTAAAACCAGGGTTACAGTCACCAAAGCAATGCCTAGTTGCCATTTTTGGAGCAGATGCCTCAAAAGTGGTATTTTTCAATACAATGTTTTAGTTTTTGAAATTCATTCTCCTTGTCAATACAGTCAAACCTCTTCTTATGTCCACCTCGGCTCGCATCCATTTCGCCCAACGTCTGCGGCAAACCCAGAAGTAACCGGCGGGTTTGCATGCGCAGGAGCGGCGATCGCCGTTCGTGCATGCGCAGAAGCGGGCAATAGCTGCCCACGCACAATGGCGCCTCTCCCAGCAACCTGTTTTGACTTCCAGACAGGCCTCCGGAATGGATTGTGGTCGTGAGTAGAGGTTCCACTGTATAATGGATAGAATTCTACAGGATGTGTTGCTAGTGCGTGCACACAGTCAAGATCCAAGGATCCCCAGGCATGCACCTCCAGATGGTGGAGATGTCGCCCTGGCATCTTCATTTGGTTGCAAGTGGCTGAAAGCCAGGTGCAAAATGTGCCCGGTGAATTTCAAACACAGCTCTCAGCATGTATAAAATTGGAAAGCGGGGGATGAACATTACAAGCAAAAGGGACCTACCTCCCCAAGCTATTATCTGAACTCCCGCCTCCAGATTCTGAAACCGAGTTCACCGGAAAGAAATATGCCTAGAAGGGGAGAATAGTGGGGGCAAGTCACAGGAGCACGGACAGTTCAGCTCCTCTTACCCATATCCCCCTTTTGCTTTCAAAAACAATCCCTACTCCTGCCCCATTATTGGGGCAGCCTTGAATTTAAGCAAACAGGCCTGCTACAGTCGCTCATTGTTCCTTACCCACTGCCAGCAACATAATCTGGTTTCACGGTATAAAGATGATAGCTGCCAAAAAGCATATTGGTGGTATTCCTATATCACTCAAATCAGGCAAGTGCTTCCGCAACACCAGTCCCACCATGAGGTTTGATAACAGTTGAAAACACAGACATCTTAATAGAGTAGGTCAGAGTGTTGCTTTCACAAAATACATATTGGATGCCTACATCCAATGCAGCAGCTGGACATTTTTTTCCAGGGAACAAGAGGTTTCAGACAGGAGTAATAATAATAATAATATTTTATTTATACCCCACCCTCCCCAGCCGAAGCCGGGCTCTGAGCGGCTAACAACAGTAAAAATAACACAGTTTACATAAAATCATAATCAATTAACTGGAATTCATTCTAAAATCAGTTCAGAGTAAAATTAATGGCAACCATTGGGCTAGAGTTCTATGAGGATTACTGAAGGAGGGGGTCAGACTGTGCTTCAGCCGAAGGCCTGGTGGAACAGCTCTGTCTTGCAGGCCCTGCGGAAAGATGTCAAGTCCCGCAGGGCCCTAGTCTCTTGTGACAGAGCGTTCCCCCAGATCGGGGCGACGGCCAAAAAAGCCCTGGCTCTGGTTGAGGCCAGCCTAACCTCCCTGTGGCCCGGGATCTCCAAGATGTTTTTATTTGAAGACCGTAAGGTCCTCCGTGGGACATACTGTACCAGGAGAGGCGGTACCGTAGGTACGAGGGTCCTAGGCCATATAAGGCTTTAAAGGTCAAAACCAACACCTTAAACCTGACCCTGTACTCCACCGGGAGCGAGTGCAGCTGGTATAGCATTGGGTGAATGTGATCTTGCAGCGAGGACCCCGTAAGGAGCCTCGCCGCAGCATTCTGCACCCACTGGAGTTTCTGGATCAGTCTCAAGGGCAGCCCCACGTAGAGTGAGTTACAATAATCAAGTCTGGAGGTGACCACCGCGTGGACCACAGTGGCTAGGTCAGGGCAAGAGAGGTAAGGAGCCAACTGCTTAGCTTGGCGGAGATGAAAAAATGCCGCCTTTGTTGTAGCTGCAATCTGTGCCTCCATGGAAAGGGAGGTGTCGAAGATTACACCCAAACACCTAACGGACGGTGCTGGCACTAATTGCGCCCCCGCAAGAGATGGGAGTTGCCCCCGCCCCAATCCCATATCGTCCCGACCCAGCCAAAGGACCTCTGTCTTCGAAGGATTTAACTTCAACCGGCTCCTACATAACCATCCCGCCACAGCTTCCAAACATCTGATCAGTGTGTCTGGGGCCAAGTCAGGATGGCCGTCCATCAACAGATAGAGTTGGGTGTCATCAGCATACTGATGGCAGCCCAAACCAAAACTCCGGACCAGCTGGGCGAGGGGGCGCATAAAGATGTTGAAAAGCATCGGGGAGAGTATCACACCCTGCAGCACTCCACACACCAAGGAGTGGCACGACGACAGTTCCCTCCCAAGCGCCACCCTCTGTTCCCGACCAGAACAGACCCATACAACTTGTTGACTCTCTACGCCAAATGCATCTCAGTAGTATCCATATTGTAATCTTTCCTTCCAACTCTTCCCTCCAATATCAATCTCGGATGGTCAAGTGCCTGACAGCTAGAAAGTCAAAATGGGACATCTGACATAAAGGATAGTTCCTACATATCCAGGGGGCTCCTCAGATGTGTGTTAGTATATTATTTTGTAAATCAAAAGGGGGGGGATGGTTTTTAAAACCCACAGAGAAGGACCTTACAAAATACAGTATTAAGGGCTTCAGTTTGTCTGCTTTTTTTAATAAGGAAAATGGTGGAGAAAGAGGATCAGCTTCTGTGTTCTCAAAGGTGGGATTAAGATGGGGAAGATTTAGTGCCATGAGATTAAAAAAAACCCCTCACCAGGTTTCATGAAAAAACACTTCCCATTGTGCTTTTACCAGAAACTGCCCCTCCCCAAGTAGCAGTATAGCTTTCTGCTCGTATGGCTTGGGGCTCACAGCCAGCAGCTGAGCCTGGAATCTGCAACATGGCATACAGTGGTCATGCCTATCCCAATTTAAGGGGGGGGGGCGGAATCAGGGGCATCCTTTTTTATTTCAGGTGGTGCCCTTGACTGTTTCTCAATTTTCCTTATGTCTGAAAAGAATGGGAGCCCCTGACTTAACTGTATGCTCTTAGACAGGCAGGGAAGTAAAAAAGATATTCAAAGATTACTTCTAAAAACTGGAGACACGTTGAAACATTTTGTTGCAGAATCCCCACCTGTATAATACAGTATATTTTTGAGTTGCCTTCTTTTTCTGCACTAGAATATGCAACACAGAGACTCTTTGCCACTGAACAAAACCTGTGAAAGATATTTCATAAAAACAAAAAAATATCTTTTTCTAGCACCAGCTTGAGGCACATCTATCTTCACTATCCTCATGCCCATATTAGTCTCTTATGTTAAAAGCTGTGTCAACTTCTACACAAACTTCACCAACTGAACAACGAAAAAGAACAGCTAGTTTGGGCAAACTATGGTGACAGATAGAGATACCGTGTCTGGGTGCTTCACACAAGCCACACATAGCTGTTTCTCCACACACAGCACACAGTCCCACAGGCTTCCTTTCCTTTGGAGGGTTGTGCATAACATTTGCAACACATTAATGCACAAGGGAGAATGCGGTATTGTTTTCTTTAGGCCTCCCAGGGCACTCAGCCTGTGTGTCCCACTTCACCCTGAAGGCTGGAGCTCAGTAACAGA
The DNA here is from genome assembly GCF_964270895.1 of Podarcis filfolensis. Lineage (NCBI taxonomy): Eukaryota > Metazoa > Chordata > Lepidosauria > Squamata > Lacertidae > Podarcis > Podarcis filfolensis. The sequence continues at coordinate 7,580,596 of NC_139604.1, forward strand.
ATGACCCTACCACGGAAAGACAGACAGACAGAATAATCCTCCAGTGGAAGGAAGGAATGATCCTGCAGTGCAGTAGTTCCCAACTGGTGGCAGAGGCAGGGGGTCCGTATCACAAACTGTCAACTGTCCGGGGCATCCCATTTTGGGCCCCGTTCTCTCACACAGAAGCACAGCCATGCATCATGGTTTTGTGCTGTGACATGCTGGAGGGTATGGTGGCATCTTTCACATAACAAAAACTACCACAGATATCACAACATTTTCAAAATATCCATACTTGGCTTTTGAAAAACAGAGGGTCTGCAGTACTTAGCTAACTGGGAACCACTGTTCCAGTGGAAGGATAGAACGATCTTCTAGTGAAAGGAAGAAAGGAAAAGAATGATCCTCCAGTGAAATGATAGAAGGAACTCCAATGGAAAGAAGAAAAGATCCTTCAGTTGAAGGAAGGATAGAATGAGCTACAGAAGGAAAGGAGCAGCTTCCATTGTAAGGAAGGAAGGAAATAACGAACAATTTTCCAGTGGAAGGATAGAAGGATCTTCCAGTGGAAATACAGTGGTACCTCTGGTTATGTACTTAATTCGTTCCGGAGGTCCGTTCTTAACCTGAAACTGTTCTTAACCTGAAGCACCACTTTAGCTAATAGGGCCTCCTGCTGCCGCTGCACCGTCGCTGCACGATTTCTGTTCTCATCCTGAAGCAAAGTTCTTAACCCGAGGTAATATTTCTGGGTTAGCGGAGTCTGTAACCTGAAGCATATGTAACCTGAAGTGTATGTAACCCGAGGTACCACTGTACTCCAGGGGAAGTTAAGAATGATCCTCCAGTAGAATTAAGCCTAGGGAAGGAAGACCATAGTTCCTTCAAGATGGACACAAGCCAGTCAGGGCCAAGGCTGGTTAGCCCGATTGCTTTATGTGCTCTCTCTCTCTCTATATATATATATATCATTTTATTTTGAGATGGGTGGCGGGGTGTACATGGCCACGTGAGCCTCCCCCTCCACTCGCGGCCTGAAGCACGGCAGCTTCGCCACTTCTGGGTCGGATCCGGGCCCGTCGCGCAAAAGCCTCGCGCGGCTTCTCCTTCCTCCTCCTCCGCAGCAGCGGCGGGACCCCTCCTCAGAGGCGAGGCGCACCCAAACGGGGTCCCGCGACTCCCGCGCAGCTGTTAACGAAGACGACCGGCGGTTTTCCCCACCCACCCCACCTCGTCTCTTGAAAGAACCGCGAAGGGGGGAATTTTTGAGGAATAAAAGATAAAAAGAGCAAACGGGGTTTGAGGGGGGGGGGTTCGGTTGAAGGCGCGCTCCGGAAGCAGCCAGGAGGCCCCGCCTCCCCCTGCGCGCGCGCGCGCACGGGGATTAAAACCGCGGCCTGCGCGTAATCTGCGCGCCCTTCCTTCCATGCCGCCTTCGGCTCCCTCCCCTTCCCCGCCGCCTCATCTTGCCCACCTTCTTTCCGGGGTTCCTTCCTCGCCTCCGTCGCGACTTTGCTTTTTTTCCTCCCCCTCCCCCACTCCGCTAAGAACTGGGTCAAAGGGCGCGGCCGCCGCTTCCTCTTCCGGGTTACCACAGAAAGAGAGGGAGGGGGGGCCCTGGCTAGGGTGTTTCCTAGAGAGGCCTTGGGCGGAGGCTGAGGGAAGCGTGAAGGGAGGGAAACGCGTTCCACGTCCCCGGCTGGTTAATGGGGCGGCCGGGAGCGCGCATTGCAGAGTCGGCCGGGGCCGGCGCAACGGTGGGGGGTGGGAGTGCGCGTGCGCGCCAGCTCCCTCCGTCAGACCAGGATGACGACGTCGGTGACGTCCGCGACGCACGTCCCTTCTCCTCCTGAGGCTTTGGCGCGATTGGTCGTCCGGCCAGAAAGGCGGGAATATAGCGGCGAGAGGCGTCGCGCGAGGTCTTCGCTGAGGGAGGGGCGAAGGACCGTTTTTACCTCAGGCCTCGGGGAAGCCGTTAAAGGCGGGCGCCTGAGTCGCTGGGGAGCAGTTGCTCTACCCCTGTGTGAACCATAAGCCTCAGATATCCAGCTTTCATTAAAAAAACAACAACACAAGTGTTTCACATTTGTAGACCCTGAAGGGCAAAAAGGTTTCAGCATTTGTCAAACATGAGAGAGGGAGTTTTTAGCCTTTGCAGAACATGAGAGGAAATCTAACAAGTCCTATATTACCAGTTACAGATAGGTAGCCGTGTTGGTCTGCCATAGTCAAAACAAAAATTTTTTTCTTCCAGTAGCACCTTAAAGACCAACTAAGTTAGTTCTTGGTATGAGCTTTCGTGTGCATGCACACTTCTTCAGATACACTGAAACAGAAGTTGCCAGATCCTTCTATATAGTGAGAAGGTGGGGAGTAATGGGGCTTCTAAACCATCGTTGTGTGGGATGTAAACCATCGTTGTGTGGACGTTGGATCTTAAACAACTCCTAACCCACAATAATACTACAACCAGACGTAACACGGACACTGGCACCAGAGCCTGCAATAAACCCAGGTGCCAACTTTGCCTGCATGATTTCCCTCGTTGCCAGTGTCCTTGAATGAGGTGCTAGCAATGTTTGTGACTCCTGTCATCTCAAAGAGCTGTAAAATTCAGCTATAAATCAGAATTAGAACGTAAGGCAACCACCATGATTCGTGTTTCCGCTCTTACAAGTTCTAATTATCAAATGGAATTTTGACCAAGTGAGGTTTATCTTATTTGTGTAGGCAAACAGCAGATTCAAAACCTGCTTTTTCTATAACACACACACACACACACACCCCGGACATATCCTAACATTCCTTTAAGAAGCCTTCAAATGCTTTAAAAATAACATTCAATGTTACTTATATTGTGGGACAATGGTCCTAAAATGCTAGCAGAAATCCATCTAAGAAGGCAGTCGGACCCTTGGATGACAAGGGAGTCGAAGGAGTGCTAAAGGAGAATAAGAAGATGGTGGAGAAGCTGAATTAATTCTTTGCATCTCACAGAGGAAGATAATAGGGCCGATTGCAGCAGCACTGCAGGAGGTGAGTCTTGAGAACACAAGCAGATAGTGGCGACAAGAGATTTAAGTTCTAGGCCTAATAGACAAAATAAAAACTGACAAATTGCAAGGTCTGGACAGCATCTGCCCAGGAGTCCTTGAATCACTCAAATGTGAAGTTGCTAATCTAACAAAAATATGTAACTTGCCCCTCAGATCACCCTCCATACCCGAGGAACTGGAATGTAGGCAATTTAACAACAGTTTTTAAAAGGGAATCCAGGAAACTGCAGACTGATTAGCTTAACATCTGTCCTTGGAAAACTGGTGGAGAGTATTGTTAAAAATAAAATAATCAAGCATATAGAAGAACAAGCCTTAATGAAGCAGAGCCAGCATGGCTGCTGTCTTATGAACCTATTAGAGGTATTTGAGAGTGTCAACAAACATGTACGGTTGATGAAGTATACTTGGATTTACAGAAAGCTTTCAAGCACCTCACCAAAGATTCCTGAGTGAGCTTAGCACTTGAATAAAAGGAGAGATCATGAATTGGTTAAGTTGCTGGAAGCAAAGAGTAGGAAAAAATGGATCGTTCTCTGAATGGAGATATCTAGAAAGTGGAGTCCCCCCAAGGATTGGTATTGGGATCTGTGCTTCTTGTTCATAAATGAGCAGGTTTGCTGATGATACTAAATTGTGCAGGGTTGTTAAAACAAAAGGAGATTGTGAAGAGCTCTAAAACGACCTTTCCAAACTGAGTGAATGGGCAGTAAAATGGAATGTGCAATGTTACGGAAAGGGGGGGGGCATGTCTTCTTCACCTTCTTCTTCGCTACAATATATCAATTTATTTCCAATTGTCAATGTCAAAAGGGACTAAAATTTATAAAATTCATAGAAAATCAACGTGCCAATTTGCTCAATTTCTCTAGGACTCCATCACACCTCCCCTGTCCTCCATAATCCCTCAAGCAAGGTGTCAAGACCCTAATCCTGTCAAATCACTCTGCCAAGCCTTTCCTCCGGGCAATGCCAGGTGGCAGACTATGCATACATGGACCATTGTCTTCTCATCACCGGCACTCAGGATGTGCTTATCTGCGCATATCTCCAGCTCTGCATATTCCCCCCTCCCTCCTCCATATGTTAATCCGGTGTAACCCAACCTCTCCTTAATGTATTCATGATGTAATCTGTGTAACCCAACCTTTCCTTAATGTATTCATGATGTAACTGGGATGTGTTTTGCACTGTATTCTGGGACATGGGGGGAGTTTCAAAAGTTCATGTCACCCCTTTCTCGCTGTTCAATCTTGCCTTGAACCTGTTGCGCAATAAACTTGGATCTTCTGCAATTTGCTCCTGTCCGGCTGAGCTCATTTTCTTCCGCAGGGACCCACGGACTTAGTCCGATGAGCTGGGTGGCAGAGTAGCCCCGCACCCAGATTTTAGCCGTAACAGTTGGCGCCCAACGTGGGGCATGCGGTTCTCCCGCGTTGCTGACCGGGGGCCCCGAAATCTTCAGCCGGCACCGGGCCATTTTGCCTGGGAAGATCCTTTGGACCCTCGGCCATCCTCCGGGCGGTAATCAAAAGCCCCAGGAGTTCAGCCGGGGAGCAAAGAGGGATCCAGCCGGCTTATTCATCGATCCCGGGATCATCATAGGAGACACGTGAGTATAAGGAAAAGGAAAAAACCCAGTGCACTGGTGGGAAGGGGGTGGAATCTCCTGGCAACTGAATTCTCTGCCCTCCTCTCTATCGCTCCTTCTCGCCTGTCTCTTGGTCCAATTGGTGAGAGAGACCGTGGACTGCTGCTCGACCCAAAAGGGGGGTTCTGAGCTCTATCTCTTTCTCCTCTCAAACCCTCCAGTCAGCCGCACCAATTGAGAGTCCGAAAGTAAGACGGAGAGACCCGGCTTGGAAAGACAGCCGACTCTCTGCAACGGGCATCTCAGTTGAAAGCAAGGGGCTGGAGTGAGAGACCGTGGACTGCTGCTCGACCCAAAAGGGGGGTTCTGAGCTCTATCTCTTTCTCCTCTCAAACCCTCCAGTCAGCCGCACCAATTGAGAGTCCGAAAGTAAGACGGAGAGACCCGGCTTGGAAAGACAGCCGACTCTCTGCAACGGGCATCTCAGTTGAAAGCAAGGGGCTGGAGTTCTTCTTCCGAACTTCCCGAGCGCCCTTACGGAGGGGGCAGGAAGGGGTCTTGCTTTCTGTCTCAATCCCAGCCGCACTGGTCGGTGCCACGTAACACGTGTATCGTGCGTGAGCCCGCTTCCAAAAGCAAGGGGGATTTTCGGTTCAAAACTCTATCCAGGGATCACCCAATCTGGCACTGCACGGCGCGGGCGTCCAGTAGGGCCCCTTTTCCTGAGATTGTAACGATAGGTAGGAGGTTGCCAGGAGGGATAGCTCAAGAGGAATTGGGCGGGATTTGGCAGAGTGGAAAGGAAAACCCCAGGAAATAGATAAGTAAGGAAGGAAGAAAATAAGTGAGAAAGGAAGAAATAAGGAATTAGGTAGAAGAGCTCTCTAAAAGGAAACCCTGTTAGGAAGTTGCCAAGCAACAAGGAAAAGGAAAACCCTAAATAGCCCCCTGTACAAGTTACCCAAATCCTAATCAACCTCTCTCTTTCTCCCTTCTCTATCCCAGACACCCCCCCAAAACAGAAAAACAAAAAAAGCAACAACAGCAATGCATGCATATATAAAGGGGTACCCAGTCAACCAAGCGTTGTGAGCCCTGCCAGTTTGATTAACTGGTGGTGTGTTTGAAGAGGCAAGGAAGCTCATAAAACCATGTGGGACCTTCCTACTAATTTCACTTAATGAAGCCAAAGGAAGCGACCCAACTCCTTGCGATAACCAACTAAAGAATGAGAATATATATGTTTACATGTTGTCTGTTATGTGTGTTGTCTGTTAATACATATATGAGAATATGTATGTTTACATGTTGTCTGTTATGTGTGTTGTCTGTTCCTTCTGTCTCTGACAGACTGCCTTTCTTAAGTGTGCATAGTTTAAACTACAAGCTTGCTTCAAAATTTAAATCTAGGGAAGCCATGCTGGACCTTATCAATCTTAAAACAGAAAAAAACAAAAACAAAATGAGAATGAAGGGTGCAAATGTTTGTTATTTGAGAGAGGCTCCAAAGAGTCTTCCTCCGAGTAGCTTAAGTGAGGGTATGATTTTAAGCTGATGGTAGATAATGTTATGTTGAGTTTGTGATTCTACATCCGTGTTCCAGTCTTTTTTCCAGTATTTTGAAATGTGCTGTGAAGAAACTAATGTTTCTGCTGCAAAAGCCTAGTTGAGCACAATTGCTCTCTCTAGCTAAAATGCAGCGTATGTATTTCACTAAGCATATGCCTATGAAAGTATGGTGTTCCTTCTAAGAAAATATGTGAGTCCAGTTTTAACTTTGATTTGGTTGGACAGAAGAGTTATTGTAAGGCTCCTGATATCAGTCTTATGGCCTCTTTTCTCAGAAAATGCCCCCCCCCCCCGTTTCATTCTGTCTCTTTCAGTTTTTTGTTTTTTCCTCCCTTCTTACTTCTGTGCCAGGTAAATTTACTCCCGAGTAAGCTTCCTTTAAGGGAAACTGCAAAGAGGGGGGAGCAATCTTTCCTAAGGTACCCTGCATCTCACTTTCCTATGTGTAGTTATTAAAAATAATAGTAGTAGTAATAATAATAATAATCTAAATTAGGCTTACTATTCCTCTGCAAGTTCAGGAAAAATTGTTCACTTTTGTATTCCCGTTAAATCAAATCTATGGCTGTTTTAATTATGCTTAATAAAAGATCCTCTCCCTATCTATCTTCCTTAGTACATGATAGGAGCATTGATTGTGCTCTCTTCCCCAGTAGTGCCTGTGTACATAAGTATGTGTGTGTCTCTTTGGTAGTACAAATCTTGCTGTGAAATCTTGCTGTGAATCCTATATTTTGGAGGGTTGGACTAGATGACCCCAGGGTCCCTTTCAACTCTCCCAATTTGTGGCTGTGTGGAAGGACATGTGTCCGCAAGCATTGGAGGGTAATTCTTAAATTCTGGTGTGGTGATGGAGTTGAAATTCAGCCTAGCTTTGCTCTTTAGTTTTAAAAAGTGAGAGGTGAAGCTGTGATGTTTTGAAGCACAACTGGTAATATCAAGCATTTGAGTGATTACGGTGTTTATCATTTTGTCTACTATTTAAAAATCAGACTTCAAAGTCAATTCAAAGTTTAAGCACATACAAATACATATGGGCCTTGACCAATCCTGTAAATAAAGGGCAGGAAAAATTTTGTCTGCAAATGGTAAGGCTGAAATGACTTAGAATGTTAAAAATCCTATGAATTCTGACTCTCTGGCCATTTTCCCCATATATAAGGGCGTGGCATTGTTCCGCGAATGACCAGAGGGAAATCACACAAAATGATAGCCCCTTCCTGTAAATAAAGGAAGCACTCCCTTGCTTGGGCTACAGGAAACATGATCCCTTAGAAAATTTCTAGCTTTGGTAAATGCTTGAATTGCGGAGTTTCTTGTTTTGTTTTAAATCTAACCCTATTTTTAAAAATCTACTCCTTATCCTTCATTTCCTTTATTCAAATGGTAATTTAGCCAAAAGATTCAACATTTTCAATAGTATAAAAGGTTTGCTGAGACATGAACTCTGCACATGCACAGAGGCTAGATCAGCTAAAAAAAAAAAAGGAAGAGAGAGAGAGAGGAAGGAGGGGGAACTGAAGGAGGGGGGAGAGGAGGTTTGGAGAGCTTGGGCTGCAGGGAGAAACTTATCCAAATTTCCTTATGTAAAACTTGGAACCATTGAGGGAAATCACCCTTAATGTACCCTTAAGTACTGGACCATCAAAGTCAAGAGGTTGCCAAATTTCAAATCTTAACATGCCAAATTCTTTTCACAGGTAAATATCAAAGCATTCCCCCCTCAATGGGATTTAAATCACAGACTTTGTGTGCATTTTAGGAACAGCATTTCCTGACAGGCTTCTCACATGAAATAATTTTCCCTTTTAACAAGACATGTGAACCCCGATAACAAAGTGTTTGTCCCTTCTTTTCTCCCACAGCAACTTTCTTTCTGTTCTGTGAAACAAGTCTGAATCCCTGCTATATTAGTGACTTTCATCTCTTTGTGGCTTTGACACTTTTAAGTTACAAATAATCTGTTTTCATTTATTTAATCCATTTTTCCATGATGTCTATGAAATTAATCGAAGCACAAGCAAACATTATTTGTGGAATGGTATTTGTTTACCTTTTGCCTGAGCATTTCTTATTAATTCTGTCATTTTGGCTAGTTCAAGGTACTTACACAACTTAAATTGCCATTCATTTTCTTGGTATTAAGTCATTTCCCAGTATTTTGCTATTAACATCCTAGCCGATATTGTCACATCAAGAAACACTCTTTTATTTTCATTGTTACTTCAGATTTCTTAAAATTGTGTGTCTTAGCATTTATTTATGGTTCCTCATAGGTCATTGTGTGTGTGTGTGTGTGTGTGTTATTATTATTTTGACCTTGTATTTTTTTTTACAGTTCTCTTTCTCTACATATGGAGTAATTTTTTATTTAATAATATGGGAGGGAGACGATAAAAAACCAAAGTGAAGGAAAGCAAACAAACTTAGCAGATAATAACAGTAATTATATGGAAATGTGATAATAATATTGTAATGAATAAAAAGCTTAATCCGCTAAGATTTTTATTATTTGCAGCTTCCCACGGAAACTGAGGACATCCCTTTTGCCTTTCGCCCCTTCCCTTTTCTATTTTTCCCTTTCTGCCCCTTACAGGATATCACTTCTACAAATGTGTTACTACAGATCCAATGAAAAGCTTCGCCACCACAAGACCTGCAACAACAACAGACACCAAAGTTTTCAAAGTGGCCACAGCTATCTCTTTCAAAGGATATAGACTGCCGGGGGAGTGGGCCTGACAAAGGGGGGAGGAGTTGAATTGCAAGGACATTTTCTCACTTTTGAACCTCAAGACTGTGCTCCGGCATTGAGAAGATACATACATAAAATATCACAATTGTCTCAAGATATGCAACTGATACTTAATTAGTTTGTTTTGTATTATGTGTTATTATGTAGGAATGTTGAAATGTGTCTGACAGTGTGTTATTTCCACAAATGGGGGGGGGGGCTATTTTTGTGGCTATTTTTGTGTGTAATTGTTTTTATGTTTAATGTCTTATTCCTTACAACCCAGTGGAGGATTCTCATACATTTTATGCTTTTAACAGACCAGGCTATTATGTAGTCCAATGTTTAGAACTAGATAAATTTATAACCACATTTAGTTGTTTCACCTGGCACTCTGCCAACTTCCCTACCCATTTTAAAATGTGCTAAAAACTCGCTTAACCAAAGAGAAGCTGATAAGATACATGAAAGTGCATATGCTTTGGTTTAGCAGGAATAATCCCTTATAGAGTTAAAATTGACTTATTTGGACAAATGCCCTCTAAGAATGGTTTTATTTTAACAGATTGGTTTGAGAAGTTGGGAACCATGGGGCAAGATAAATTCAAATTGGACTCATTTTGAATTGGGCAAGTGTATCCAGGCTGCAATTAGCTTTTTGGTCCTTAAAGTGCAAGTGAGCAACTTCCCATGACTGCAAGACCAGAGCCTATAATAATAAAATCCCATAGAATGGCCAAGGCAAGGACATTTCCCTCATGACGTGCCCAAACCTGTGCCAGCTGGGGTGAGTGCCAGGCAACATGGTTAATATGAAAGCCCTAAGTGGATTCACCAGGGATTGCCACTACTGTGACACCATGCCGGTGTGAGACCACAGAAGAGCTACCTTCGCACCTGAGAACACAAAAACGGTGGAGCTAAAAAAAAAAAACCAAACTGCATTTTTTTTCCAGTCAGTAGCGGACCTTCCTGCTAAATGTAAAGCATAGACCACTATTGAACAAGATACAACAGGTGTTCTTTTATGTGATATCCTATATCCAGCTATCTGCACTACTATACTTGCAAATGACCTTAAGAGGCATGGCTTGCAAGTCCCCTTCAGGTTTGCACAAACCCACACATCTAGTACGGTGGATACCAAGTTATTTGTGCATATCTATATAACATACACGTACATTATTGTATTGGTCCGTGTTGCTCCCTCCTTTGCTGCCCTGCTCAACCCACCTCCTTTTCCATTAAAGCCTATTCCCACTCACAGGGCACCCCTACCTTCACCGAGATTTAGGGTGCGGAGAAAAGATTTGCAAGTTCTTACAGAACTTTAATGCAAATCTATCTCCGAATGGGGGACTGTTACGGAAAGGGGGGGGCATGTCTTCTTCACCTTCTTCTTCGCTACAATATATCAATTTATTTCCAATTGTCAATGTCAAAAGGGACTAAAATTTATAAAATTCATAGAAAATCAACGTGCCAATTTGCTCAATTTCTCTAGGACTCCATCACACCTCCCCTGTCCTCCATAATCCCTCAAGCAAGGTGTCAAGACCCTAATCCTGTCAAATCACTCTGCCAAGCCTTTCCTCCGGGCAATGCCAGGTGGCAGACTATGCATACATGGACCATTGTCTTCTCATCACCGGCACTCAGGATGTGCTTATCTGCGCATATCTCCAGCTCTGCATATTCCCCCCTCCCTCCTCCATATGTTAATCCGGTGTAACCCAACCTCTCCTTAATGTATTCATGATGTAATCTGTGTAACCCAACCTTTCCTTAATGTATTCATGATGTAACTGGGATGTGTTTTGCACTGTATTCTGGGACATGGGGGGAGTTTCAAAAGTTCATGTCACCCCTTTCTCGCTGTTCAATCTTGCCTTGAACCTGTTGCGCAATAAACTTGGATCTTCTGCAATTTGCTCCTGTCCGGCTGAGCTCATTTTCTTCCGCAGGGACCCACGGACTTAGTCCGATGAGCTGGGTGGCAGAGTAGCCCCGCACCCAGATTTTAGCCGTAACAGCAATTAAGTGTAAACAAGCGTAAAGTGATGTATGTCGGGGCAAAAAAGGACTTAATTTCACATATACGCTCATGGGGTCTGAACTGGCTCTGAACTGAACTGGGAACGAGACCTTGGGGTCATAGCAGATAGCTCCATGAAGATGGTGACCCACTGGGCGGCAGCTGTGGAATAGGACAATTTCATGCTAGAATCATTAGGAAAGGAACTGAAAATAAAACTGCTGATATCATAATGCTGTTATATGACTGTATGACGCAACTGCATTTGGAATACTGTGTGCAGTTCCAGTTGCCTCACCTCAAGGATTCTGCAGCATTGGAAAGGTTTCAGGGAAAGGCCATACAAATGATCGCGGGATGGCGTGACTCCTATGAATAAAGTATTCTGGCCTAACATCCTGATTCTAGCCATTTGTGCAAGCATATTTGCCTTGCAACAACTGAGACATTTTTCTGTGATGTCAGCATTAGGTTGCTGGCCCAGCGTGTCTGATTCCTCAACTAAATCAAGGGTGTGTGCAATTTGCATCCACCAGGGGGCCACAAGCTGTAATTGAGAGAGGCAAGCCCTGTATTTGAAGGGCTGCCCAGTCCTAGTCTGATTTAAAGAGTTCCAGCCATTATTTAATTTTATTCCATTTATGGATTGCTTCCCATAACTTACCTCAAAACAATTTTGCAATAAAAAGAATTTATATATGTGTGTGTGTGTAAACGGACCCCTGACCATTAGGTCCAGTCGTGGCCGACTCTGGGGTTGTGGCACTCATCTTGCTTTATTGGCCGAGGGAGCTGGCGTACAGCTTCCGGGTCATGTGGCCAGCATGACTGAGCCGCTTCTGGCGAACCAGAGCAGCGCACAGAAACGCCATTTACCTTCCCGCTGGAGCGGTACCTATTTATCTACTTGCACTTTGATGTGCTTTCAAACTGCTAGGTTGGCAGGAGCAGGGACCGAGCAACGGGAGCTCACCCCATCGCGGGGATTCGAACCGCCAACCTTCTGATTGGCAAGTCCTAGGCTCTGTGGTTTAACCCACAGCGCCACCCGTGTCCCTTCATATGTATATGTGTATATATATATATATATATATATATACACACACACACACACACACACACACACACACACTATTCCATAGGTAAAAAAAGATTCCACCTACAAAAAACAATGAAACAACTTTAAGTTGAATACAGACTGGGATGAAGATACCGACTTTAAAAGTTTGTTAGAAAAGAAAGGTCTTCAGCTGGTGTTGAAAATACAATAAAGACAGTAACCTGCCTGATATGTACTGGAGTGAGATTCCAAAGGATAGGTGACAACACTAAAGGCCCAATTCATATACTGTGCAGTCCTAATGATATGGTATATGTAGGAGGACCTCTCCTGCAGAGCACCGTGATCAAATGGTTATATAAGGGATGAAGAAGGTTTTTAGGTAAGAAGGGAGAGTAGGAGGGATGTTGGATTTGCCAACCCACAGTTAGCACCTGTAACGCAACAACTAATAACATACATTTCCTCTAGCATATTAGCAGGTTGGAATAAAGTTCATAGTCACCAGTCCAAGGCAGTAGGGCAGGATCTTGTGGCCATCAGGTGGTCAAAAGCATACAAGGAAGAGCTGGGCAGGAAAAGAAGAAGAAACCCTACCCTCCTCCAGTAAAATGGTTCTCATAACACCTTCATGTTGATCTGGAATTCTAGCAGAAGGATAGACGTGTCCAACTTCTGCATTACTTTCATTATTTACACGGGCAGACCCATTAAAGATATAGACAATGAATTCCATAATCTATCTGGGAAGGGGATGGGTGTAGCTGGGCAATTCTTGAATCAGCAATTCTTCATGCAGGTCACTTCAACATGTTCCACCAGGCTTTCTAAAATATGTTATGGTTTCACCTTCGTTTTGGCTTCATGTTTATTGCCTTTATCCCATAAGCAGTATCTCATCTGTGTGAGGTTTCTTTCTAATCTTATCATTCCTTCAGAATGCCAAGGTCTCATATATCAGGGAGCGAAGGCGAGCACAATATGTTCCATGCATTTCTTGCACAGAAATGACACAGAGTTGTACATCTCACCCATTTTGATCCCTCGTGGGTGCTCCACACAGTGTGCTTGAAGTTTGTTGCAGTTGCTGGTTCTGCAGGCCTAGCAAAGTCCAGATTAACAAAGGGGTGCGGACATATGTTTCTCCCCCACCCCCATTTTATTCTAACAACTTTGTCAGAATGAGAGGCAGCGTGACAAGGAGCTTTGAAGCTGAACAGAGATTTGAGTCTGGGTCTCCCCAATGCTGCCCCGGTACTCTTAACAACTACAGCAAATCCTTCTTAAAGGACTGGCAGGCCCAATCTGCCAGGTGACCTCCTAACCCTGCCTGTGGCACCCCTAAACCGTACCCCATCATGGACAAGGGGGCTCTCAATGGCTCCTAGCTATGATGGCAGCAATGCTTCTGAATACCAGTGGCTGGAAAGTACAGAAGGGAAGAGTGCTCTTGCACTTAGATCCCGCCTGCTGGTTTCTTACAGGCGTTTGGTTGGCCACTGTGAAAACTGGATCCTGGATTAGATGGGTCACTGGCCTGATCCAGCAGGCTCTTCTTATAGTCTGATTTCATTTCATTTCAGGGTCAGAGGCTGCTTACACACCAGACTGCTTGAATCTTGAGATCCAGCAAGTGTTAAAATCTAACCAAGCCTTCTAATTCCAGGAGGTACAGTCATACCTCAGGTTAAATATGCTTTGGGATGAATATTTTCGGGTTGTGCTCCATGGCAACCCGAAAGTAACGGAGCGTGTTACTTTTTTTAAAAAATGAAATATTTATTAGGATTTTCAAATTCAATACAAAAGAAATCAAAAAGAACAAAAAAATACAAAAAAATAAAAAAGGAAAAATTTAAAAACACATAAAATTTACAGTTCCATATTTTCATTACCATATTTCCCAGACTTCCCCACACTTCCCCTTCTTGCATTCCAATTCAAGTTGTTTGTTCAACAAGTTCTTATCCCCAATGTTTAACCTTTTTATATTTAATTCATTTTTTTAAACTTATTTTAACTTATAAACATCAATATTTGTACCTCAATACACAAATCTTTTTCCTAAAGTCGACCCTAATTCCATTCCACGAGTTTCCCAATTTTCATATTAATAACCAGACAACAACAAAAAAAGACAGATCATAATTATACACCCTTTGGATTCTCATACCCCACCACCCCCTTTCCCGGTTTCGATCCCCAACAAATGTCCAGTCTTAATCTTCTATCAGCCTGGAGATCTCACGTCCGAGGCTCTTAATTCTCTCTCAGTTCCTCTCTGCCGGTTTTTTTGATAGTCCTTAATATTAAACTCCAAATTTCGGAGGAGCTCTGTCTCAATAAAGTCCAAATTTCTTCCAGCCAGGCCTCCATACTTAAAAGCAAGGTCCAAAAGTCCAATTGTCACCAAAGACTCCAGCTTCCACTTTAATCAAATTTGTAATCCATAGATCTTCAGATCTCCACACAAAGAAATCTCCCCATTCTTCCTTCACCAATTTAAACCAGAATTTCAGCATCCAGTACTTGTTTTCCTTTGTAATCATCCTGTCAGGCCTTTGGTTTAATTTCTTGTTTCCCTTTTTGAACATGATGTCAGGCCTCTGGCTCTCCTTTGTCATTTGCAAGGTTACAGCTCCTCCTTCCTTCTCCTCAGGAACAACCTGTATCTCTTTCTCCACACTTTCAGAATTCTCAAAGTCCTCTTTTTGTCCAGCTGCATGGGCTTCCTGAGTCAAGTCCTTATCAAGTTCCGTAATGTTATTTACTTTTGAACTCAAGGTTGTTACATTTGTAGACAAAACCTCAATTTGGCCTTGTAACTTTCCCAGGAGAACAAATATTCTGTCCAGCCCAGCCTGAATTTTCCCTCTTCCAGCCATTCTTGTAGTGTCCCAAATCCTCCTCTAGAGGGATTTAGTAACTTAGTATTCTTTCCAGTTAAAATCCAAAAGTCAGGTTAATTTGTATCAGTTCTTACTTATTTTCAACAAAATATAACCAAGTTGCAACAACTGTATCCAGCAGAGACAGCAGAAACAAAGTTCTCTTTTTCCTTTTTGACAGCTAAATTTGACAGCTGTCAAACTTCTCTATATCTCCTCAGCAGGCTCTCTCGCGGATCACTCCCGGGTCCGGGGGGGGGGGTGGAACTTCAACTCTCAAAATTAACTCTTATCCTCCAGCACAATTTCTTATACTTGTATCGCCAAATCGTGAAATTAATATCTTTTATCGAAAAGACAATTCTCTCGACTTTAGTTAACTAGTCCTTGCTTTAGATCTTTTACAAGGCGGGGAGGCGGACTTCCTGTTTGCACCTTCCCCGATCGTGCCAAATTCCAAATTTTTTTTTCTTAAAAAGTCCAATTTCCGTACTACTCACGGGTTGTTACTTTTAGGGTCCGATTTTTCACAGGAAGAAGTCAGCGCCCTCCGACCATGGCTCGCGGCTTCACTCCCCAGGAGAAGCAGTCGACTCTCAGCACCGCGCCACTCACCCCGTCCCCCGTTCCAAGGCCTTTAAAAAGGCTTCTTCACGGGTCGGGGGGGACGCAAATGGTGCCCGCCGAGTCACCAAGTTCACAGGCTTCCCCGCCTGTGATTTCTAAGGGTCCCCGTGTCGCCGCAGCGGCAAGACCCCGCTCCTGAAGAGCCGATTCCCTCCGGAGCTCGGAGGGAATCCGCCATTAGCCGTTCGCGCTAACCCGGAAGTAACGGAGCGTGTTACTTCCAGGATTCACTGCTCGCACATGCGCAAACGCTCAAAATGACGTCACGCGGATGTGCAGAAGCGGCGAATTGCGACCCGCGCACGCGCAGACGCGGGTTGCGTTCGCTTCGGGATGCGAACGGGGTTCCGGAATGGATCCCGTTCGCATCCAGAGGTACCCCTGTAGTTTCCTGGTGAGGTGAAGAGGGGTTAAGGGGCTTGGTGCTAGATGGCAAATGTGTGGGGTTGCCTGCGCCAACTGAGAAAGCCAGAGTTGAGAGCAGAATTTGGCAGTGACCTAGAAGGACTCTATGAACTAGAAGGGAAGCAGCAAGCCAGTGTGGTGTAGTGGTTAAGAGCAGTAGATTCGTAATCTGGGGAACCGGGTTCGCGTCTCCGCTCCTCCACATGCAGCTGCTGGGTGACCTTGGGCTAGTCACACTTCTCTGAAGTCTCTCAGCCCCACTCACCTCACAGAGTGTTTGTTGTGGGGGAGGAAGGGAAAGGAGAATGTTAGCCGCTTTGAGACTCCTTCGGGTAGTGATAAAGCGGGATATCAAATCCAAACTCTTCCTCTTCAAGCTGGAGAGAGTCGGTGTAACGTTTGAATCCATGTCTGTGCTTATGGGAGAAACAAGGCACTTCTTGGGTGTTCATGCTGTGAATCCCTCTATTGCAGGCTCAGGTTGTAAATATGTATAAATAAACCATATACCGTAAAGACACCACAGTCTCAGCTGGGCCTCATTCCAAAGTGGAAACATGATATAGGAAAATAGGGGTGTTTGGCTTTTTCTGCCCAACTCCCCAAGGGACTGTGTCCCCTAAGTCCATGATCAGATGGAGGCAGGATGCAATGAAAGCAAAGCAGATCTTTATTTTTCTGTTGCAACAGAGTTCCCTCCCCTCCTAGCAAGGAGGCAAGAGAGACCCCAAACCAAGAAGAAACATCTCTTTTCAGGGTTTTCATTTTGGTGTGGAGAAGAAGGACACCCCCTCTACAAACAGTCAGAAATTACATCACACACAAGGTGGGGTTACTGTGGCTCAGGCAGGCCAAGGTGTGATATTCCTGAGGATTTAGCAAGTTTCACGTAGGTCCAGACACAGTTTACACAAAACATTAGCATTTGATAAGACCATCAGGATGCCTGTCGGATATCCCTCAATGCAGAGCATCTGGGCAAACCAAGACAATTAATACAAAGGAGGTTCATAGATATAGGAGAGGAATTCCTTCAGGAACTTCCCCGATTGCTGTCTGCCTACCTGTTCTCAGGTAAAGGGGATTAAGAAGGCAGAGGAAATATTGAGATTGCCAAGATGGCTTTTGGATTGCTCTCCTGTACTATTTTAGACATGTGGCTTATACACTTATGTATGTGTGTTGTTGTTTAGTCGTGTCCGACTCTTTGTGACCCCATAGACCAGAGCACGCCCGGCACTCCTGTCTTCCACTGCCTCCCGCAGCTTGGTCAAACTCATGTTCGTAGCTTCAAGAACACTGTCCAACCATCTCGTCCTCTGTCGTCCCCTTCTTCTTGTGCCCTCCATGTTTCCCAACATCAGGGTCTTTTCCAGGGAGTCTTCTCTTCTCATGAGGTGGCCAAAGTCTTGGAGCCTCAGCGTCAGGATCTGTCCTTCCAGTGAGCACTCAGGGCTGATTTCCTTCAGAATGGAGAGGTTTGATCTTCTTGCAGTCCATGGGACTCTCAAGAGTCTCCTCCAGCACCATAATTCAAAAACATCAATTCTTCGGCGATCAGCCTTCTTTATGGTCCAGCTCTCACTTCCATACATCACTACTGGGAAAACCATGGCTTTAACTATACGGACCTTTGTTGGCAAGGTGCATGTGTGTTTACCTTGTGCAATTATCTATATTTTAGACCTTGGGATTCCTATAACAAACACAAACCCTGGATTGGCACCTGCAACCCCTGGGATCTCACACCGCTTGAAGATTGGGATGGTGTGCAACAATACATTTAAAGCACATGACAAGAATCCTGGGAACTGTATCCCTAGCAATCTCGAGCACCCTTAGCAATCCATGGTTCCCAGGTTCTGTAAATGGACGGTGTGCATGCAGGCTGAGTCTCAGGACGCCTGGTATGTGTTCAGTGATTGCATCATGGACATAAAGAGCTGCTTCTTACATATGCCACAAGGTAAAGCTCTATTTTTATGGAAGATCTGCCCGCGTACCCAGCGTGTTGATATGGCTTATAACACTGGAGCAGCATAGCAGCTGGCGTACCTCATCAGTTTAAGTCCTAGGAGCGCTGTAGGTTAAACTACAGAGCCTAGGACTTGCTGATCAGAAGGTCGGCGGTTTGAATCCCCGCGATGGGGTGAGCTCCCGCTGCTTGGTCCCAGCTCCTGCCAACGTAGCAGTTCGAAAGCACGTCAAAGTGCAAGTAGATAAATAGGTACCGCTCTGGCGGGAAGGTAAACGGTGTTTCTGTGCGCTGCTCTGGTTCGCCAGAAGCGGCTTAGTCATGCTGGCCACATGACCCGGAAGCTGTACGCCGGCTCCCTCGGCCAATAAAGTGAGATGAGCGCTGCAACCCCAGAGTCGGTCACGACTGGACCTAATGGTCAGGGATCCCTTTACCCTTTACCTTTATCAGTTCACAAATCAATGTTCCCTACTGATTTATGGAGCTTCTCCCTACTACCTCCCTTAATTTTCAAATTGGCATGCTTTCGCCCCCTGTAAATGTACAAGTCCTAAGATGCTGGAAAGAGGCTCATTTTTACACTGATGTAAAAATGGAACTGGGCCAAAACACACCAGCTGAAAATCCTAGCCTATGTGGTCATTTCCCCAAGTCACAGTTTGTGCTACAGCTGGCCTTCTGAAACATAGAAGATTAAAAACAAAAACTACAAAAACACACCAAGAAACCACCACCGTAACCCTGCAGATGCAAAAGGCGAGCTACAACTTGAAGCCTGACATGAGGGTAACAAGGAGAAATAAATCTTGGAAGATGGAAGCCTGGCCTGAATTGGAAAGTGAAAAATGGAGGGATCCCCTTATGTGGAGACCAGATGACCTTTGGATTATAAATCTGATCCAGGTGGAAGCTGGAACTTTGGGGACTGTTGGATCTGAAAGGAGAATGAAACAAGATTTGGAATATTTTATAGGCCCTATTTTCAATTATGGAGGTTTGGCTGGAAGGAATGTGGATGCTGTTGGGTTGGAGCTTCCCCGAGATTTGGCTTTTAATACTAAAAATTATCAAAAAGACTGGCAGAGGGGACATGAAAGAGATTTAAGAGCCTCGGATTTGAGATCTCCGGGCTGATGGCTTTCTGAGATTGATGGACTTATGCTGGGGACTGAAACCGGGAAGGGGTTTGGGTGGATTGGAAATTGGGAACTCAATATGTATATAATATAATTTCCTTTTTGTTTTTCTTTTAATGAGAGTAGGGAAATTCGTGGAAGGGAATCTTTTTTCGACCCTAGGGAAACGTACTAAGAATAAGTATTTAAAGTATACCCTTAAAAATATTGCAAAATCAAGGATTGTTAGAAAGATGTTGGAAAAAGAAAATTAGGTGGTTTTGGCAGAAATGATATAAAGGATTAAGTAAAAATGAACTGATGAAATTGATGAAAGAGAGAGCGCAAAATTACAATATATTAAAATAAATTATTAAGGTTAAAAAAAAAAGGTTGGAAGGATTTGCTGAAAGGAAAATTTTTGAACTAGAATACAAAAATGGGAGGTGTGAGGAGGTCAAGGAAATAAGTAAAAGAAGAAAGTTATGTAAAGGTTTAACTTGCTTTTCTTTTTTTTTCTTTTTTTCCCCTTTTCTAAATGATTTTTGTACTTTTTCTGTCTTTTGTATTTCTTTTTTCTTTTTTTTTGTAACCTTCAAACTCTGAATAAATATTATTATATATAAAAAAAAGAAACCACCACCACCCCACACACAATTTCTCAACTCGGTTCCTCTGCTGTATCTTAAAAACAGCTTACGGATGCCAAAAATGCTTCACTTGACCTATAAAAATAAATAAATAGCAATGATGTGAATAAAGTTTTGGAACATCCACAAGGTGTGGTTTCTTCAATAAAGGACAGCTGGCAGAAAGGAGGAGGGTTAGATAACGAAAAATAAGCAACGGCAGTTGGAGTACAGACCAATATATTCCCAGATGTTACAAAAGCACACATCTTCTTTGATTTCATTTGTGCTGCCATAGATCTGATCTAAGGTAAAGGATGTTCCAGGAGTTAAGGTGTTAGGGATGGCTCTCCCTTTCACTCTATCCCTTCCTACTTCGACAGAAGATGCTGTTATTTGTATATCTGAGGTCCAGGATTCCAGCCCCTGCATCTCCAAGGAAAGAATCACAAATGGGGAAACTGGGGAAAGATTATTCTTGCAACCCTGAGGAGCTTCTACTAAGCCTACACCTCGTCTTGGACCTCCTGCTAGCTGATATTTTAAACTTGATATGTTAAACCACCTCAGTCTGCAAGTGATGTTTCATTTAAATTATGGAAGGGCAGGGAGCCTCCTGTGGCCCTCCAGAACTTTTTGGACTCTATCTCCCATCATTCATGAACTTTGGCTATGCTAGCTGGGGTTGATGGGAGTTGGAGCCCAACGTCAACTGAGAGGTCGCAGGTTCCTCATTCCTGATGTAATGGAATGTTCCACAGTATTAAAAAATGTCCTATACAGAGAGAAGTAAGGTAAAGGGAGCCCTGACCATTAGGTCCAGTTGTGGCCGACTCTGGGGTTGCGGCGCTCATCTCGCTTTATCGGCTGAGGGACCCGGCGTACAGCTTCCGGGTCATGTGGCCAGCATGACTAAGCCGCTTCTGGCGAACCAGAGCAGTGCACGGAAACGCTGTTTACCTTCCCGCTGGAGCGGTACCTATTTATCTACTTGCACTTTGAGGTGCTTTCGAACTGCTAGGTTGGCAGGAGCAGGGACCGAGCAACGGGAGCTCACCCCGTCGCGGGGATTCGAACCGCCAACCTTCTGATCATCAAGTCCTAGGCTCTGTGGTTTAACCCACAGCACCACCCGCGTCCCCTACAGAGAGAAGTAGCATACCATTTAAGGGTTCATCTTGCTAACCCTTGCCCCTTGAAAGCTGCTTTCTATATAGAAAGAAAGAAAGAAAGAAAGAAAGAAAGAAAGAAAGAAAGAAAGAAAGAAAACTGCTTTCTAGGTGCAAATGCATTTTAATTTTTTTTTTAATGGAGGAGCACACTGTTATGTGAAGCAGTTTAAAGTGCCGCACAGCTGCCCCAGGTACAGATTTTACTATGTTGGTAAGACAAGCCATGTACTTCAGGGTTTGTGACACAAAGGAACTGAAATTTGGGCCTGGGAGTGGAGGTTGGGGGGACCTTTTGAAACTGATTGTGCTACTTGTTGCTTAGAAGAGAAAGCCGCAGTGACTGAGATGCTCCTTTGTTGAAAGCCGTGCCATGCCAGCTAAGTCGAGCCCATTCTTTGTCTCCAACTGTACATTGCCCACTCAAATACTACACAGGGACAGAACTGTAACAAGCCTCCTGCGGATACTAATGAAAGGGACATTGGCAGTCATTACATATACCAATGGCACACTCATCAATTATCTGTGTGGATCTTTATGTAACGAGAACAGCATCCTACGCACAAGAGGGAGGTAGCAGCGGGCTCAGGAGAACCCTGAGGTTTGCAGAAGTACAAAATATACTATAGCTTTGGGGAACCAAAGTCCCTGAGGAGCCCCAACCCTTCCCTCCGAAAAAGCACAATGAAGACAGAGCATTTTCAGTGGCCCACTGACTGCTGAACACGGGAAGCAGAAAACTGGGAAGGAAGGGGAAGGAGTATCCAGAACAGGAGCAGTCCACCCTGCAACAATTTGTTGCAGCAGGCCCCACTGTATTCTGTAGCAAAACTCTAAGCTTCTGAACTGTGTACGCTGCTTACAATGTGGGGTGTAAACTGAAGACGCAGGTGGAATACAGTACTGCTTAAATCATGGTTAGGCAAACTAAGGTCCGGGGGTCGGATCTGGCCCCAATCGCCTTCTAAATTCAGCCCGCAGACGGTCCAGGAATCAGCGTGTTTTGACATGAGTAGAATGTGTGCTTTTATTTAAAATGCATCTCTGGGTTATTTGTGGGGCATAGGATTTCGTTAATATTTTCCCCAAAATCTAGTCCGGCCCCCCACAAGGTCTGAGGGACAGTGGACTGGCCCCCTGCCGAAAAAGTTTGCTGACCCCTGGCTTAAATGTTCTCTTTAAAGGCGAGTCCCACTGGCTGAATTCCTGGTAGTGCAAGTGGGTTTAACAACTGTCTTCCCTACAGTTGCTAGAGTGCAATTATCATCATTATTATTACATGAATTACTTCCCACGAGGCATCACAAAGCCATTTACATTCTAATCTAAGCCATTAATAACAATATAAAAGAACATTAGCACATACATACATAAAAGCAATTGAAATTCAAGTCAGATGCCTGCTAAAGCCTCCGTTTCTCTGGGACAGGCGTGGGGAGCCATTTGCCCTCCAGATGTTGCTGTGAGCTGTGCTTTTTACTAGGGCTCACTGGCGTGTCATGTTGTATTCAAACATGACTAGCGAGCTTAGGGCTAATTAATGCATGAAGAGGTCATGACCACAGAATTGTATTCCTAGACTCAGTTTGGTCATGCCCCTCTCCTGGAATGAAGAAAATTAAGTTTCCTCCTTTGTTCATTCTCTTTCATTATGTGAATTCACTGAGGTAGGAAGTGCCTGAATTAGCTTGCTACAAGCTCAGGCTGTGTGCTTTTCCACTATATTTTGTCTTCCAAGCTTTCTACCTGTGTTCTTCTGGCTGCTGCATGGAATCATACATGAATCTGACCTTTGGCATTTGTAAGTAAAGCATTTCAACTTACTAGTGGTGTGGTATGCTCGTTGTGAGATGGGAAGCACTGTAAGCGGACTAGAATGGGGTAGTTAAAGGGTCTAACAGCCTATATTCCTCACACTTCACTGTGTTGCATGATTTTGTGTCTTTGAACTCTGCTAGGGGTTCTCTCTTGCTGGAGAGTGTGTTTACCCATGCTAGGGAGCCAGCCAATTCTTTTATTAACTACAGATACAGATCCATATTTACTATTTCCCCCAGCAACTGATTAGGCTGTCAACGACCTGGTTAATTTTAAGGCAAGATCCGTAGGCCAGTATCCTAAGGGCTTTCAAAATCTCAACCTAACATTAACTAAAAAGTTCACTTACGCTTGTATGTTGATCAAAAGTGACTATTTACTTGGATCTTCTTCAGAGTTGGTCATAGATTAGTCAGTTTATCAGGCTTGAAAAGATTGAATTGCATTAGTGGGATCAGATTTTGGGAGTGGACCCACAGCTTACTGACCCAAATTGCCTTTGTCAGCTGTTTTAGATTACTTGCCATTAGTCAGAGCCAAGGATGGTGTCACCTCGTTTATCCGTGAATCAACTATTTAATGGGTACTTCAGCTGCTAATGCAAATACATTTCTTTTAAAACTCAGAATGTACTAGCACCAGTTTTCCTGGTGAGGATAGAAAGAGGAAATTAATCATTTCTTAGCTGCAAGTGCATAGGTACTGTGTTTATTTTACAGCTTTTGGATCGATGCTGAGTTGTCAGAGCAGCAAGTCAGATTAATTTTCAACTACAGACACCAAGAAGTCACCTGTTCTCCCAGGTAAGTGTTGGCTCGATTCCTTGTTCGATGGAAGAGACGCTCAAACAAAAGTGTGTTAGTAAGGCTACAATCCTCTAAATAATGACTTGGGAGGGACTCTCATTAAACTCTGGGTAAACTTGGATAGGAGCTATGCTTTAGTCCAGGGGTCCGCAATTTTTTTAGCCATGGGCCGCCGGTCCACTGTCCCTCAGATCTTGTGGTGGGCCAGAGAAGCGGCACCGGGAGGGGGGGAGCTGGAAGAAGAGGCAAGGGGGGCAAATAGTCCTCCTTCCAGTGAAGGCGGTGAAGGTCCTGTGTGAGTGCCTGGAGGCGGTTGGAGGATGGATGGCGGCTAATGGATTGAAGTTGAATCCTGACAAGACAGAAGAACTGTTTTTGGGGGACAGGGGGCGGGCTGGTGTGGAGGACTCCCTGGTCCTGAATAGGGTAACTGTGCCCCTGAAGGACCAGGTGCGCAGCCTGGAAGTCATTTTGGACTCACAGCTGTCCATGGAGGCGCAGGTCAATTTTGTATCCAGGGCAGCTGTCTACCAACTCCACCTGGTATGCAGGCTGAGACCCTACCTGCCCGCGGACTGTCTCACCAGAGTGGTGCATGCTCTAGTTATCTCCCGCTTGGACTACTGCAATGCGCTCTACGTGGGGCTACCTTTGAAGGTGACTCGGAAACTATAACTAATCCAGAATGCGGCAGCTAGACTGGTGACTGGGGGCAGCCGCGGAGACCACATAACACCGGTCTTGAAAGACCTACATTGGCTCCCAGTACGTTTCTGAGCACAATTCAAAGTGCTGGTGTTGACCTTTAAAGCCCTAAACGGCCTCGGCCCAGTATACCTGAAGGAGCGTCTCCACCTCCAACGTTCTGCCTGGACACTGAGGTCCAGCGCCGAGGGCCTTCTGGCGGTTCCCTCATTGCGAGAAGCAAAGCTACAGGGAACCAGGCAGAGGGCCTTCTCGGTAGTGGCGCCCGCCGTGTGGAACGCCCTCCCATCAGATGTCAAAGCGATAAACAACTACCTGACATTCAGAAGACATCTTAAGGCAGCCCTGTTCAGGGAAGTTTTTAATGTGTGATATTTTAGTGTTTTTTGGTTTCTATGGAAGCCGCCCAGAGTGGCTGGGGAAACCCAGTCAGATGGGCGGGGTACAAATAATAAATTATTATTATTATTATTTATTATTTATTATTACTTCCCACCCCCCAGCCCCAGCCCCAGCCGCTGTGCTTACCTTCCCAGGGGCTGCCGCCACCGCCGCCACTGCTTCTTATGGGTAGGCAGAGGGAGCTCATCCGCTCTGCTCTCTGGCCCACAGGAGCACCAGGGCAGCGGTGGTGGTGAAGGGCAGATGAGTGGCACTAAAGGGCTGGCTCCGGAGCTGCTTAAAATGGCGCTCAGCCAGCTCAGCCCAGCCCCCTTCCTCCTCTAGGCAGGGCAGGGAGAAGCCAGGAGGAGGGAGGGAGGAGACGCTGCTGCGGTGTGTGTGAGGGAGGGGGGGAAATGGAATGGTGCCGGGGAAAAATGGCGCAACCCGAACGAACAGAATCCCCACACCAATCCATGGACAGTCCGTGGGCCGGATTCTGAAGGCAATTGGGCCTGATCCAGCCCCGGGGCCTTAGTTTGCCATCCCCTGCTTTAGTCACTCCCAACTGAAATGTAGCCTCCTACTGCTATTCTATATGTCAACCTGTAAATAAGCCCAAGGTAAATGGAGCTGGACATGGGTGGCGCTGTGGTCTAAACCACTTAGCCTAGGGCTTGCCGATCAGAAGGTCGGCGGTTCGAATCCCCGTGACGGGGTGAGCTCCCATCGCTCGGTCCCTGCTCCTGCCAACCTAGCAGTTTGGAAGCACCTCAAAGTGCAAGTAGATAAATAGGCAGAAAGGCAAACGGCGTTTCCATGCGCTGCTCTGGTTTGCTAGAAGCGGCTTAGTCATGCTGGCCACATGACCCGGAAGCTGTACGCCGGCTCCCTCGGCCAATAAAGCGAGATGAGCGCCGCAACCCCAGAGTCGTCCACGACTGGACCTAATGGCCAGGGGTCCCTTTACCTAAATGGAGCTAGGATTGCAGCTTAAGTATGTCACTGTGCTTGCACCATTCCTTCTCCCTCCTCTTTGTTGTTTCCTCCACTTTTAGCAGATTTAAGTTCTTCCAAGGCATGGACTTGGTTTTTGTGTGCGTATATTGTACTGTAAAATACTTTGTGTACTTATTGTATAAGGATAATGATGATAACAGAGTTCTGTTTGGTAAAATATAACTTGGGTTAGGATTTTGAATGTATTATTCCTTGGATTAATTCGTCACTTTTTCATTGCCCTTGCTGTTTTGTTCAAAACTGGCAGCTCAGGAGTTATGCCAGTTGCAAACGGAGAGGTAGGGCTTAAGCGCAGTGGTAGAGCATTCTGTTTTGTATGCAGAATATCTCTTGGTATCTCAAGGTAGCTCTGACCTTCCTGTGTTCCTATGAATTGAAGGCGCATTATTTGAAGTTACAAGGTCATATAGCTAAAAAAGGGCACCACTTTTCCTTGGAAGGCTGTTTCCCCATCTGTGTTCTCTCTCTCTCATTTTACTTCAGGATATTGTGAGGAAAATAACCTAACAACTGACGCCTCCAAAGTAATTTGCTTTTCAATAGACCTCACTACCCAGCTGTCCTGGGTCTATCATTTGCATGGAAATATACTTTTTCATTTCCTTGCCACCTGCTATTTACTTGCTATTGTATTTTCTTATTTTTGTAAAGACCTCTTCAATGTGGTTCAGGAATACAATGTATTTTTGGCATCCAAGACCCCCTTTTTTTGCATCGGAGGGTCACAGTTTCCATGGCAAAACCCTTAAGTCTAAAGGTCGAAGGCTGTGTACACACCATACCTTTGAGCATTACGGTGGTACCTTGGGTTACATATGCTTCAGGTTACAGACTCCGCTAACCCAGAGATAGTACCTCAGGTTAAGAACTTTGCTTCAGGATGAGAACAGAAATTGCACACGGGAGGCAGCGGGAGGCCCCATTAGCTAAAGTGGTGCTTCAAGTTAAAAACAGTTTCAGGTTAAGAACGGACCTCCGGAACGAATTAAGTACGTAACCAGAGATACCACTGTATTCACAGCTCATTCCTTCACTCAAATGATTATGGGCACTGTACTTTGCCCGAGGTAAACTTTAAATGTATAGCATGTACACATGACATTTTATTCTGGAATCAATGGAAACTGCGTGATTATTTTACACAGTGGTGTAGTGATTAAGA
The DNA here is from genome assembly GCF_964270895.1 of Podarcis filfolensis. Taxonomy (NCBI): domain Eukaryota; kingdom Metazoa; phylum Chordata; class Lepidosauria; order Squamata; family Lacertidae; genus Podarcis; species Podarcis filfolensis. The sequence goes on from NC_139604.1 coordinate 7,607,329, forward strand.
GCGGTAGACTCGTAATCTGGGGAATCGGGTTCGCGTCTCCACTCCTCCACATGCAGCTGCTGGGTGACCTTGGGCCAGTCACACTTCTCTGAAGTCTCTCAGCCCCACTCACCTCACAGAGTGTTTGTTGTGGGGGAGGAAGGGAAAGGAGAATGTTAGCCGCTTTGAGACTCCTTCGGGTAGTGATAAAGCGGGGTATCAAATCCAAACTCTTCTTCTTCTTCTCTTGCATCATTTTTGCCCCAGAAAAGCACTTACTGACTTGAGAATCTGACTTCATTCTGATCGTAAAAGTTCGTTGCAGATTGATTCTGCATTACTCTGCAGTCTGTCCATTGGAAAATGCTTATCGGCGGTCCCAGCAATGGATGGGGTGTAGCCACACCTGCCAATACAGTGGTGCCTCGCAAGACGAAATTAATTCGTTCTGCAAATTTTTTCGTCTAGCGAATTTTTCGTCTTGCGAAGCACGAAATCCCATAGGAATGCATTGAAAATCAATTAATGCGTTCCTATGGTCAAAAAAAGTCCAAACAAAGCCAAATTTGGTACAACAAGAGTTTATTAAGTGCTCTTTAAAGTCACACATACTGTAAAGAGCATTTCAAAATTCAAACCCAGATTTTTTTTTAAAAAACAGTAGAGTGGCCCAATGGTCACAGAAAATCATAAAAATGCAGGAAAAAAACACACAAGCTTCCAGATTCTTGCAAACCCCTCCCCAACTGTTCCCCCACCCACCCAGCACACAGAAATTCAAATCCAGATTTTTTTAAAAAAACAGCAGAGTGCCCCAATGGTCACAGAAAATCATAAAAATGCAGAAAAAAAACCAAGCTTCCAGATTCTTGCAAACCCCTCCCCAACACCAAGTCCTTGAATTCCAAACACCCTAACCCAAAATCCAACCCCCCCAAAAAAAGTTTTAAAAGCTTAACTTACCAAATGGCTGCAAAAGAAGTTTTGGAAAAGCTTCAAAAATCCCCAAAGTCTTTAAAAACCTCAAAAAAGGCTACTATGTACACTGCGTTCTATGAGTTGCTCCTCGAAGTCAAGTCGCAACTGTATTAACGGTGTTAAGAAAAAGGAAACAAACTTGCAAGACGTTTTCGTCTTGCAAAGCAAGCCCATAGGGAAATTCGTCTTGCGAAGCAGCTCAAAAAACGGAAAACCCTTTCGTCTAGCGAGTTTTCCGTCTTGCGAGGCATTCGTCTTGCGGGGCACCACTGTAACCTTGTAGGTAGGCGCACACCAGGCTTGCAAATCACAACCACAACTTCTTTCTTCATGTTACCTGGGGCGTGTGCAGGGGGGGGGAACAGTGCGGATAGGAGGTGTATCAAGTAACCACACAAGTCCTTGTGGACATCAGGACCTAGACTGAAAGCAGCATGCCGAGGACGCGTATGAATGGTTCCAGATTGGGCACAAACAACATTTTTGTGCTACAAATGGCTCAGGGAGAGATCAGGTAGGATTACTGTTGTTGTTCTTTAGGGTGGATGCTGTTTGCTGGGCAAAGAGCCATTCTGTTGTAAGAACACGCAGACTCTCAAGCTACGCCGGAAGTAGACCTGAGCATGGGGAAAATACTGATCTCAGCTAGTTCTGCAGGATGCTTTCATGGAGCGAAATGCCAGATAAGAGCTTTGACTACTGGGTGCTATAATCCCCTTTGTTTCCAATGTTCAGGCTGTGAGTTTTGCTCCACATATAAGCAAAATGGCAGCACCCATGAAGGAGAGGGAAGTATCAGGTAGGCTTGGGGAGACTTGGAAGTCTGCAAAAATCTCTTTTTTTTTTGCGGTGGGGGCAAAACAGCAAAGGACTGAGCATGCTCAGTGGCCAGGGAATCCCAACCAACCGTTGACTGAAGGGGAGAAAATGGGGTAATGGAAAAGGAGTGGCTGGAATCCAGAATGAGAAGCCCTCCACGTTGCAGCATTTTGTCTTGGGACTCCTGCAGATCTTTGCATTGTGGTTGCTGCCCTGGCATTTTGTGCGAGGAGGCAAGGCAGAACTGGACAGCTTCTGCTTTGCTTTGCCTCAGAGGATTCCTGCCAGCGATAATCTTCTAGCAAATGTGCAGTTTTATTCACCGTATTTTTCGCACCATAAGACGCACCTAGTTTTTAGAGGGGGAATGCAAGGGAAAAAAATATTCTTTAAAGGGAGCGCTCCCATTAACGAGCCGCTCCCATTAACGAGCCGCGTGGAGCACATATGCGGCTCTTGGGGGCTTTTCCCCAAGGAGGGAGAAGGGCAGCCTGTCACTGATCGCCTGCCCTTCTCTCTCCTCGGGGAAAAGCCCCCAAGAGCCGCTCCACGCGGCTCTTTAAAGGGAGCATGGATCTTGGGGGCTTTTCCAGGAGGTGGGGGAAGGTACAGAGGGGCTAAGCCAGAAGCTAGAACAGCAAGAGGGAGTGCTCCGCAGCGATCCCTCTCGCTGTTCTGGCTTCTGGGATAGCCACGCAGCCTGCATTCGCTCCATAAGACGCACACACATTTCCCCTTACTTTTTAGGAGGGAAAAAGTGTGTCTTATAGAGCGAAAAATACGGTACGTATCAATGAGCAACCTGCCATTCTTCCATGAAACTCAAGGTGTTTGTGGACAGGGTTCCTCAGATCTGACCAGACCTGCTTAGTGTTACCAAGATTGCTTCGTCCTGTGCCTTCAGGCAACAAAGAATCCAATTGTTCTTTCCTCAAACTATACATTTATTTGTTCCAGAATATTTTTAGCCTGCCCTGCATTCAAAATCTCAGAGTGAGTTACAGTATGTAAAACAACAACAGTACTCCCAGCGAAATAAATAAGAGCAAGTGAAAACTATACTTTTAAAATTACAGCACAAAACCTAGGAGTGAACTTGCATCCCAGAAGAACCCAGGGCAAAATCACAGGTCTTATCTTAGACTGGTACTGAAATGTCACAAGGGCGAGTGCCTGATGTATTTTCAAGGAGAGGATGTTCTGGGGGGCACATTTCAAATTGTGAGTGAGTGCTAAGGGCACCAGCCACAAAATTACTGCCCAGGGGTGGGGGTGGCATGACATAACACAGGAAGAATATAGTCATTGTTGAATTTCCACTTTCTGCCCCTTGACAACCTCACACCTGCCAAGAGACCCAGGTGGAATCTTCATACATATAAAAAAATGCTGCGAAAATGCTTTTTCTTAAAAAAAACGTTTTGAAAAATACACTGAAATTTCCATAGCTCACTGTCGCCATCTAGTGTCACATTTGTATACTGCACGTTACAACACACCTAAAACATTTTATTTGCAGCTGTAGAGCTGAGTCCCCAGTGTGGTATAGTGGTTAGAGTGCTGGGCTAGGACCTGGGAGACCAGGGTTCAAATCTTCACTCAGCCACAAACCTTGCTGGATGACCAACGGACCAGTCATTGCCACTCAGCTTAACTTACCTGACAGGGATGTTGTGAAGAGAGGGAGACCCATGTAGGCCACCTTGAACATCTTGGAGCAAAAGGTGAGATAGAAATAAGGTAAAGGGACCCCTGACCATTAGGTCCAGTCGTGACCGACTCTGGGGTTGCGGCGCTCATCTCGCTTTATTGGCCGAGGGAGCTGGCGTACAGCTTCCGGGTCATATGGCCAGCATGACAAAGCCGCTTCTGGCAAACCAGAGCAGTGCACGGAAACACCGTTTACCTTCCCGCTGGAGCGGTACCTATTTATCTACTTGCACTTTGACGTGCTTTCGAACTGCTAGGTTGGCAGAAGCAGGGACCGAGCAATGGGAGCTCACCCCGTCGCGGGGATTCGAACCGCCGACCTTCTGATTGGCAAGTCCTAGGCTCTGTAGTTTAACCCACAGCGCCACCCGCGTCCCTTGAGATAGAAATACAATGACTAAATAAATAAATAGGAAGGCAGCGGTGTCTTGCTGTTCCCGATGGCAAAGATAAATTTGTGAAAGGCGCAAGAGTCTTGTTTTCCCCAGTGCCACTCCTAAACCAAAGTGCCTGCTTACCTGGGAGTGAGCCCCATTAAGCACAAAGAGTCTTACTTCTGAAATAGATAAGTATAGGTTATCTATACAGTGAGTACTTGATGAGGGCCTGGGCATCAGCTCCTGCACAACAGGGGACATAACTAAGACTTTTTGCAAATGTTCCCCATTTCCCATCTGGAGAGGGGATTCTTAAACATCAACCTGCAATTACTGCACAGTAGTAGTACTTAATAATAATATTTTTTTATTTATACCCTGCCCTCCCCAGCCAAGGCCGGGCTCAGGGCGGCTAACAAGCAATAATAAAAACAAGCTGAATGATTACAACTTAAAACAAAATTAAAATACAACATTAAAATATTGAAACATTAAAATATTAAAATGCCTCATTAAAATGTCTCATCGCAGGAGGAGAAGGAAAAGAAAAAAGAGAGGGAGGGAGGGAATCAAATTGGCTCCAAGCCAAAGGCCAGGCGGAACAACTCTGTCTTACAGGCCCTGCGGAAAGAAATCAGATCCTGCAGGGCTCTGGTCTCATGAGGCAGAGCGTTCCACCAGGCCAGAGCCAGTGTTGGAAAGGCCCTGGCTCTGGTTGAAGCTAATCTAACTTCCGTAGGGCCCGGAACCACTAGGGTGTTGCTATTTATGGACCTTAAGGTCCTCTATGGGGAATACCGGGAGAGGCGGTCCCGTAGGTACGAGGGTCCTAGGCCATGAAGAGCTTTAAAGGTCAAAAGCAGCACCTTAAATCTGACCCTGTACTTCACCGGGAGCCAGTGCAGCTGGAAAAGCACAGGGTGAATATGCTCCCATGGCAGAGACCCCGTGAGGAGCCTCGCTGCAGCATTCTGCACCCGCTGGAGTTTCTGGGACAGCTTCAAGGGCAGCCCCACGTAGAGCGAATTACAGTAGTCAAGCCTGGAGGTGACCATCGCATGGATCACTGTGGCCAGGTCGGGGCGGGAAAGTTATTTTACTTGCAGAAAATAACTGCTAGGGAGTCTACCATAGGAGAGATGGAGCCTAGGAAGAAACAGAAGGGCAAACTATGGAGACTAGCAGGAAAAGTCAGGGGATAAAAGAAGAGTTTTGGGACCCCTGGGATCCCTATTGCAAGCTGTCCAAACAACTCACTTGTCAATCATAACTCTGATTTCACTCATTGGCTAAACACCCCATCAGGTGTGAACAGCCAGACTGGCTCATTTCTCTTAGATTGCTTCGAAGGGTGCCTGCACAGTTTGCTTTGTAACTTTCTTCCTAGGAGGCCAAGAGCCTTACATTTTATTTTAAATGAAAGTTTAGACCCCGGGACACCTGCAAAGGCCTTCACAGGTGCCATAACACCCACAGTGCCAGGTTGACAACCCCCGAATGAGAGAGCAAGCCGTCCAAATGCAGCCTGGCTCTATGCGCAGGTTTAGGAACAGCTGTGATGCTATAATAATTTACACCATCTGAACAAGTCTCTTGGGAGCTATTTTGGCCTGTCCATAATTGATGGTGTTCTATAGCAGTCCAACACCCACCCTAACCCCGCCCACATGCCTCCTATGCCACAGTAGAAAGAAGAGTTTCCTCCAGAAAGACAAATCTTGGTGGACTAGAAACAGATGTTCCTTTGCTGTTCAAGCAGCTGCTTCAGGACCTGCAGAAGACCTATAAAAATTTGCCCTGCCGTGACCTCAGCGCTGCAAGCAGGTATGTTTGCACTACTTTGCTGATGCTGCATGCCTTAGCTGAAACCCAGGAAAGAGCATCGGGGCTGCCTTTTAGAACTAAGATTGTTTCTGTGCATAGTCCCTTCAAACACAGGGCGAGACAAATGAGTGTGAGCTTGCCATACGGAAACAGGGTAGACACCAAGAGAGCCAGTACTGGGTAGTCCTGAAAGTATTCCTGTGGTTCTCTAACTGCGATCCTACCAGCTATGATGGGATGCCTCTGTGGGTCCTTAATGGCTAGTGAGAGTTAGGAGAGTGCGTAAGCCAGGCGCTATTTCCTCCAGGAGCAAAACCTCAGGCATGTCCAAAGTCTGTTTTGGGGGCCTAATCCCATTCCTGGGATTGCTAAATTGTAAAAAAAAGCTGAGCAACTTTGGGGTAAAATCCTAAAATCCTCAACAACTTTGGTTGGTCCTCACGCATGTTCACTTCATCTTCGAAAAAAGTTTGGGCACCCCTGCTTTATATAGTTCATTGAAAGATGCTACTCGATAACACGACTGAAAGCCTGATGGGTTTCCTCAAGTCTATTTCGTGCCTTTAAGCAGGCAGTGGGACGCGGGTGGCGCTGTGAGTTAAACCACAGAGCCTAGGGCTTGCCGATCAAGAAGGTCAGCGGTTCGAATCCCCGCAATGGGGTGAGCTCCCGTTGCTCGGTTCCAGCTCCTGCCAACCTAGCAGTTTGAAAGCATGCCAATGCAAGTAGATAAATAGGTACCACTCCGGCGGGAAGGTAAATGGTGTTTCCGTGCGCTGCTCTGGTTCGCCAGAAGCGGCTTAGTCATGCTGGCCACATGACCCGGAAGCTGTACGCTGGATCCCTCAGCCAATAAAGCGAGATGAGCGCCGCAACCCCAGAGTCGTCCGCGACTGGACCTAATGGTCAGGGGTCCCTTTACCTTTACCTTTAAGCAGGCAGTGGCCAAAGTATAATTTCAAAGCAGACCTAAAGATGTCTTTCTATAGCCTGGTTTGCTTTCAGGCTATCTATTCATAGAGCATTTATCCTGATTAATTTTTTTCAGGGACATAGGAGCCAACTCCAGGGGGCCATGGATGCTCGGGCACCCAGAATAATATAATTGTGGGGACGGGGGCACCCACAGAGTCAGTGAGCGCAGCCGGCAGGCAGAGGCAGCCAGCCAGCCAGCCTCTGCAATGCTGCCTCTGAGAAAGTTCAGCTCTGTCCTCCGCTGCCCGCCAGCGGGGCACCCTTTTCAGGGGGGGGGGGGCTCAGACGTGGAGGCAGAATCTCTCTGCCTCTGAGCGCGAGCCCCTCCCTGCGGAAAAGGGTGCCTCGCTGGCTGCAGAGTTGGGGAAGAAGAGGAGCTACCGCAGCAATGCAGGCATTCGACATCACACACGCACACCTTTTTTTTTTTACCATAATATTTATTAATTTTCAATAGACATAACAAAAAGGAAAATATGCAACAACACAATAGACAAGTGAAAAAGAAGAAAAAGGAACAACAAACTTAAAATACCTAAACAGAAAAAAAGAAACTCAATTAATTAATTAAAGTCCATTTTCATAAACATTTTAGTTGACTTCCTCTAATGTCCTCCATCTGAATTTCCTCTTAATTTGAATGTAGTAGTTTCCAATATCATTATTTCATAAAACAATATTACAGTCGCATTCCAATTTCTTTACCTTTCTTATAGTGCATTTTCTTATTTATATATTTAAGTCTAATTTAATCCTAGGCCTGATTGGTTCTTTCAAGTGGTTACATTTCTTTAATATTAGAATATTTGTTCAAATAGTCTTTAAATTTCTTCCAGTCTTCTTGGTAGTCCTCTTCTTTCTGGTCGCGGATTCTCCCGGTGAGATCAGCCAGCTCCATAAATTCCATCATCTTCATCTGCCTCACACGCGCACACCTGCACCTCGAGTATGTGACACCACGCTCACTACGTGCAACCGTGTGCATGTGATGTTGCACATCTGTATTATGGCGATAGGCATCCACAATCCTGAGGGAGAGAGGGCGCCTCTGTTCTGGGAGATTCAACAACTTTATTTATTTATTCTGAATTACTTGTGAGGAGGTACATCAAGCAAATGCTATTTCACACTTGGCCATTCCTTATGGCAAAAGGTCTGTATTATTTGGGGACGGAGGAGCAGGTTTGTTGCCCAAAAGTTCCAAGTCTACTTTAGTTGTGCAACCTGAAATTGCTGGCCTGTGATTGCATCACACCCGAAAACAGTGACCTTCTGGAAATGCTCCTCTTCTGAATATGTGAAGCGACGTGTGGGCAGCTTTCTGATACATTTGGTGAAACACAACCTTGGCTATGAAAGCTATCGGAACGAAAGTATTTCGTTAGGGGAACACAGATCCGTCTTCCGTTTCAAGAAGGCCCTCTGGTTTCAGGAAAACTATCAAGGAGCATTCCTTTCATTCGGAAGAACTGCATATGTAGGTGAGCAGGTTGTGGAGGATATTCTTCATCGTTAGCGAATAGATGAATATTTTGGAAGATCCAGAGGCCAACAACATCTGGAGACCCATGGCTACAGTCAAGTATGCCAAGGCAGGTGCTCCTGGTCAGGAAGGAGACGAACTCTGAGTTAGCAACTCCCCTTGAAGAACTGGATTCTGCTCCTGGACTCGGTTTTGCACTTGGGTGGCAGCTGTGGCCAGGATCCCGATGGAGATACTAAATGCAACTGCAAGGATGTGTTGGTGGCTACCTCCCTGTTTGCTTCTGGGCAAATGGATGATCACTTTGAAAACTCTACAAAGTGTTGATGACTACCTTTCAGACTCTAAATGGCTCATGTTATGTACTGAAGTTCTCACCCTGGGCCAGCAGGGGGATACTCTAGATAGTTCAGGTCCACATATGCAAATAAGGGATCGAAAGTGACGTTCAGTGATTGGATAGTTACAGAAAATGGTTACTGTTGCATTCTAGTGGAGCTCTATATAAGCAGGCTGGCTGAACCCTTCAGTTCAGTTCTGTTCTGGCCTGTGAATAAACAAGAGCTGTTTGAAGAATCGCTGTGTTGTCTGATATGTTCACCCACAACTTAACAGCTCAAGTCCAGGATAGGTTGGTGATTGCCTCCTCTGATACTATGCTGTCCATTCCCTAAGATCAGAATGAGAAGTCCTTCTCTGTCCCATCAAGGGTTGAAGCATTCTTGGGTTGGAAGACAGAGGTTGCCCCAGATTACGGGACACTTTACACTGTGAAGCTGGGTTGGCTCTCTTTCTCCTTGATTATTATTTTTTGCCCGTGGATGAAGCCTGTTTTGTTTTTGCAAGTGGGCAACAATATTTTTGTTTTTGGCTTTAATCACTGATCCTCTTTCTTCGGTTGGTAAATTACAATGGTTTTTAATGTTTGAGGGTTTTTTGTGTTTTAGTATTTTGTTGGAAGTGGAGTGGCTGGGGAAATCCAGTCAGATGAGCAGCATATAATTAATAAAATTATTATTATCGTGCAAAAAAAGGAGTGATCATGTTGGGCTAAAGCAGTTACAGTGGTACCTCTGGTTACGTACTTAATTCGAACTGGAGGTCCGTTCCTAACCTGAAACTGTTCTTAACCTGAAGCACCACTTTAGCTAATGGGGCCTCCTGCTGCCGCCACGCCACCACCATGTGATTTCTGTTCTCATCCTGAAGCAAAGTACCAGAGGTACTATTTCTGGGTTAGCGGAGTCTGTAACCTGAAGCGTATGTAACCTTGAAGCGTATGTAACCTGAGGTACCACTGTACTTTGGGAGCAGGGCTGGGCATAATAGCCCTCACAAATGGAAGATTATCTAGGGCATGGGTAGGCAAATTAAGGCCCGGAGGCCAGATCTGGCCCAATCGCCTTCTAAATCTGGCCCGCGGTCTTGGAATCAGCATGTTTTTACATGAGTAGAATGTGTCCTTTTATTTAAAATGCATCTCTGGGTTATTTGTGGGGCCTGCCTGGTGTTTTGACATGAGTAGAATGTGTGCTTTTATTTAAAATGCATCTCTGGGTTATTTGTGGGGCATAGAAATTCATTCAATTCCCCCCCCCCGAAATATACTCTGGCCCCCCACAAGGTCTGAGGGACAGTGGACCGGCCCCCCAGCTGAAAAAGTTTGCTGACCCCTGATCTAGGGGCATATATGTCAGATAGCAAATACAGTGGTACCTCAGGTTACATACGTTTCAGGTTACAGACTCCGCTAACCCAGAAATAGTACCTCGGGTTAAGAACTTTGCTTCAGGATGAGAACAGAAATTGTGTTTCAGCGGCATGGCGGCAGCAGGAGGCCCCATTAGCTAAAGTGGTGCTTCAGGTTAAGAACAGTTTCAGGTTAAGAACGGACCTCCGGAACGAATTAAGTACTTAACCCGAGGTACCACTGTAGAGGCTCATACGATGAAATGTTATTCCACTGCATGTAGAAAAGTGGCATATTAACAGAAAGCTGTGCTTGATCCTTTCTCCCTGACTTTCGGTGTTCAGATGGTTGCTCACATCTGCAACGTGAAGGGACACATCTGTTGACAGAAGCAAGCCTTAGTGCTTATTACCTTTGGACAGCAAAAGGGGGCGCAGCCATTGAACCTTACTGAATGTCATGTTTTGTTAGGCTTCTATATTGCTGGACGGGGGAGGTGGGAGGGGACAAACTTCTCCGGTTCCTTCCCATACCTCTTGGGAGACCTCTACCTCCCAGCCCTAATTATGTAAAAGGATGCAACGTCGAATAGTCTGCCTGCCTCGCGGTTTCCTCTTCCACACCAACGCTGACCCACATTCATCCTAGGGGCTCAGATTTGCTTGCACAGCTTTGCAAATTGCTAAGCAAGTGTTTCCATCCATCTTCCCTGCCGCCACAGATTAACACGGCGGTTATTTCCCTTCTGTCTCCAGTATCATCCGAAAGAAGAAAGTGATAGGAAAGCGCTCCTGCTGAGCTGAATCCAAAATTTCCATTTCCTTTTGGACTCGGGGGTGACCTCCAGGTGTAAGGTAGGGCTTTGGCTCAACACAATTAAACAGCTCTAAGTGTGCTCTCTCGTCCCCCTTCTTCCTGCTCCTTTTCACCCTATTGCTTTGTCTTCTGTTCTCATGCTCACACGTTCTTCTCTTTCGGTCAAGAGAGCTTTGTAAGGTCCAGTCAACACATGCTATAATAATTTTAATAATAATAAAATTTTATTTATACCCCGCCCTTCCTGGCTCAGAAGGGACGCGGGTGGCGCTGTGGGTTAAACCACAAAGCCTAGGACTTGCTGATCAGAAGGTCGGCGGTTTGAATCCCCGCAACGGGGTGAGCTCCCGTTGCTCGGTCCCTGCTCCTGCCAACCTAGCAGTTCGAAAGCACGTCAGAGTGCAAGTAGATAAATAGGTACCGCTCCAGCGGGAAGGTAAACGACGTTTCCGTGCACTGCTCTGGCTGGCCACATGACCCAGAAGCTGTACGCCGGCTCCCTCGGCCAATAAAGCGAGATGAGCGCCGCAACCCCAGAGTCGGCCACGACTGGACCTAATGGTCAGGGGTCCCTTTACCTTTTACCTTCCTGGCTCAGGGCGGCTAACAGCAAATATAAAAGATTGATTAAAATGTGACTTAAAAACTGCATAAAACAGCATAAAATACAATATAAAATGCAGCATCAATAGCAATAAAATTCAAAAATTCAGGGGTCATTTGGGGCAGGGGGAAGGAAAAAACCCCACCCCAGTCAGCAGACAAGTTGGTCCTACTAGGGCCAGCAAAGAGACTAGGGAAGGATTTAAATGTGGGATCCCAGAAAGGGTTTCTTCATAGAAGAGGAACGGGAAAAGGGAATAGAGGATCAGGCTAATTCAGATTAAAGGCCAGGCGGAATAGCTCTGTCTTACAGGCCCTGCAGAAGGAGATCAAGTCCTGCAGGGCCCTGGTATCGTGGGACACAGCATTCCACCAGGTTGGAGCCATCACTGAGAAGGCCTTGGCCCTGGTGGAGGATAGTCTGGCTTCCTTATGGCCTGGGACCTTTAAGCTATTATTATTCATGGACCTTAGAGTCCTCTGCGGGACATACCAGGAGAGGTGGTCCCCTAAGTATAAGGGTCCTAGAGAATGAGGTGACATTCTGAGGGCCACAGGTGGGGATGCCTTTTGTCAATGCAAATTCCAATATTCTCTGCAGATCAGAGATTTGCATGAATCATGTCATTTTAGACTGTACCCAGAGGTTCGCCTGTTTAAAGGCTTCCCTGCGTTAAAAGTTCCCTGCGGGTAGAATGCTAGCATAGGTGGCACAGAACTGATGTGCTAGTTTTCTCTTGCAAAGAGATTTCTTTTTCTTTGTTTCCATTGGACAAAAGGGGAAATTCACCTGTAGACTGAAGTGGTGCAGTCCGTTCTGCCACATCCTCATCCTCCTCAGCCAAAAATAGTAAAATAAATAAATAAATCCTAGGTTGCTCCTATGAGAAAATATCAAGGGCGCCAGATATCTCCACCTTTATACGGTGGTCCCTTGGTTCTCAAACGCCTTGGGACTCAAACAACATGGAACCCAAACACTGCAAACCGGGAAGTAAGTGTTCCAGTTTGTTATGCTTCCAATTGGAGTGCCAAACTTCCGTTTTGAGTGTTACGCTGAGGTCTGTCTGTCTTTGCTATTTACTGTATTTTTTGCTCTATAAGACTCACTTTTTCCCTCCTAAAAAGTAAGGGGAAATGTGTGTGCATCTTATGGAGCGAATGCAGGTTGCGCAGCTATCCCAGAAGCCAGAACAGCAAGAAGGATTGCTGCTTTCACTGCGCAGCGATCCCTCTTGCTGTTCTGGCTTCTGAGATTCAGAATATTTTTTTTTCTTGTTTTCCTCCTCCAAAAACTAGGTGCGTCTTGTGGTCTGGTGCGTCTTATAGAGCGAAAAATACGGTGTTATGCGTTTTTGTTTTTGCGGCTGTTTTTGTTTTGTTTTTGTGACTGTGTGGAACCCAGTTCAGCTACTTATTGATTGATTGTGTGACTGCAGTACAATGTTTATTGCTTTCATTTTATGGATCACTGGTCTCGTTAGATAGTAAAATTCATGTTAAATTGCTGTTTTAGGGGTTGTTTTTAAAAGTCTGGAACCGATTTATGCATTTTACATTACTTTCTATGGTAAGGCGCGCCTTGGTTTTGGAATGCTTTGGTTTTGGAACGGACTTCCAGAACGGATTAAGTTTGAGAACCAAGGTACCACTGTATCTGAAGCTACTTTAGATGGTTTACTGAGCATTCATCCTGATTTGTCAGCAGGGAAAGGAGATAATGTTGGACGTTTAATAAGCAGTCATTCTGAAAATGTTGAGGGAGGTTAGATGACGCTGCATCAGAGCAAATCCTATTTCCACTGAATATTCCCTGCCCCTTTATTGCAAAAGCTCTGATCTTTTGGGGGCAGCTTTCTTGTGCAAGACCTCCAAATCCGCTTTAATATAGGGGAAGCCTGGATGTGCTGTGAATCAGGAAGCAAGGCAACACAGCATTTCTCCTTTCCCTCCCCATCTTCCTTTTACCTATTGTCCTTGTTTGCCTGTCATAACAAACAAGAATCCAAGTGTACTGCAGGCCAGGTAGCCGAGGAAACAGGAAACAGAAGCCACAGCTGCCTTGTCTTCAATTTTAGCGTTGGGTAAAGCTATGTTTTTCCCAGTAGTGATGCTTTTGAATTATGGTGGTGGAGGAGACTCTTGAGAGTCCCATGGACTGCAAGAAGATCAAACCTCTCCATTCAGAAGGAAATCAGCCCTGAGTGCTCACTGGAAGGACAGATCCTGAAGCTGAGGCTCCAATACTTTGGCCACCTCATGAGAAGAGAAGACTCCCTGGAAAAGACCCTGATGTTGGGAAAGATGGAGGGCACAAGGAGAAGGGGACGACAGAGGACAAGATGGTTGGACAGTGTTCTCGAAGCTACAAACATGAGTTTGATCAAACTGGGGGAGACAGCGGGAGACAGAAGTGCCTGGCATGCTCTGGTCCAGGGGGTCACGAAGAGTCGGACACAACTAAACGACTAAACAACAACAACATCAAAGAGGGTAGGATTTCTGGAAATCAGATTGCAAAACTTTGGCGATAATCACACTGACTCTAATCCTTGCACGTCACCCGTTTAAGAGACCCGGTGGATCAGGCAGCCAAAGGCCCATCTGCTCCACTGACCAACCAGACCAGGTGGACAGCTCAGTTGGTTAGAGCAGGCTTCCTCAACCTCGGCCCTCCAGATGTTTCTGGCCTACAACTCCCATGATCCCTAGTTAGCAGGACCAGTAGTCAGGGATGATTGGAATTGTAGTCTCAAAACACCTGGAGGGCCGGTTGAGGAAGCCTGGGTTAGAGCTTGGTGCTGACAACAACAAGGTTGCAGGTTGGATCCCCGTAAGGGCCAGCTGCATATTCCTGCATTGCAGAGGGGTTGGACTTGATGATACTCAAGGTCCCTTCCAGATCTTTGATTCTAAGAGACTTCTATGGGAAGGCTGCACAAGCAGGACATGAGGACAGTCACACTCTTCCACACAACTGGTGTCCTGAACTCTGCCCGATATGGAAAGCCATCTTCACTAGTAGCCAATGAAAGCCTTATCTTCCACAAATTTGCCTAACCCCCCTTTATGGTGTTCACCATTACAGCTCATGGTGCCAAATCCCATTGTTCATTTAAAAACAAACAAATGCAATACTTGACTTGGTTTCGTTGTTGTTGGTTTTTATATAAGGAAGGAATGCTTGTTTCCTTAAAAAAAAAAAATTCCTTCCATGGAAGAGTAATGAAATCCCCTCTATGCAAGATTGGATCCAAAAGCTAACAGAATATGCCGAATTAGATGGTCTATCAGAAAAAATAAAGAATAAATCAAAACAGGAATTTGTTTCAAAATGGGAGGTTTTCAAAGAATATCTGAAAAATAAATATAGTAGTTTAAATTCTGTTGCAGCATTCGAGGAACTTCAGTAATAGTTGCAAGGTAGATATACGAAATTAGATATATTAAGAATAAGTTTAATTATAATAAAAGTGTGTATTGGCAATAAGTATCATGAAATCGAAATATGGAATAGACGGGAGGTTGGGTCTTTAGTGTTCAGACCAATATATGTCATATTGTTTGCTAAGAAAATTATGTGTCTATAGTTATTCCTGTGTGCAGTGGCGTAGCGTGGGGGGTGCAGGGGGGCCGGCCGCACTAGGCGCAACATCTGGGGGGGGCGCGCGCTAATCTAGTGGAAGAGAATCGAGTGCTAAAATCCACGGGTTAGGGGGCGCAAATTACTTGCCTTGCCCCGGGTTAGGGGGCGCAAATTACTTGCCTTGCCCCGGGTGCTGACAACCCAAGCTACGCCACTGCCTGTGTGTAATTTGGTATTTGTGTTTTTTCTTGTTCTATCAATAAAAATTTTTAAAAAAAATTTCCCTAGAAAGCACCCCTGTCAGAGGGGTCCAAACTTTTTTCAAAGAGGGCCAGATTTGATGAAGTGAACATGCGTGAGGGCCGACTAAAGGGCTGGCCAAAGTTGAGCTTTTTATTGGATTGAAGTTGTTGAGCTTTTTTCCGGATTTTACCCCAGGAAATAAACTGCCACAGGGGCCATCTAGCGGGCCGGATTAGGCCTCCGAAATGGACTTTGGACATGCCTGCTTTCACCAGAGCTTCAGTTTTTGTAGCCTAAAGTAAAAGGGTTTGCAAGGGAATTGTGCTCATGTCGAAGAACCAAAAGCCCTTGGCTTCAATATTCTGAATATTTCCCTTCCCACAGAGACCGTTCTGCTGTCCCTGAACTCACCCTGGCTTCCCCACCCAACCTCTGGCTGCCAGCCAAGAACCTTCTTCCAACTCCCTGCCAGGACATTTTTTGGCGCCATCATCGATGGCATAATGTTGGCTTGGATAACCTCTTCCCTTCCCTCTGTCACTTAAATCAAGACACCCAACTGGCACGCCTTACCCCACATGACGCACGTGCTCCACTGTGGGCCCTATCCACTGGGAAGCTCACTCGGGCAAGCAAATAGGATCCCTTGCACAGCTTCTCTGGACTGCGGATGGGGCTGCACACACCCTGGACATTTGAAGCACATGGGTTCTGCCGAAACAATCCCGGAAACTGTAGTTTAAGGGTGCTGGGAACAGAAGCTCTGTGAAGGGTGAACTACAGCTCCCAGAATTATTGGGTGGAAGCCACGTGCTTTAGATATACGGCGTGGATGTGACCAAAATCAGTGTGAAGGGTCAGTGCATGGGGTACTTTAATTACCGTATGTTTTGCTCTATAAGACTCACTTTTTCCCTCCTAAAAAGTAAGGGGAAATGTGTGTGCATCTTATGGAGTGAATGCAGGCTGCTCAGCTATCCCAGAAGCCAGAACAGCAAGAGGGATCGCTGCTTTCACTGCGCAGCGATCCCTCTTGTTGTTCTGGTTCTGAGATTCAGAATATTTTTTTTCTTGTTTTCCTCCTCCAAAAACTAGGTGCATCTTGTGGTCTGGTGCGCCTTATAGAGCGAAAAATACGGTATATGGTGTGTACACAGCCGAGGTTTGTGCAGAACATCCTCACATCTGCAGCTATTAACTCTGGGAGACCTAGATTCTACCTCAACGGTTGGAGGCAATAAGTCCCTGAATGCCAGCTGCTGGGGACTGCAGGGAGATAGGGGGTGGGGTGCCAGCTGGCCCACCCCAAATCAAGTCAATAAATAAAAATACTTAACTACCGGTAGAAATAATCAGAATATTCAAAACTGAAATGTGCTATGCTTACAGAGAGTGCACAGAAAAACTGCATTGGGGAAAAAGGAGGGATTTGAGAAGGAATGGCTGAAAAGGTTTTCAGCAAATTGTGTACTTGGGGAAGGGAGCGAGCAAAATCATTGCAAACCCCCCCCCCAATTTATTGCATCCATTTGAAACCCCACCTTTTTTCACTCAAGGCAGTTCACAACAAATAGCAAAAAATAATAGCGGATCGATAAAGATAAGAAAGCAACGTCATAAAAGAGGCTAACCTGTAACACTTACTTTGACAGTAGAGACGGCATGTGCAACGTCTGTTTTGGGGGCCCAATCTGGCCCGGCGGTCGATTTAATCCGGACCCTGTGGCTCAACAACTTTGGTTGGCCCTCATGCGTGTTCACTTCATCAAATCTGGCCCCCTTTGAAAAAAGTTGGGGCACCCCTGCAGTAGAGGAGAGCACCCAGAGCAGAACAGATTTCACAAGCCAAAAAAAGCCATTCCAAACATATTCTGGTTTTGGGCTTTCCTCTTGCAAAGTCAGCACCCCAGTTCAGCCCAGAAAAAAATGGTTAGCTAGCTCTGTTATTGAGGATCAGAGCAATATAGTCCGATCTCCAAGCTTGTGCCAAATCCCTGGCAGCTGGAACTGTTATGTACTGAAGTTCTCACCCTGGGCCAGCAGGGGGATACTGTAGATAGTTATGCAAATAAAGGATCGAAAGTGACATTCAGTGATTGGATAGTTTTAGAAAGTTGTTACAGTAACGTTGTACTGGAGCTCTATATAAGCAGGCTGACTGAGCCCTTCAGTTCAGTTTTGTTCTGGCCTCAGAATAAAGAAGAGCTGTTTGAAGAATCGCTGTGTCGTCTGATGTGTTCACCCACAGCTTAACAGGAACAATCATAGTTTCGGAACTGTCCTTACAGCCAGCCTCACCTAGAGCTCACTGCGCTTTGTAGTTAGTCTTAACCTTGACTTCTCATACAGCAGGTTTCCTCTCCTATCCTTTTACCTGCTGCAGGACCAGTTCCTGTACAGGACTGCATACAGAGGTCATAATGGCGCTGAAAATCCATGCAGACATCTCCATGAGCAAGGACAAGTGTCATCCCATTCCTCTTCTGTTCTGGAAGTTTCCAGAAAAATGCATGTAGGGTCTGAGGGGCAGGCAGAGGGCAGGACCGCTGTGGGAGGGAAGAAAAAGCGAGTGGAGCAGAACACAAGGGGCCTTGTTTTGTTTTGTTTAATGCTTTCTGAAAATTTATTTATTGCTGTGTGTTTTTCTTTTTGTAAATCTACCAAAGAATAAAATAAAACCAGGGATTGAATTTAATTCTAAATTATATTCCGGAAACATGGGAGATTACAAGGGGTAAAAGAAAATAATGGATATACCGTGCCATATTAGAAGCAAAAATACTTGTTTTGATGAATTGGAAGAGCCGCAAAAAGATTCCATTGAGCACGTGGATTGATAATACGGACAGACTAGCTACATATGAATGAATTGCGTGTCGACGCAAATTAATGCTGCTCCCCGTTAGTGCTGTAGTGGTGACACTTGCCCTTCTTCTGATAAAAAATGCTCTGCAGGGGAGGACCAAGAAGAGAAATGTCCCTATTTTCATCTGAAGAAGGTTGAAGGGTATGCAACAAGCTAGGAAAAACAGAATTTGGACGTTCATTTCAGGAGTGCAGCTCTGTCAAAATGCCTCACGTTTTCCCTTTCACGTTCTGTGTGGCAGGCCATGTGTTGTGCAAGACAAAGTTTTGAAAAGTAGCCCAGAACTGATTGTTTCTCTCTTGGCTGCAGCATTAGAGATGGGATCATGTATTGCTGCCTTTACACATTTTCCCTTTGCTCTCTTTGGGCCTTAAAACATGATGAACCCAGAGAGACCCTTGGGATACAGAAAGAAGGTTCTGTCTTCACTCTTCGGTGAAGGCAAGAGAGACTCCCGCTGTTCCTGAAGACTCGCCAACTCTTGAACCTCTTCCAAGTTCCACAAGTCCTTTCTGTCTGTGATGATCTTTAGTACCTGGAATGGTGTGACTGATAGACCAGGAATCTTAGGGGAAGCTTTGGCAGAGCGGTTCAAGTCAGGAAGAAGACTAAGTTGTGCCAATGGAAATTATCTCTAAGAGAGTGCATGTTTTGAATGGAAGCTGTGTACAGTGGTACCTCTGGTTACGTACTTAATTCATTCTGGAGGTCTGTTCTTGTTGTTTTTAGTCGTTTAGTCATGTCCGACTCTTCGTGACCCCATGGACCAGAGCACGCCAGGCACTCCTGTCTTCCACTACCTCCTGCAGTTTGGTCAAACTCATGTTGGTAGCTTCGAGAACACTATCCAACCATCTCGTCCTCTGCCGTCCCCTTCTCCTTGTGCCCTCCATCTTTCCCAACATCAGGGTCTTTTCCAGGGAGTCTTCTCTTCTCACGAGGTGGCCAAAGTCTTGGAGTCTCAGCTTCAGGATCTGTCTTTCCAGTGAGCACTCAGGGCTGATTTCCTTAAGAATGGAGAGGTTTGATCTTCTTGCAGTCCATGGGACTCTCAAGAGTCTCCTCCAGTACCATAATTCAAAAGCATCAATTCTTCAGCGATCAGCCTTCTTTATGGTCCAGCTCTCACTTCCATTCATCACTACTGGGAAAACCATGGCTTTAACTATATGGACTCTTTCCATCAGGCATCTCATTACTTTTGCCTGATTTCTATTTGTGCCCTCCACCTTGATCCACAGATCTGCATATGACGCAAATGCAAATGGTATGCAAATTTGTGTCTTCTTCTGTGGAAGGCTCAATCCAGTGCAGTCCAGTGTTCTGAGCCCAGAAATCCTGTCGGCAACCCTGCCTTTGGTTTCTGCCTTCTGCGCCCTCTCTGCAGACTTTAGCCTGCTGGCTGCATCTCTTGCCTGTTCCCAGTTTTGTCTGTTTCCCTGTTTCCCAATCTTTGCCCTGCTGTTTCAGGATTCAAGGCTAGCCTTGTCTCTGTCCTAGACCTGATTTCACCCCAGGACTGATCTTTGGAAACTTCCCTCTCCAGCTTACATTCTCCAAACATCATTTGCACCCCAGTAAGTCTAAGACAAATGATGCGGGGGGCGCTGTGGGTTAAACCACAGAGCCTAGGACTTGCCGATCAGAAGGTCGGTGGTTCGAATCTCCGCAACAGGGTGAATGCCCATTGCTCAGTCCCTGCTCCTGCCTACCTAGCAGTTTGAAAGCACGTCAAACTGCAAGTAGATAAATAGGTACGGCTCTGGCGGGAAGGTAAATGGCGTGTGCTGCTCTGGTTCACCAGAAGCGGCTTAGTCATGCTGGCCACATGACCCAGAAGCTGTACGCCGGCTCCCTCGGCCAATAAAGCGAGATGAGCGCCGCAACCCCAGAGTCAGTCACGACTGGACCTAATGGTCAGGGGTCCCCTTCACCTTTACCTAAGTCTAAGGCAGCAGCAGCCCATCTATAGGGCCATGCCTATATCTTTATTTAAGCTAGCTCTAAATTAAGTGGCAAAAAGTCTGTTTCCCAGATATAATATTTTGAAGTCCACAGACAAATATAGTTATTTCCCCTCACTTTCCCTTTATATTCACCAAAAACTTCCCTTTATGCTCAAAATTGCTTTTTAACTGCAGCTGCTTAGAAGACTTCTTCATGTTTACAATATTTTTTTTTAAATGACTCATCTGGGTGGTGCTGTTATTTTGAGCAGAATTCACGCCCCCAAGGGAGAGATGATGACTTGCGTGTATCTCAATTAAATCTGGAACAAAAATATTTTGCAAATGTTGAATTTATCCAGAGCAGGGAGGGACCCAAACAAAAATATTTTAGCCGGGGCTTATTTTCAGCCAGGACCTCCGCCACCTCTCAGATGGGCACCATTGCCATTTATGAGAGAACAAGGGAGGCGTTCGTGGTGAGTTCTGGCACCTCTTTTTCTAGAAAAGGAAAGTGTCTTCTTCAATTTCAATGAGAAAGGCCAAATGCAACTCAATCATTCTTGATGCGTGTGTTTAGAGATGAATGGATTGGGGGTGGGAGAACAGATAGTTGGAAGGACAGACAAATATGAATGGGTAAAGTGGGATGCGGGTGGCGCTGTGGTCTAAGCCACAGAGCCCAGGGCTTGCCGATCAGAAGGTCAGTGGTTCACCAGAGCAGCGCACGGAAACGCCGTTTACCTTCCCTCCGGAGTGGTACCTATTTATCTACTTGCATTTTGACGTGCTTTCGAACTGCTAGGTTGGCAGGAGCAGGGACCGAGCAACAGGAGCTCACCCCGTCGCAGGGATTCGAACCGCCGTCCTTCTGATCAGCAAGTCCTAGGCTCTGTGGTTTAACCCACAGCGCCACCTGCATCCCTTACATAAAATAACATGCCCATATATAGATATAAGTATATAGTTGATAGGCCATTTTAGGATTGATCAAGGGGAAATCTGGACGGTTCAAGATTATGGGGGCATGGAATCATGAGTCCAACAGCATCTCATAGCTAAAAGCAGATGGGAACTTACAAGAGAAGCAAAGCAAGGCACACCAAGCATGCTCGGGCAATAGGTCTAAATAGAAAACTGATGAATGCAAGGGTTTGGGTAAGGGCAGCATGTGACAAATGTCTAAATGAGGAACCAAATTTGCTGATCAAGCTGGAACAGCAAGATGAGGAACTAGGTGAGAGATTATCACCAAGGAGCAGGCAAAAATCTGGAGAGCTATTCAGAAAGAGGCACCCCAAATTGGATGGAGATAGAGAAAAGTGATGAAAAATCCTATGGTCCAATAGATGCAAGCAGAAGAGAGATGGGTAAAGTCTGGAATGGTGGGACTAAATAACGAAGAGCAAGAAAGAAGCAAGGCACGCGAGAAATCTTGGTATGTGTTGTTTGTCTTCCGTTGCTTCTTATTCATTCTTTATTCCGACATAGTTATTAAAGCTCAATCAGTCTTTGAAATCATTTGAACTTGTCTGATCTATCACGGCTTGGGTCAGAAGGTGAGGAGACTTCAGCGAACTTCAGATTTGCTGGGTAGTAAGATGGGACGCAGGTGGCGCTGTGGGTTAAACCACAGAGCCTAGGACTTGCCGATCAGAAGGTCGGTGGTTCGAATCCCTGCGACGGGGTGAGCTCCTGTTGCTCGGTCCCTGCTCCTGCCAATACATGCTCTGCACAAGCTGTTTACCACAGGCTTCATTCAGAGATTTCCGTCACTGCAGAGACTAGTGTAAGTACTAAACACCTAGGAATGAAACATTCCCCGCTGTGAACAGAATGAATCTTCAGTTATCTCAAGCTGGGTTTGATCATCAACATTTTTTAACATTAATTTGCAGAATGGCCCCATCAATTGCTCCTATATAGCATAATCCAACATGCCGCTCTCGCACATGCTGTTCTAAGAACATTTGCACGGCGTGTTTTGATTTCATTAGGAATGAAGTTAATTAAAGTTAATGATGTTGAGTGGCACGTGGAAAACCTCCGTAGAGTGAATCTAGATGCTTGAATGGGATGCGCGAAATCTCTAAAGTTGTGTTTTATTTTGTTTGGGCCTGATCTGTGGGCCACACTTAATGCGTTTTGGGTAATGTCTCTGGTGCTTACCTTTTACACTCCAGTCCTAAGCAGCGGGTGCAGAATGCCGCGGCGAGACTCCTTACGGGTTCCTCGCTGCGAGATCACATTCACCCGGTGCTATACCAGCTGCACTGGCTCCCGGTGGAGTACAGGATCAGGTTTAAGGTGCTGGTTTTGACCTTTAAAGCCTTATACGGCCTAGGACCCTCGTACCTACGGGACCGCCTCTCCTGGTTTGTCCCACGGAGGACCTTACGGTCTTCAAACAAAAACATCTTGGAGGTCCCGGGCCACAGAGAGGTTAGGCTGGCCTCAACCAGAGCCAGGGCTTTTTCGGCTGTGGCCCCGATCTGGTGAAACGCTTTGTCACAAGAGACTAGGGCCCTGCGGGACTTGACATCTTTCCGCAGGGCCTGCAAGACAGAGCTGTTCCACCAGGCCTTTGGCCAGGGCACAGCCTGACTCCCTCCTTTGGCAATCTTCACAGAACTCTAGCCCAATGGTTGCCATCAATTTGATTTGAATTAATTTTAGAATGAAATGATTTTAGAATGTTGTATTATTTTATTGTTGTTAGCCGCCCTGAGCCCGGCTTCGGCTGGGGAGGGCAGGATATAAATAAATTTATTATTATTATTATTATTAATCCCTTTTCTTTGAATCCAGTATACTTCCAAATGGGCGTGCTTGAGAAACAATTTATTGACTAAAAGGGGAGGTGGTAGTACCAGCCTGTGTTTGCATGCAGGTGTTGAACAGAGCTGTCCTTTACCTCCACAGGTAAAGTGGGGGACTGTCAGAGGCTGATACTCACAATATACAGTGGTACCTCAAGTTACAAACTTAATTCATTCCGGAGGTCCGTTCTTAACCCCAAACTGTTCTTAACCTGAGGCACGCTTTTGCTAATGGGGCCTCCCGCTGCCTCCCGTGCGCAATTTCTGTTCTCATCTTGGGGCAAAGTTCTCAACCCGAGGTACTACTTCCAGGTTAGTGGAGTTTGTAACCTGAAGCGTTTGTAACCTGAGGTACCACTGTATTACACTTACAGTCAAATCACAGCCATGACCTATTCCCCCCACCCAATTATGCCTTTTTAACAGGGCTACATTGAGTTTACCAGAACAATTCTGTCACACAAACCATTCACACCAAGCTTCCAGGGAGACTCCAATTCTTAATTTGATGATAATTGATGGTGATGTGTTTTCACATGCTGTTGCTTTCTGACATTCCAGTTATGTTTTCCATCCTGCATTCACGCTATTTTCTTTTCTTCGTCTCTGATTTCTGTTTCAGACTTCATTAGCAAAGTGCCCAGCCGGAGCGGCTGACTCAAAACTTTGGACGGACAATAAGTAGCAAAGCTTCTCAGCCATTCTGAAAGGTAGGAAGGTCTTGCCCTTTCCATATTGCCATTTTTATTTAATTACATTTATTTTTGAAACGTTTTTACTTTTCCAGAGGAGATAACATATAAGAAAAGAAAGAGGTGATTAATTTGATCATTCTAGGCCAGGGGTCAGTAACCTTTTTCAGCCGTGGGCCGGTCCACCGTCCCTCAGACCATGTGGTGGGCAGGACTATATTTTTTGGGGGGGGGAATCAATGAATTCCTATGCCTCACAAATAACCCAGAGATGCATTTTAAATAAAAGCACACATTCTACTCATGTAAAAACACGCTGATTCCCGGACCGTCCGCAGGCCGGATTGAGAAGGCGAATGGGCCGCATCCTGCTCCCAGGTTTAGGTTGCCTACCCTTGTTCTAGGCAGTAAGGCAAGGAACATTAGGGAGGTACAGGGCCTTTTCCCATCCAACCCCAAATCTCCATATCCCACAAATCAATTTTAACTGTCTTCCCTGCCCTGGGCAAAGCACCAGTTATTTATGATCCTATTGGAGGGCACTGCTAGACCACATCTTGCACAACCATGGTTCTCCAATAACCCATCCCGACCCTGGCCATTTGCACTGATTTGGGTCACATCCACACAATACATTTAAACCACCTGGCTTCGCCCAAAGATTCATGGGAATTGTAGTTTACCCCTCACAGAGCTACAATGCCCAGCACCCTTAGTAAACTACAGTTCCCATAATACTTTGAAGGAACTCAAAGTGCTTTAAATGTGTGGTGTGGGTGAAACTAAAACACCTCAGTTTGGTCTCAGTTTGGAAAGCAACACTTTGATGGGTAAAATACTGTATTTTTCGCTCTATAAGACGCACCAGACCACAAGACGCACCTAGGAGGAAAACAAGAAAAAAAAATATTCTGAATCTCAGAAGCCAGAACAGCAAGAGGGATCGCTGCGCAGTGAAAGCAGCAATCCCTCTTACTGTTCTGTTTTCGCAGCCTGCATTCGCTCCATAAGACGCACACACATTTCCCCTTACTTTTTAGGAGGGAAAAAGTGAGTCTTATATAGCAAAAAATACGATAGTTTATGAATTGCTGGGTCTTTGATAGGGACCTATAGCAGATCGATGCTGGCAGGTTGCTATAAAAGGCCATTGCTATGCGCAATCAAGGGGAAATTAATTATTTTGATGAGCGCTAGTTTTCCCCTCTTGTTTTCCCCACCCTTTTTTCACTCCCCTTCCTTTCAGCAAATAGCAACCGTGGCATCTGCAGATCTCATGGATTACGAGGACAACTTCACGGAATACTTTGGGACTTACGAAGAGGACGAGCCCCCCGTGTCCCATCTCACTCATGCGCAGGTGGCGTCGCTTGTGTTCCACGGCGTGGCTTTTCTCCTGGGGGTGCCTGGCAATGCGATTGTCATCTGGATTATGGGCTTTAAATGGGACAAGACCGTCACTTCCCTCTGGTTCCTCAACCTGGCTATTGCGGACTTCATCTTCGTCCTTTTCCTCCCTCTCTACATCACCTACGTGGCCACAGGCTTCCACTGGCCCTTTGGGAAGTGGCTGTGCAAAGCAAACTCCTTCATTGCTCTCTTCAACATGTTTGCCAGCGTCTTCTTCCTGACAGCCATCAGCCTTGACCGTTACGTCCATCTGATCCACCCTGTCTTCTCCTACCGGCATCGGACTCTCAAGAACACCTTCTTTATGATTGCTTTCATCTGGGTTTTGGCCACGCTCATTGGAAGCCCGGCGCTGTACTTCAGAGATACCCTTACACTACACAACAATGTCACCATTTGCTACAACAACTTCCATCCCACCGACGTCAATCTTATTATCCTCAGACACCATGTTCTGACCTGGGTAAGGTTCATCTGCGGCTACCTCTTTCCTCTGCTGACCATGATTGTTTGTTACTCTCTTCTGATATGCCAGGTGAAGAAAACTGCCACGCTGACCTCCAGCAGGCTCTTCTGGACTGTTCTGGCTGTGGTGGTGGTTTTTTTCGTTTGCTGGACCCCATACCAAATATTCAGCATCCTTGAGCTCTCTGCTCACCACGATAACTACTGGCACGACTTGCTCCGCGACGCCATTCCTCTTTCCGTCAGCTTTGCTTTCATCAACAGCTGCCTTAACCCCATTCTTTACGTCCTCCTCAGCAAGAAACTCCAGTCCTGTTTCAGTGTGACGTTTTCAGAACTGGTGAAGCACACCCTCTGGGAAGTCAGCCGGTCTGGGACAGTCAGCGAACAAGTCTGGAATTCTTTGAGTCTACAGCAGGGCGAAGCCTCTGAGCTGGAGACTTCTCTGGGTGAAATCTCTCCCTGACGGGCACTCACTCTGCAATATGCCCACCTTATTAAGATCTAGACATCAGAGGTGTTTGTAACCCAACCGTCACTACACAAGAGTAGCCAAGGTGGCGCTCCCCAGGTGGAACTCCTTTTGCTTTGACCCCATTCAGCTGCCATGAGCTGCATATTTTTTCTGGTAAAACTTCTTTAGTAAAAGGACAATATGTTTAGTAGCCACTGTGATGTCATGCACATGTTGCGTACAGCCACTCTCCTCATCCTTGACCATTGGCCATGATGGCAATGATAGAAGCTGGAGGTCTGAATGAGGTCAAAACAGCAGAAGTTCATAAGCAACTTCAATTGTTCGTAGGGTTGCCAAACTTTTAGGCATCCAAAACTCACATGCTTCTGAGGAGCCATCATTAAAATGTTGTGATCTTCCTCCCAATGCCATTTAAAGCTTTATCTGCCAATTTCTGCACATCAAACTACTGTTAAAAGACACAATAGAAGGCCTGATAATCTCCCCACCCCAAATTCAAGCTGCTGAGGGAGGAAAGATGTTTGTGCAGGGACTTAGGATCATGGAAGACAGTGTGTGTCATGGAAGGTTCTTATTTTATAGTTCTTCAGTGTCAAAACATTGTCCTTCAAGCACTCTAAACAAAGACATTGATTCTCCCTTGAAGTAACCGCATAGGGAAATGTCACACAAAACAACACGCAAATGCACTTTTTGATGTGCTTTTAAAAACATAGTACCTTTGCAATCTTTTAAAGTAGTCAAGTATACTTTATTATATATTTTTTGGCACAGAGCCTTGCTGAACAAAACTGACAATTTCTCTTCCCCTTTGCTTACGGTTTTTTGCTTAGTTTCTGCTGAAGATGTCTAAGATTATATATATTAAATGCAAGGATTCCACTGCTTCCAATGAGGCAGGTTAATCTGTAAGCCTGCCAGCGAGCTTTATCAACATTTTCAGTAAACCTGGCTCCTTATCCCTATAGGTCGTATCCAACAATAGTCCTCTTCAGGGTCAACACATTGGAATTAAGAGGCAGAACTAATTAAACCCATTAATTTCAGTAGGTCTACTCCAAGTAGGACCATTCCCAGTTACAGAATTTGGCAGAGCAGGACATTTGCACGTGAGGTTTCTGGTCCACTGAAACGATTTGCACAGAGACACATTGATCTGGGTATTTTGCACTTCCAGAGGGTTTAGGCAAACAGTTTTGTTCTACAAAAGCAGCAAAGCAATACATTCACTAAGAATGGCTTTCAGAGTTCAAGCCGCTTTACCAGTGCTGATTTCACTTAATCTCACTCAGATATTAGCCTAGTTGCCTAATATTTACTGGTAGCATCACTGTATTCCTTTCAAATTATAGCATACTGCCTGTTCTGACCTTAAATATGGTGGTTTCTTCAGCACTGCCACCCCAGTCAATTGATCCCTTCTTCCCTTTGCTTTATTACTGCGCAAGTCTTTTTTCACACACCTTTTTCTCGGGTTTTTGTTTTGCTTCGTGTGCCCCATCCTGTCTTCCTCTGGGCTCCCTGTCCCTCGCCTTGTCTCCTGAAAGGTCTTCCCTGTCTTTCGCATCACCGGAAAGGTACCCTCGCAATGTTTTCATCTACGAAACCCCTCTAGATTAACGTTTCACCTCGAAATCCCAACTTCCCCTCCTCTCGCAAACTCTGGACGGAAAACATGCTGACAGCTTTCTCCCCTGAGCAGGGAGGGACGTTTGTGGATATCATAGCAGCTCAGAAAGGTGTGAGGAGCTTCGCCACTGCAGTAGCATTTCATGAAAGGACAGAATGTATATTTCCAGTGGGACTTGTCTGTAAAAAGCATGCTTGGATCCTGTTTGTAGAAAACAATTTACATGTAATTGACTGTGCATTACATTTCTTTGCGACGTATGGTAGAAATTATTTACACTGATGTAGGCTGCAAATGTGTTGCAGCCATCTTTTAAAATCATAATATTGCCAAAGCAAGGAAACAGCATTTGAAATAAATACTTCAGATTAATTTTGTTTGGTTTGGTTTTGACTCATAATGCCATTACAAATGCGGTGAGCTGGGAAGATTTGCCAGCTGTGTGTGTTTCGGGAAGAGGAGGGAGAAGACTCTATTTTCTGAACCTCTCTGGGTAGGAAATAATGGTGTTTGTATGTATGGCGAGGAATGTGAAATGAGCAAAAGCTTTCTAGATGCTTAATTCCTTGGCCACATTATACTAAATTGCTTTGCTTTCCCGAGCAACCAGCTCTGTACATGTTTTGTGCTCCTTGCCTCTGTAATAAACGAAAATCTGCCCTTATTTCCTTATGGGGGACACAAGAGCCCTTACAGAGTCCTTTGTAGGTTCTCCATCGGTCAGAGGAAAGAACAGAGGCCAACCAGAGAATATTGAGAAGCAAAGCAGCTAGTAAGCCTGATCTTTATTGATCTGTTGCAACAGGATGCTCCCTTCACACGCAGGAAAGGAGGAGGACCCAGAACCAAGGTGTGTCTGCCCTTATATAGACATTAACAATTGCCAGCCCTGGAGTCTAAGAACACCTTCAGAAACATCATACATACATCACAGAAAGAGTGTAGCTCAAGACCACCCCCCAGATACATCATACCTACATCACAGAGAGGGCGGGCTAAAGCAGAAATCTGAGTGTGTTGTTTACCTCCTGTCTGGCAAGTTACCTGTTAATGCTTACTTGATTGGATACCCTGGGGAGCCTGGCCAGTCTTTTGTAATGATAAATACTTAGTTCCTGAGCCAAGTCACAGGCTCACCCTATTCAAACACAGGCATACCCTTAAGACAGGATTTGTGAAGGAAAAGACAATGGGGAGGCTTTTCCATTTTCCTTGACCTTGCAGAGAAATCATTTGGTCAGTTTGGGGGTAAAAAATGGTTTCCGGGCTGTTTTCCTGTGCTGCTTCAGAAATGTGGTTTATATATTTATGTACGTGTTTGCTTGGTACATTTATGAACATTTATTATATACACAAGACCTTATTTTATTATTTCACCATGCATTCTCATGTGGCTTAGCTCATTTCTTCATGGGTTCTGTATTGGTTGGGACAGATGACTTTTCTCCATAAATTCACTGAATTTGTTGTCATGGTGCGGGCTGCTTTGTGTTTTGAATTAATTTTCCTAGATTTAGTGATCTGTTCTCTTGATCGGAGTTTCTAGCTTTCAGTTGCTTCCCATCTGTAAAATGGGTTTCAAGAATGTCTTCTAAATGGAATTGCCTCGTGTGTTGCATGTTGTCATGTGCTGTGCAGCCGGGCTTACCTGCTTTGAGTTGCCTTTAAGCTCTGTTGTAAACAAAAATTGCCCTTTTCCCTTATGGGGTACCCAAGAGCCCATATAGAGTCCTTTTTTAGGTTCCCTATTGGCAGGAGAAAATAACAGAGGCCAACCAGAGAATATTGAGAAGCAAAGCAGCTAGTAAGCTTGATCTTTTATTGATCTGTTGCAACAGGGTGCTCCCCACACACGCAGGAAAGGAGGAGGACCCAGAAAAATGGCGTGCAAAGCCATATAAAGACTTTTGAAATTGCCACCCTGTAGATCAAGACCACCCCCCAGAAACATCACACCTACATCACAGAAAAGGCGGTCTAAAACAGAATGTTGTTTGTTGTTTATCTCCTGTCTGGCAGGTTACTTGATTGGATTTCCTGGGTAGCCTGGCCATTCTTTTGTAGTGATAAATACTTAGTTCCTGGGCCAGGTCACAGGCTCATGCCTTATTCAAACACAGACATACCCTTAAGACAGGATTTGTGAAGGAAAAGACAATGGGGAGGCTTTTCCACTTTGACCATGCAGAGAAAACATTTGCTCAGTTTAGGAATAAAAATGGCTTCAGGTCGGTCTTCCTGTGCTGATCTATGTACGTGTGGTTATGAACATTGCCATATATCTAAGACCATAAAATTCCTATCACAGCTCTTACTTTGTGTCTGTGAAATAGATTTGTATTAGGTTAATCTGTACGGACAGCCCGCATTTGCTGTAAGATTTCGGTCCCATGTTCAAACACACCTGCCTGTGTGTGTCACGTTCAGTTTGTCCTTCGCTCACAGCTCCTTGCTCATTTCTCCTTATGGGAGAAATAACACCAGCAAAATTTATGTACTGTGGAAAAGTACTTTAGTGAAATATACGTGATTTGTTTCTGCAAGTGTGTGGGCTGCAAATGGCTGCAGAACAGCTGGCACTCGTGACTGAGCAACTGGCTTTGAAGAAAACAAAATGCATGCCAAACATACTGTGGAGTGTTTGCAAAACTGGAATTGGGCTGTTTTGGGAGCTGGCCTGGCCTCCATGAAGGTTCGCCTAATAGATCACAGAATACGTTGCTAGTAAATTCCTAGGCAAGGTTATGCAATATCTGAAGATGGAGGCATGCATTACCAAAGGCACCCCTCCAATGCACACAAACACCCTGTTGCATGGTGGTTCTAGGGCACATTCTTGGAAAGCAGTGTGGGACCTCAGATGCCCTGGCCGACTGCCACTTTGGATGATCTTATTCTTCTGTAGGGGTGGCTAACCTGTGCCCCCCCCTCATGTTGTTGGTCTCCCCCTCTCATTTGCCTCAGGCAGTATAGACCATGGTCAGGGATGATGGGACTTGAGGGCCAGAGATTCCTCCACCCCTTGTCTATCATTATTTGGTGTGCTGGTGTGAAGGTCTCAGTTCCAGATGCTGTGAACAAAGACTCTTGGATCATCCTTAAAGGTAAAGGGACCCCTGACTGTTAGGTCCAGTCATGGCCGACTCTGGGGTTGCAGCGCTCATCTCGCTTTATCAGCCGAGGGAGCCAGCGTACAGCTTCCGGGTCATGTGGCCAGCATGACTAAGCCACTTCTGGCGAACCAGAGCAGCGCACGGAAACGCCGTTTACCTTCCCGCCAGAGCGGTACCTATTTATCTACTTGCACTTGACGTGCTTTCGAACTGCTAGGTTGGCAGGAGCAGGGACCGAGCAACAGGAGCTCACCCCGTCGCAGGGATTCGAACCACCGACCTTCTGATCGGCAAGTCCTAGGCTCTGTGGTTTAACCCACAGCGCCACCTGCGTCCCCAGATCATCCATAGACATGCTTTAATTTTTGGCTCAAGCTAATTTCAGTAACCCCTTTTCAGCTTGGTTCATCATCTGCCATGCTTTTAAAAAAATATTTTGGTGTGAACTACGTGTCAGGGGGTGGAGGGAAGAGACGACCCATACAGGCCAAAGTTGAAAATTCCAAACGTCCCCAACATGCATATTTTTCATCTCCGCCGAGCTAAGCAGTTGGTTCCTTACCTCTTTCACCCTGCCCTTGCCACTGTGATCCATGCAACGGTCACCTCCAGGCTTGATTATTCTAACTCACGCTACGTGGGGCTGCCGTTGAGACTGACCCAGAAACTCCAGCGGGTGCAGAATGCCATGGCGAGGCTCCTTACGGGGTCCTCGTCGCGGGATCACATTCACCCAGTGCTATACCAGCTGCACTGGCTCCTGGTGGAGTACAGGATCAGGTTTAAGCTGCTGGTTTTAACCTTTAAAGCTCTATACGGCATAGGACCCTCATACCTACAGGACTGCCTCTCCTGGTATGCCCCACGGAGGACCTTACGGTCTGCTAACAGCACCACCTTGAAGATCCCGGGCTCCAGGGAAATTAGACTGGCCATGACTAGATTCAGGGCCTTTTTGGCTGTGGCCCTGGCCTGGTAGAACGCCCTCCCACAAGAGACCAGGGCCCTGCGGGATTTGACATCTTTCCGCGGGGCCTGCAAGACGGAGCTGTTCCGCCTGGCCGTTGGGTAGGATGCAGTTTGACTTACTTTCCTTTGTTTAAAACAAGCCCAAAGGAGGCCCCCAACCCGCTCACAGCTCCTTGTATGATCAGTGGAAACAGTTGGCCCTGGCAAGTATTAAACACTCTCAGTTCCAACCTGATAATTGCCACCTGCCCAGATTTTAACTTGTCTGAATTAATTTTAAGATGTATTTTAATTAATTGATGTGTTTTTATGCATTTTGTGTTGTTTTTAGGATGCTAGCCGCTCTGAGCCCAGCCTCGGCCGGGGAGGGATGGATACAAGTAAAAATTTATTATTATATTTTGTAACAGTAATACTTTGCCGCTTATAGAGGATCAAAAGCTACCAGTCACGATAGCTAGTATAGCAGCCCAGCTGCTGAGCAATAGATCAAGAGCCATTGCCTCTATGCCAGGTGTATAGAACCTTTGCTCCTCCAGATGCTTCTGAACTACATCTCCCAAGAGTCAAGGCTGATGGGAGTTAACAGATCCTAGAATTGGAAGGGACTGTGAGGATCATCTAGTCCAACCCTGTGCAATGCTGGAATCTTTTGCCCAACATGAAGCACAACAGCTGGAGAACCATGGGCTCCCCCAATCCCTGTTACAGGCTGTGACGTGGTGGTACGTGTCCTGAAC
Source organism: Podarcis filfolensis (assembly GCF_964270895.1). Taxonomy (NCBI): domain Eukaryota; kingdom Metazoa; phylum Chordata; class Lepidosauria; order Squamata; family Lacertidae; genus Podarcis; species Podarcis filfolensis. The sequence goes on from NC_139604.1 coordinate 7,639,540, forward strand.
AAGGCCCTGCAAAGGATACTCATTTTCACATTTTGTTCATTTCTGTGAGGTTAATAGAAGCCACTGATGTCAAAGGAAGATTTTGAAAGCATTTTTTCCCAGTGCAGTCCTATCCATTTGGACTGCAAAGTAAGAGTCATTGAGTCGAGCAGCACGTCCCTCAAACCAGCACCGTATTTTTCGCTCTATAAGACGCTCCAGACCACACCTAGTTTTTGGAGGAGGAAAACAAGAAAAAAAATATTCTGAATCTCAGAAGCCAGAACAGCAAGAGGGATCGCTGCGCAGTGAAAGCAGCAATCCCTCTTGCTGTTCTGGCTTCTGGGATAGCCGCGCAGCCTGCATTCGTTCCATAAAACGCACACACATTTCATCTTACTTTTTAGGAGGGAAAAAGTGAGTCTTATAGAGCAAAAAATACGGTATTTGGGCTGGCCAGAAAACTAAACCGCATCCATTAAAATGCTATTTGTTTTGCATGCTATTCCGTTATACTGATCCACGAAGCTTATGCAACAGGGCAGTTGCTTAAGCAAATTGCTGGAATATGTCTTTTCCTTTCCCCCCAGTTGGGTGTTTGAGAAACTGTTTACTGGTGCTTGAAAAAGAGAACTGCTGAGGCAGACACCTTGCACCTGGCTCCTCACATGCCTCAATTCAGCACCTTTCTCAGGAGGACATTTTCACTACTTATCGGGACTTAAAAAGAAACACCAAGTTTTGCAGCAATATGCAAGTATTGAAAACAAAAGCCAAAGGCAAGCTGTTCAAAAAATATGTTTTGACACATGGCAGTCACCTTGTTTAATGCATCGCCCCAGAACATTCTAGCCTGCAAGGTCCACTAGCGATGGCTGAAATCAGTCAGAAAATGTTGGTGTAGAGGCAGAGCTCATCACAAAACGGTGGCAGATGGAAGGAGTGTTTGGCAGCCAGCTGGCAGTTGTTGTTGTTTAGTCGTGTCCGACTCTTCGTGACCCCATGGACCAGAGCACGCCAGGCACTCCTGTCTTCCAGTGCCTCCCGCAGTTTGGTCAAACTCATGTTGGCAGCTTCGAGAACACTGTCCAGCCATCTCGTCCTCTGCCGTCCCCTTCTCCTTGTGCCCTCCATCTTTCCCAACATCAGGGTCTTTTCCAGGGAGTCTTCTCTTCTCATGAGGTGGCCAAAGTCTTGGAGCCTCAGCTTCAGGATCTGTCCTTCCAGTGAGCACTCAGGGCTGATTTCCTTCAGAATGGAGAGGTTTGATCTTCTTGCAGTCCATGGGACTCTCAAGAGTCTCCTCCAGCACCATAATTCAAAAGCATCAATTCTTCGGCAATCAGCCTTCTGCAGTTACTGGCACCATTTTCCACCGAGATCTAATCCATAACCTTTGGGAACCGATGCAGTGTTTTGCTTGTGGCAAAGAGTTCCACAGCTCGGTTTCCCTCAGGTTAAGTGCAGACATTATATTCAGGGCAATAAGCTACTTTCCACCGCCACTGTCAGAGGTACTAAGTCTCTGAATACCAGTGGGCATGAATCTCAGGTGCGCAGTTTTAGAATAGCGTTTTGTCATCCTGCACTTTCATACTTTTAGGTCAATTCACGCTTCTCCCGGAGTTTGATACAATATTGTAAATGTACAATTTTTAGGACAGAGTATGGGGAGAAAACATGGACTACACCACACCAATCCAAACTATAAATGGGGTATTACATTTCAGCCGCTCGCCTGCATTTAAAAGAGAATACAAAGAGAAAGCCAATACAACAGAGGGCTAGAATCTCCTTAGCTTCTCCCAATGTGCTAGTCTCTCTGTCGTTTTCCTTTACACGAAGGAAGCACTGAATAGGACTACAAATCCCATCATCTCTGACCATCAGCCATGTTGGTTAGGACTCAGATCCAATGTTGGGAAGGCCAAAGGTCTCACACCCCTACTCTAAGGTCATCCAAGAATGTAATGGCCCAGATGGCAAAGCATTTGAACCTGCCTTTCCTTGATGGAGATTGTTGTTGTCAGAGCTGCCCAAGGTCCCAGCTCACAAAGGACCAACGCTGCTTCGTTGTTAGGTACAAAGTCTTTATTGAAGTTCAGTTTCACTTCCAGAGCCGCAGTGCGCAGCTCTACGTCTCAACTGTTAGACCGCCGATGCTCCGTCTGAGTCTCCTCCCCCCTGACACCAATTTAAGATTCTAGCCTTACTCCACCTCTTCCTCTGTTCCTTCCGCCTCTGGTTCCGCCTGGCCGTTGGGGTCTCGCCCTTTCTAGCCTCTTCTGACGCTGAGTCCCCTGAGCCTTCCCCCTCCCTCCGGCGGGCTTTAGGAGCTGGTTCCCCATCCGGGTCTCCTGCTGCTCCCCGCGCCTGTACATTTGAACTTGGCGCGCGCGCCCAGCCGGTAACTTTTCTCCTGACCGTTTCACTGCTGCTGCTGTCACTGCTTCCCCCTCTGGGGGGGCTAGCTGCAACTGACCTCCCCTCCGTTGGAGGCGTGGTCAGCCCTGACTCACTCTCTCTCCCCGCTGGAGGAGACGCTGGCCCTGACACATGTGACTCTTCCCCCCCACTATGCTCTGGTGGGGAAACTGGTCCCAATCCCCCACTGCTGCTTTGGGGTTCCCCTCTGTCTCCTTGTTTCTGGTGCGTCCCCCCTGGGACCCCCCTTGCCCTGACCATAGGCGCCCTCTTCTGGGAATCTTCTGATTCGCTGGAGAAGCTCATGGAATCTCTCGGGCCACTGTCATACTCCCCTACGCTGCCCTCGGATTCTTCCCCTTCGCTCTCCATTTCCTCTCTCCCCAGTGCTCCTGCTCCTGAGTCCCTGACAGTTGTGTTCACTCTCTCATGTAGTTGAGAGAGGCAGCCGCAAAAGATGAAGTGTGCAGTGGATATAACCAGGCTAATGAGCCATGACCAAACACTTACCGTTTCTCAACAGCTCGAGGCTACGAAGCAAAAGGTTACGCACACTAAAGTTTTGCTAATTTGCATCAACTGCGAGCTGCTCATTCATCAATCAAAACATGGCACCATCCGCAAGATTACAGTGCCTTCTTGCTTTCAAACAAAACCATCCCAGAGTAGCACACGGAGATAGTTTTGCTAAAACAAGCCAGCCACTGTGAATTCAGTATGTCCAGGATTCAACATTTAGCACCCCAATTCAAATGGACAAAGCCAATTGTTCTCAACCTAGGGCTTCTAAGTTATCTTCACAGAACAGAAAGGCTACACATTTTGTCAAGCAAACCGTTACTCCACGAAACCTCAATTACAGCATTATGGAGATTTACTGCCCATTGCTCAGTCCGCTTTCAAAACAACTGTCAAAATCCCAGCGTGAGACAGCTTTTCTCAATTCCTTTGCAACTTAAAAACCAATGTGCTGGTAAGTATCCATTTCTAGGGGACAGATTTCTGGTCCACACCAAGGCACATTTATGCCCCCCCAATTGTCCATCAATCCAGGAGCAGCAGCATGCGCAGTATACCTACCTATTTAAAATGTATTCAGCTGTCCAATGACCCTCAAGACCCATTCAGCACTTAGTGATGCAGGAGGTCCTGTGGCTCTTTAGGTGATGTTGGGGCTACAGCTCCCATTGCTCTTGACCACAAAAGGTTGGTTTGGGGCTATGAAGATCTGCTACTCCCATGCTGTCTGATTCAGGTCATCCACATAAAAACTTACAAGGGCTAATCATAACACATCAACATTAGTTTGGGTTGAGTATCGTACATTTAAATCTTTGAAGGAATCTTGCATTTGTGAGGGTCCCTACTAGTTATTTCCCAGTAAAGGTTCTCTGTGTTGCACAATGCCAAACGCTGGGCTGGTTGAGAAACTATTTTCCACTTTCCTAGAGATCCAGGGGCGCGGAACAGCGTTAACCCAATACATCCATAGAAGAAACCTTCGCATACAGCCAGGGAGATTGGCTGCAATTAAAATTAGGTAGGTTTACTCTCTTTTCCCCCCTCCTATCACATTTTTCAATAGAAGGCATGTTTTGTATTTATTGTATCTAGCGCACTTTGTGCAAGCTAATGGGTTTTGTCACCAGAGAACCTAGTTGCCAGGCATACTCAAAACAGATATCCAAGGGAGCCTGTTTTGTTATTTTGTTTCACCAGCACCTCGATCCAAAAGGCTACCATATTACATGAGAAGCTCCAATACTGGACTGATCACAAAGGGCAGTCTGGATTGCAGGTACACACTGATTTTATGAACAGGAGCATTTGCCATCCTCTTTTTAGCAGGCATGAGACCGCAAGGATGTGTGAATGCTGTATTCCTCCATTCCAAACTGAGAAAAACCACATAGTACCTCTACTGTACTAAGACGGCTGTGCTAGATAAGAGGGCACCAGGTTGAGTACACACTTGATCAAGACACTGCATTCTTTAGCACCCAGAGCCAATGCCAAAGGTCGCATGAGACCCCTTTAAATTGCATCGTTTTGCACCAAACATACTACAAACAGGAGAAGCAATGCTACGGTAAAAAAACCCCCACTATGGTAATGTCAAGTCTTGCTCTAGATAATCAAGCCTAAAAGAATGGTCTCCCTCATGTTATCCCTGGGAAGTATCCTTGCAGGAGTATTCCACTACTGTGGCCTAGTCAACTATCCAAGTTTGCAAGGTAAAAGGTAAAGGACCCCTGGATGGTTAAGTCCAGTCAAAGGCGACTATGGGGCTACAGCGCTCATCTCGCTTTCAGGACAAGGGAGCCAGCGTTTGTCCACAGACAGCTTTCCAGGTCATGTGGCCAGCAGGACTAAACAGCTTCTGGTGCAATTTTGTTAACCTATAGCTTCCCTTGTGAAGACTGCCTTCGGAATGAAAAGGGGTCCACGCTATGAATGGTGACAACGCAACTAGAATGATGCATTATTTTAAACGGCAGTTTGGGACATACAAAACACACACAAAAGCCTCGAATGTTGCAAATGTTTTATTCCTGGAGCTATTGGGGCTTAGATTTTGTTGAAAGCAGCCACATCCATGGACTGAACATAATCCTCAAATGCAGTGATCCTCTCTTCCAGCATATCGGTTCCAACTTTATCGTCTTCAACTACACACTGAATCTGAAGTTTCTTGATTCCATAACCAACTGGAACCAGCTTGGCTAGAAAGCAATCAAAAGAGCTGTGAGAAGCGAGGTTCCGCCTCTTTTCTATCTACGCAAACTCAGGGTTATGGATCGACAAGAATTTTGCCCATTATAATCTTGGCTGGTGTCGGGGCTTCCGATGGGGAGAAAGCATAGCCAGTGGCCTAAACCTGACCTCTCTGCAACAGCTAATACACAAGCAAGCTGCGCACATATTTACATTCCCCCCAGTGGAATGCAAAAGGGAAAAAAGCAGACTTTTTTAAAAAAAGGAAAAGGGGCATCTAACTTTTGGCTCAAGGGCCATGTTCACCCTTGGATCAACCCTGTGGAGGCCCCACCCAGCAATAGATGGTGACTAGAAGTGGGTGCTGCCACCCCGTATAGCTTACCCATGCAGATCAGCTGAGGAGAATCACTGCCTCCTCTCTACTCATCAAACGCTCAATCTGATGGGGGGGGGGATGGGCAATTTGCACCCCCATCAGAGTGCTGGCATCTGCCTGCTCTAAAGGTAAAGGGACCCCTGACCATTAGGTCCAGTCGTGGCCGACTCTGGGGTTGCGGCGCTCATCTCGCTTTATTGGCCGAGGGAGCCGGCGTACAGCTTCCGGATCATGTGGCCAGCATGACTAAGCCGCTTCTGGCAAACCAGAGCAGCGCACGGAAACGCCGTTTACCTTCCCGCCGGAGCGGTACCTATTGATCTACTTGCACTTTGAGGTGCTTTCGAACTGCTAGGTTGGCAGGAGCAGGGACCGAGCAACGGGAGCTCACCCCGTTGCGGGGATTTGAACCGCCGACCTTCTGATCGGCAAGTCCTAGGCTCTGTGGTTTAACCCACAGCGCCACCCTCTGCCTGCTCTAGTTGCTGCCAAAATTGGTGGGATCTTTTGGGGGGGCAGATTAGGCCCTCAAAGTGGAAGCTACATACCCCTGGCCATAAAGGGAACAGATTAGAGGAGCCCGTTCTCCTAGACCAACAGTGGGGAAGTGAGACATTATTATCTTTGAGGGAATATAATTCTATTTATACCCCGCTCATCTGGCTGAGTTTCCCCAGCCACAGATACCTTCCTTCACCAAATCACTTCTTTAACTGTTGAATACATCACAAAGAAAATGAAGAATTCATCCAGTTCACCACGTTTTTCTAGACTTTTCTGCAAAGGGCAAAATCCTTGCTATCTTTAGTGTTTTCAAAGGGCTGTCCATTAGCAGCATTGCTTTGCACACATGTACTCGGTGCCTGCTACATAACAAGCACCACCCTGGCAGTGCTACCCCTCCGCTAGTGGAGATGGTTTCTTACCCTTCCTTTCCCCCAACCTTCCTCCAAGGGGGCAAATATTTAGATGCAACCCCCCGCCTGTCAAATGCACAAATGGAATGTGATTGTGGAGCTCATTACGTAAGCCATTCTGGACCCCACGATCTATTCAACAGCTCTGATGGAACGCCAAAATTTTACTCTCTCAAACTCAGAGAACTACTGGGAGGCCGTATGCAGCTGTAGCAGTCTTAAGTCCACCCACTGGGAGCTCTCCAGATCTTCTTACTTGCAAGGTTCCACTGCCCTGGGAATTGAAGTAAGTGGCACCATCAAGTTCTTCGGACTACAATTTAAGAGCCATCTGAATCGAGCGAGATGTTATGCATATAAACTGTGTGCTCTGCCAGAGAGCTATGAGCCTCCTATTGTCGGCCAGTTACTTACAAGATCCCCAAACAAGGCCATCCGCCTGAATACTTCTGACACACTCTTCTAATTTGCCCATGTCCGTCTCATCATCCCAAGGTTTCACGTCCAACAAGAGGGATGACTTGGCAACGAGTGCTGGCTCTAGAGAAACCAAAGGATAGCTCAGGAAAAGCAGCAAAGCAGAGTGTTCCGATTAAAACCAGGAATTCTCTACAAATGCACCTAGTTGCAAGTTTAACCTATACTGGTTAAGAAAAGCATTAAAAAAAAGATTACACAGAGGCGTAATACATTACAGAAACGTTAAGTACTGCTAAATGGAACACTGATTTCTCTATCCAACCAGGCTATTACAAGAATATGAAGTGTGGAAGATACAGTCCTGTCTGTTACACTGAAATTCTCTTCCCTGGTGGAGAAAGGAGCATTGCATAGTGTAACTGCTAATCTCCCACAGTTGGAATACTGCAACTGCTACAGTACAGAGCAGTTTCAGGCCAGTAGCTGTGGGATCCTGCATTGGTTAGAATCAGGAGTCAGAATTTCCCCTTCAGCAACACAGCACAGGATTTGATTGTAAACAATTGTTTCCTATGGCTTCTATTCCACAGCCTGGAAAAAACATTGGTCAAAACTAGGAACTCAAAACTTATTAGGACACTTTGGAAATAGCTGGAAGAAAGTTCTGCTGTCACTTATTTATGCTGATTTTAATTCACAATAACCTTAATCTAAAAAGCAATTCAAAGTGCATAAATTCAAAGGCGAAGGAGTTGGATAACGTACTTTTGGATTTCTTTGATTCATACTGAGCAAGCCGCTCCTCCCTTAATCTTTTTGCTTCTTCACTTTCCTATGAAAAGAGAGAGATTGTGTTGGACAAAAGAAAGCAACTGTTCCCAAACAGTGATCAAGTATAACTGGCTATGTCAGGAAAAGCAAATCATCATGTTTTCAGCCGAAAGATGGTGATTTGGTTTTGTTCATCATGTTGCCAGGTTCTTTTTTGTTTAAATGCATGTGGGCTCATGAGACCTCTCTGCAACTGGAAATTGAAAGGAAAAATATTCTGGATACCTCCTCTTCATCAGAGCCAAAGAGATCAATGTCATCGTCATCTTTGCTGTCTCCGCCTGTGCCTGTTGAGTCCTCAACATCTGAAGGGCCATATTTTCCCAACGCCTTCTTCACTCCAGGCAGACTAGGGGAGAAAACCAGACAGAACTTATATGGTGCCCTTCTACTAACTACATATGACCCAGAATTAAATTGCAAAAGTGTGTCCCAGTTTGGGCAACTAATTAACAAACCAGCCACCACTAAGCATGGAGACATTTCAGAGGCAAGATACCAGATGCCAGCTGAAAAAGCACCTGCTACCCAACGGGCAGGGATGTGGGTGGCGCTGTGGGTTAAACCACAGAGCCTAGGACTTGCCGATCAGAAGGTCGGCGGTTCGAATCCCCTCGACGGGGTGAGCTCCTGTTGCTCGGTTCCTGCTCCTGTCCACCTAGCAGTTCGAAAGCACGTCAAAGTGCAAGTAGATAAATAGGTACCACTCCAGCAGGAAGGTAAACGGCGTTTCCATGCGCTGCTCTGGTTTGCCAGAAGTGGCTTTGTCATGCTGGCCACATGACCCAGAAGTTGTCTGCGGACAAACGCTGGCTCCCTCGGCCAATAAAGCGAGATGAGCACCACAACCCCAGAGTCGGTCACGACTGGACCTAATGGTCAGGGGCCCCTTTACCCAACGGGCTAGTCACTAAATCAAACATGCAAGCATGGGAGATTGGGTTTATGCCTGCCACAGAATGAGGTTCGAATAAGTTGATAGAATGAACTGAAATCTTTTTACCCAAATGTGCTCATTTATTATATTATAATGAAGCGTACGTGCTCTCCCATTTTTGAAAAGACTCACTGCAAATAAATCTTTCTTAGAGCAGAAAGATTCCAATTCAGCCCTGTCCCTGCCATGTTCCACGTCGAATTCCAGGGAGTTCTTAGCAGAGGAATAACGAAGATGATACCGCCCCCCCCCGGAGCCTAAAGTGGTACAGCCCATCCCTCCACATCAGTCTGCCGCATGAAGCAAGTGGTCTTACCGGGATATAATATTTCCTTCTGCTATTTCGCCCCCCCCCCCCCAGTATTCTCTCCCAACCATCATAAATCTTTGGTCTGAACCTGGATTCGTAGCTACTCTGGCAAACTGCTTGTGTGCTTGTGGCCAAGGGATCACCACGCAAAAGCCGCAGTTCTAAGCATGACTCTGCATAAATGGCCACCCTGAGGTGCCCTCCATCTCACCGCTGCCTGTCAGTTCATTAAGCCCAGCCACTGAGTATGATTAAGTGTTTTGTCACAAGCCTGGAGTTCTCTTAAAACAGCCATATTCCCATGCAGTGCTAGCCAGAAGTGTTTTTAATTCGGGGGAAGGGAGGGGAAAAGGGAATAAAACCTTTTGAAAAGCATTGGAAGAGCTCCACCTGCTGCCTGAAAATTTTGAATAGGGTACACAACACTCAATTTCACAGGTTTATTCAATATGCACCAACTTATTTCTGAGGAGCAGGAGTTACAGCAATTTCATGTCATTCTCAATTAGATCTTTACTGTACAAGGAATAGTCTGCACTGATACAAGTATATAATTCATGCCTTAAGTTGTCTTTTTCGCACTGCTCGTTTAAGAAGGCCCTCTTGTCTCTCCTTGCTTTTCTTTGGAAATCTGCGTTCAATTTCCTGTATCTTTCACGATCTCCCTCGCATTTTGCTTGCCTTCTCTCCCCCGCTATTTGTAAGGCCTCATTGGACAGCCACGTTGCTTTCTTGCATTTCCTTGTCATTGGGATTGTTTTCGTTGCTGCCTCCTGTATAATGTTACGAGCCTCCATCCATTGTTCTTCAGGCACTCTGTCCACCAAATCTGAATCTTTAAATCTGTTTCTCGCTTCCACTGTGTATTCATAAGGGATTTGATTTAGATTGTCTCTTACTGGCCCAGTGGTTTCCCCTGCTTTCAGTTTAAGCTTGAATTGTGCTATAAGAAGCTGATGATCTGAGCCACAGTCAGCTCCGGGTCTTGTTTTTGCTGACTCTATAGAGCTTCTCCATCTTTGGCTACAGAGAATATAATCAATCTGATCTCGATGCTGCCCATCTGCTGATTTCCATGTGTAGAGTCGTCTCCTGTGTTGTTCGAAAAGAGTGTTTGTGATGACCAGCTTGTTCTTTTGACAGAACTTTATTAGCCTTTGCCCTGCATGGTCTTGGACTCCAAGGCCGAACTTGCCAGTTGTTCCTTTTATCTCTTGATTCCCTACTTTAGCATTCCAATCCCCCATAATGAGAAGAACATCCTTCTTTGGTGTCAGTTTTAGAAGGCATTGTAAGTCTTCATAGAATTGGTCAATTTCGGTTTCTTCAGCATCGGTAGCTGGTGCATAAACTTGTATTACTGTGGTGTGCAAAGGTCTGCCTTGGAATCGTATCGAGATCATTCTATCATTTTTGAGATTGTATCCGAGTATCAATCTCGCCACTCTTTTGTTGACTATGAGGGCCACTCCATTTATTCTATGGGATTCTTGACCACAGTAGTAGATATGATGGTCATCCGAACTGAATTCGCCCACTCCGGTCCATTTTAGTTCACTGATGCCCAAGATGTCAATATTTATTCTTGCCATCTCCTTTTTGACCACATCCAGCTTACTATGGTCCATGGATCTTACATTCCAGGTGCCTATGCAATATTTTCCTTTAAGGCGTTCGGCTTTCTTTTCATTTCCAGGCACATCCACAACTGAGTGTCCTTTTGGCTTTGTCCCACCCGCTTTATCAGCTCTGGATCTACTTGTTCTTGTCCTCCGCTCTTCCTTAGTAGCATGTTGGACACCTTCCGACCTGAGGGGCTCATCTTCCAACATCATGACTTTTATATGCCTGATGTTATTGTCCATGGAATTTTCTTGGCAGAGATACTGGAGGGGGTTGCTGGTTACTTCTCCAACCAGAGATCTGTTCAAGAAAATTGAAAATATGAAAGGAACGTTTCACGCAAAGATGGATATGATAAAGGACAAAAGTGGTAAGGACCAACAGAAGCAGAAGACATCAAGAAGAGGAGGTAAGAATACAGAGGGATTATACCAAAAAGATACGGATGTCCCAGACACCCCAGATTGTATGGCTGTTGACCTTGAGCCTGAAATCCTGCAGTGAAGTCAAATGTGCCTTAGAAAGCACTGCAAATAACAAGGCCAGTGGAAATGATGACATTCCAGCTGAACTATTTAAAATTTTAAAAGATGATGCTGTTAAGGTGCTACATTCAATATGCCAGCAAGTTTGGAAAACTCAGCAATGGCCAGAGGACTGGAGATCAGTCTACATCCCAATCCCAAAAAAGGGCAGTGCTAAAGAATGCTCCAACTACCGCACAATTCTACTCATTTCACACGCTAGCAAGGTTATGCTCAAAATTCTACAAGGCAGGCTTAACCAGTATGTGGACGGAGAACTCCCAGAAGTGCAAGCTGGATTTAGAAGAGGCAGAGGAACCAGAGACCAAATTGCAAACATGCGCTGGATTATAGAGAAAGCTAGAGAATTCCAGAAAAACATCTACTTCTGCTTCATTGACTACGCAAAAGCATTTGACTGTGTCGACCACAGCAAACTAGGGGGGGGGGGGATGTTCTTAAAGAAATAGGAGTGCCTGACCACCTTATCTGTCTCCTGAGAAATCTCTATATGAGACATGAAGCAACAGTTAGAACTGGATATGGAACAACTGAAAGTGAGAAGGAATTAAATAACCTCTTAATGAGGGTGAAAGAGGAGCGCAAAATATGGTCTGAAGCTCAACATCAAAAAAACTAAGATCATGCCCACTGGTCCCATCACCTCCTGGCAAACAGAAGGGGAAGAAATGAAGGCAGTGACAGATTTTACCTTCTTGGGCTCCATGATCACGGCAGATGGTGACAGCAGTCACGAAATCAAAAGACGCCTGCTCCTTGGGAGAAAACGATGACAAACCTAGACAGCATCTTAAAAAGCAGAGACATCACCTTGCCGACAAAGGTCCATATAGTTAAATCTATGGTTTTCCCAGTAGTGATGTACAGAAGTGAGAGCTGGACCATAAAGAAGGCTGATCGCCAAAGAATTGATGCTTTTGAATTATGGTGCTGGAGGAGACTCTTGAGAGTCCCATGGACTGCAAGAAGATCAAACGCATCCATTCTGAAGGAAATCAGCCCTGAGTGCTCACTGGAAGGACAGATCGTGAAGCTGAGGCTCCAATACTTTGGCCACCTCATGAGAAGAGAAGACTCCCTGGGAAAGACGCTGATGTTAGGAAAGATGGAGGGCACAAGGAGAAGGGGACAACAGAGGATGAGATGGTTGGACAGTGTTCTCGAAGCTACTAGCATGAATTTGACCAAACTGCAGGAGGCAGCGAAGACAGGAGTGCCTGACTAAACCGCTTCTGGCGAAACGGGACACCATGACAAGTGCCAAGTGCACGGAAACACCATTTACCTTCCCGTCACAGCGGTACTTATTTATCTACTTGCACTGGTGTGCTTTAGAATTGCTAGGTTGGCAGAAACTGGGACAGAGCAACGGGAGCTCACCCTTTCCCTTGAATTCGAACCACCAACCTTCAGATTGGCAAGACCAAGAGGCTCAATGGTTTAGACCAGGGGTTGTCAACCTGGTCCCTACAGCCCACTAGTGGGCGTTTCAGGATTCTAGGAGGGCGGTAGGGGTTCTATGGCACAAGCTAATCCTTCCATCAAGCACTGGTGGGCGGTAAGGATTTTTTACCATAAAGAAAGATGCATTAGTGGGCGGTAGGTATAAAAAGGTTGACTAACCCTGGTTTAGACCATAGTGCCACCGATATACACTACAGCAAGTATAAGCTCCATTAAGGCAACAGAAACCTAATCACATAACTGGCCATTATGACATGCTTTGTACCTATTTTTTATGTTAATAATTGGTCTGTTACCTCTCTCGCCCCAACTTCGCCACAGTGATCCATGCGACTGTCACCTCCAGGCTTTATTACTGTAACTCACTGTATGTGGGGCTGCCCTTGAAACTGACCCAGAAACTCCAGCGGGTGCAGAAAACCGTGGCGAGAATCCTTACGGGGTCCTCGCCGTGGGATCACATTCACCCAATTCTATACCAGCTGCACTGGCTTCCGGTGGAGTACAGGATCAGGTTTAAGGTGCTGGTTTTAACCTTGCCCCACAGAGGACCTTACAGTCCGCAGATAACATCCTAAGGATTATGGGCCCCAGAGATCAGACTGGCCTCAACCAGAGCCAGGGACTTTTCGACTGTGGCCCCGGCCTAGTGGAACCCACTTTCACAAGAGACTATGGCCTTGTGGGATTTGACATCTTTCCGTGGGGCCTGCAAGACGGAGATGTTATGCCAGGCCTTCGGTCAGGGTTCAGTCTGACTCATTTTCTCCTTGTATAAGAAAAAGCATGAAGGAGGTTCCCAGACCACTCACAGGTGCTTATATCAGAGGAAACAGTTGGTAACTGCCCCCAATTTTAACCTGAAGATTGCAACATGTCCAGTTTTAATTTTAATTTGTTTGAATTAATTGTGGGATGTATCTTAATTTATTGATCGCTCATTTTTATGCATTGTCTTACTTGTATGTTAGCCGCTCTGAGCCCAGCTTTGGCTGGGGAGGGCAGGATATAAATATAAAATTATTAATTATTATTATTATGATGATGCAACAGCAAGATGGGTATCCCTTTGTACAATGAAACTTTCCCCTCTCCCCCTGAAATTGTGTGTGTTCACATGGCAAAGGGGAATAGTTCTGTCTGAAAAGTTAGAATGCTTGTGCAGATGAAACATTTACAATAGCACAATTCCACCTGAGGTAGTTTCAGAAATAGAAAAATGTTCCATCCACATCACTGATTACTGCTGGTGCTGTATATGGCTGTCCAGGACAAAAGAGGTCTAAAGTTTTTGGGTGTCATCACATAGTTACACTAGCACAATGGGATTCCCCACCCCTCTTATGCCATCTCCAAATCTGCTTTGGAGAGTTGGGGGAACCCTCAGAAAAAGGGGGGCAATAAGGAGAGAGAAATCGCTCTGTTGCTTAATGCTACATTGAATACAAACCTGTAAATGACAGCAAATTGAGCCCTACCTTGCCTTTTGTTTGTCGAAAGACTTAATGTGGTTGTACCAGCGGAGGGCATGGAACAGCTCAGGAGGAGGGGGTGCACCAACTGCTTCAAAAACTGCAATATCTGCTTGGGATGGGACATACCTACAGAAAACATGTTCAGGTTAAAATTTGTTTCATTCAGCAAAACGAAAAGCACCACAGATATAAAGTGAAATCCATCTCAGAAAGAGACTCAGGTGTCTCCCAAATAAGCAGATATGAACAAGAGTTTGTAGCCCCTTTGTGCAAGCTACAAATAAACCAGGAAGGTTCTTATTAACTATAATTTCCTGTTCACCTGAACCAATAAATTATGGTTACCAGACCAGCTTCAGAACAAGCCAGCTTCCAGCAATATAAGAGACCAACTTCAAACTTTCATATCATGGATTGTTCCAGAACTGATAAACACCACTTTCCCAGTTTGAACAAAATGGTTAACTATGGTTAATTAACCATATCAATTACTTCTGGGTTAGAGTCTTAATACTCCACCACCCAAGAACCACAACAAAAGCTCATAAAGAATCTGCAATAATCAAGGTCCAAGCCATTTCCAAGTAGGCCCAACACATCTAGCACTGATGTATCTCACTTTTGGGCATTACAGCAGGTTGCAAATCCCATGTTAATAATCATGATCCACACACAATATTGCCATGTGGTCTTGGAACAAGTTACTTTAAGCTTACATATTTTCACATGTATTCTTCCAACCCATCTTTGTATTTTTCTCCCATTTACTTTTCTAACCCATCCTTGTATTTTTATTCTCCCCCCCCCAAGTCAGAACCAGAATAGCTCCATCCCAAAACCACCCAGCTTCTATCCCAAACAATGGCCAAACATGTTAGTAAAGGGCAAGTGGTAACCATTGCAAATCAGATGGTTGCTGGTTCAAATGCCCCATAAACCACCAATTCCTTAGGCAAGCGGCTCTCTCCCAGAGCCCCAAATCTGCAACAGAATAATTGATGGGACTAGAGAGCAGAAGGGAAGTAGAAGGGCAGGGGTAAGAAGAGATAGGCTAAGGCCTAGCTACCTATCTGAGGAAGGAGGTAATGACCAGCTTGCACCCTGCACCACCCAAAGGAACAGGAACCAGCAGCTATTCATATATAAATTTAGTCTTAAAAGGCGGCTGCTTTGGGGCCTGGAACCCCCCTTTCCTTTGTGCCTGCAGGCTTACGACAGAGCCCCTCTCTTCTCTTTTTAACTAATGTGAGCCTATGTGGGAGACAAGCCTCACCTGAGAAGCAAGTACCACTCCTAGGACTGGTATTCGTAACCATGATTTGCCTTATGATGCCCCTCAGAAAGTAGGAGGACCAGAGGCTAAGATTTATCGGCTACTTTAAAATGAGGCTGCATTTTAAATTGAATTTTAGTCTGTATTTTAAATTGGTTTCCCCCATCTCTTTTCCCCTATTATGCTTTTACTGTGATTTTATTGGTGTTAGCCGCCCTGAGCCCGGCTCTGACCGGGGTATAAATACAATTATTACTAATATACTTTAAAATGTTAGTTCCTCTATTATTTAAAACTACAAACTAGCATTTAGACAAAGTATAGCTGAAACCTATGGGCCTGAGCCCTGGAGGTGCCACGTCCAGTGAGGTTACTGGTATCTTGGCACTGTTCATGTAACAGGATTCCTATAAGCACCCATTTAAATCACAATCCCACTGTCTGTTTTAATTATCAGGTTTTTTATCCACTTAATATTCTGTTCTCTGACTGCTGGTCTATGACTGTAATAAACTGATTCTTTAAAATGCCTCAGAACAACGTGGCTCCAGTTGTAGCGTGTCAAAGAGATACACCTACGACCATCTATAGCTCCTTTCTCGCGCGCGCGCGCACAAAGTACAGCATGGTTTCCAAAAGAGAGACTTGCCAAGGTGCTAGTCCTCATTCCAACTGCTAGGCCGCTGCCCTCTTCGTGCAGCCGTGTGGGGCCTACGCGGGAAGAAGCGAAGGCCAATGAATGGGAAAAGCGGGACCTACTGCTGGCGTTTAAAAGGGAAACCGTCTATATTTCGGGGTGCGCGGAGGGCGGCTCACCCCTCGATGTAGCTCCTGCTGGCTAGGAAGGCGTTGAGAAGCTGGAGCCCCGAGGCGGATTTCAGATCCCCAAAGCCCATGATGGCGCCGAAGTTTCAGGAGCGGGAGGCGGGGAAGAGACCGGCTGCGCGCGCACAACAGCCACCACAACGGCCGTCGCGGAAAGAGGGCGGCGCTCGGCCTCCGCTGCTCTTATATATACGCACGCACGCAGATCCCTCCGCCACGGGGGCTGATTTCCGCCGACGTGTCCTTCCGCCCCTCGAGGCCGTTCCAACGGACACGCCCAAGCCCCGCCGTTTTTGAAAGTTGCCGATTAATGACAGGAGGAGGCGGGATCAGCTCTCACGTCAATCAAGGAAGGGGCGGTGCTTCTCCCCGTTTGTTTCTAACGGACCGGCCCCGCCCCTCCGCAGGTTTTAAAAGCCGGAAGCTACGCTAGGAGGAGGCGGATCATCGCCCACGTCAATCAAGGAGGGAAATCAACGGTTGGTTCGCCTCGTTTGTTTTCAATCGACGGCGGAACTTGCGTGCGGGCCGCGGGACGTCGGCGGCGTCCTCTCCGAATGTTGCCGAGCGCGTCGCGGAAATCGCCGAGGGCCCGCCGCCATCTTGAGCGCTGAGGAGAGCGCTTCTGAGGAGGCAGCGGCGGAGGAGGCGTCCTGGGTCGTTAAGGCCGGACTGGGCCAAGGAGGAGGAGGTAACGGGAGGAAGGTCGGGGCGCGGCGGGCAAAAGGGCCTCCGCGGTGCTTTCTGTCCCGTTTCTCGGACCAAAGGGAGGTGCGTAGGTAGGCCGTTGTCCGCTTCGCCTTCGCGGCGCCCTTGAGCGGGTCGTCGGGCTGCCTGCGCCCCCTCGGCGCCCGCGGCCGAGACTCCCCTTGCCGGCTTCCTCGCTCGTCGCGTCGCCCCGTGTGGTAATAAAAGACGGCCCCTCTCTTCCCTACGGCACTGGAGACGAGCCGGGCCTCGGGAAGTAGCAGGCAGGTGTCCCGTCCCCCTCAGGGGCGCCCAAAGGTCACCTTTCGTGAGCTGGCAGAGGGTGCGGAGAGGGAGGGGGCCGTAAGCAGGAGCCGGGCATCGAGATGCAGCGGCAGAAATAAGCGAATGTCCAGGTGGCGCAGCGGGTGAGGGCGCCTGGCTGCTTCACCAGGCAGGTGGCTGGTTCGAGCCCACCCAGGGATGGGGGGGCAGGATGATTATTTTGCAGTGGGTTGGGCTAGATGACTCCTGGGGACCCCTTTCAGCTCTGTTGTTGTCGTTTAGTCGTGTCCGACTCTTCGTGACCCCATGGACCAGAGCACGCCAGGCACTCCTGTCTTCCACTGCCTCCCACAGTTTGGTCAAACTCATGCTGGTAGCTTCGAAGACACTATCCAACCATCTCGTCCTCTGTCGTCCCCTTCTCCTTGTGTCCTCCATCTTTCCCAACATCAGGGTCTTTTCCAGGGAGTCTTCTCTTCTCATGAGGTGGCCAAAGTATTGGAGCCTCAGCTTCACGATCTGTCCTTCCAGTGAGCACTCAGGGCTGATTTCCTTAAGAATGGATAGGTTTGATCTTCTTGCAGTCCATGGGACTCTCAAGAGTCTCCTCCAGCACCAGAATTCAAAAGCATCAATTCTTCGGCGATCAGCCTTCTTTATGGTCCAACTCTCACTTCCATACATCACTACTGGGAAAACCATAGCTTTAACTATACAGACCTTTGTTGGCAAGGTGATGTCTCTGCCTTTTAAGATGCTGTCTAGGTTTGTCATTGCTTTTCTCCCAAGAAGCAGGCATCTTTTAATTTCGTGGCTGCTGTCACCATCTGCAGTGATCATGGAGCCCAAGAAAGTAAAATCTCTCACTGCTTCCATTTCTTCCCCTTCCATTTGCCAGGAGGTGATGGGCCCAGTGGCCATGATCTTAGTTTTTTTGATGTTGAGCTTCAGACCATATTTTGCACTCTCCTCTTTCACCCTCAATAAAAGGTTCTTTAATTCCTCCTCACTTTCTACCATCAAGGTTGTGTCATCTGCATATCTGAGGTTGTTTATATTTCTTTCGGCAATCTTCCCATCCCACCCATTCAACTTTCCAATCAATCGGCATGCATAACACAGAAAAAAGGACAAGAAAGGGAAAGGGCCAAATAACACCAAGCTGTGGCTAATATGGCACAGGAGAGAGAATCGGGGTTCAATATGACATTTACAGATTGGAGAATTGGGCCTGAACTAAAAAAAGGTTCTGCCCTTAAGAAGGAATAACCAGATGCAGCAGTATAAGAATTTGGGGGGGGGGGCAGCTGACTTGCCAGTAGTACATTTGAAAAGTCTCTTGTGGGGGTCTTGGTGGACCACAAAATTAACTTGAGTCAACAGTGTGGTGTAGCAGCAAAAATAAAGGGATGCTGTTGTAGGCTGCATCTGCATAAGCAGAGTGTTCCGATCAAGGGAAGTCATAGCATTACTCTTCTCCCTTGGTCAGACCACACCAGGAGTACTGTGTCTAGTTCTGGGCACCACAGTTTAAGAAGAATTTAGTCACGCTGGAATGTGTGCAGAGGAGGGCTGCTAAAGGTTATGAAGGTCTGGAAACCAAGCCTTATGAGGGAACAATTGAAGGAGTTGGGTCTGTTTAGGCTGGGAAAGAGGTGACAGAGGAGATACAATAGCCATCTTATCAGAAGGGCTGTCACATGAAGGAAGCAATAAGCTTGTTTTCTGCTTCCCCAGAGGGTAGGAACCAAACCAATGGCTTCAGGCTTTAGCTGAGATTTCTGCATTCTGCATTGCAAGAGTAGATGACCCTTGGGATCCCTTCCAACTCTTAATTTCTATGAAAAGAGGCCCACCAAACCCACCTGTTTACAAGAAAAGCAGCAGGTTCACAATGTGATCCTAGCCCTGCTTGCTTGCTTATGTTCCAATTTTATATGCTTTCCCAGCCCGTTTCCCCTTATGAAGACAGTATAAGAGCATTGCAGGGCATCACTTGACAGCAGTACTACATGTATAGACAGCTCAGCTACAAGCTACCTCCCTTTTTTATGTTACAGATTTAGTGGCAATGCTTATGGAACTATTTGAGACTCAAAATCTACCTCCTTAGGATTTTTGCCATTTACTCTGGAGTAATTGTCACCATATTCTGCCCCGGGGGAGTGTCCACAGTAATTCTAGCATCTTTCTTATGATCCTTCTCTGTGTTAGTGTGCAGATTTAGGGTCTGAGTGCAAAGGAGCTCCTGCACTTTTAAGAGCTGTGAAGAAGTCTCTTCAATAGGTGCGGCGACAACCTACACACAATGTATACTGTGTGAAACGTTTATGTACTCTGCTTACCTTTTACATTTTGTACTTAAGGTTTTTTAAATTTTGTAAAAGCTGTAAGCCGGGGTGGGGAACCTTAGGCCCAGAGGCTGAAGGCCGGGAAACCTTCAGGTACAGAGCATGTTCCCTGCTTCAGACCTTCCTTACAATGCATGGAGGGCAGTAGGAATGTGACAGTAATGTGGGAGTGAACACCTGAATGGGACTTATGTAATTCTTGCATGTGTGACCATATCTGCAAGTGTTCATATGCTTGGGTGTCAGAAATGTTGGGTTATAAATTTAAACTATTTTTCATTCATTTTAAATTTAACAAGCTCTTGTTTGAACCTTGTTTTAAACTTTAATTTTAATGTCTTATCGCCAGCACCTTATTTCCAGCACCATGTTGCGACTCCCTGCTGTCCACAAGGCCTTAGCTGGTGCCACTCAGATTACTAAAGGATGTGGTAAGTTGCCTTTATATCCAGTCCATTTATATAGTAACTCTTTCCAGTTTTTGTTGTAATTTTTTATTATAGACTCGGTATTTCACAGATAATTCAGATGTCTGAAGTTTAATTATGGACTTAGAATGAAGACAAATTCCATTTTGGGGAAGGAGAATCCATTCTGTTTAATTTGTAAGGCTTTTTTGAAGTCTTAACGAAGTTCATACAAACTTGCTGGCTTTTTACTGAATTCTAAAAAAAACTGCACTGTACTGTATTTTTTAAAAAGATTGCTATCAAAGTCATTTAGAGGAGAAGTAAAGGCTATAATGGATTGTCATAAAAATAACACAGTAAACAGGAATCTTTTTTTAAAAAATACCTGAAATTTTAAAAAGTATGACATGTTTTTAGGCACACCTCCTTTTAGAGAAAATACTTCATTTTAATGCTTGGAAGCAGCTTCTTGCTGTATATGAATGTAATGCATCCCCCACTTCCCCCTGACAAGGAAGGAATCAAGTTTGTTTTGCAATTTAGCATATCAGTCAGACCCTAAACTGTGACTAATCTTAACAATGGTTGGTTCAAATAAGCAGGCTTTAAAAAGTATGAATTGATGTTGACATATTACAACTAACCATTAAGATTAATCCAATTTGTCCAGGTTGAGATTATATGGCAAGCTCCAGTTAATCCTAAAAGGAAATAAAAACTGAACTCTCATCACAGTGGGGGAGCGCAGAAACCTAGGACCTGCTGTGGCTCATTCTTGTAATAGTAAATTATGGTGTGAACAATCCGTGGTATAAAACACACTGTGCAGATAATGCCATCCTAGGGAATTAATTCCCCCCCCTCTATTTTTGTAAGGTCAGTTTGATAGGTTAAAATTAACAAAATATTATATTCCAGCACCTAAATGACTGACAACTTAAATTCGTATTATGCTCAGCATGATCAGCATGTGTGCTGAAAGGGGGCGGGGCAGGAGGGGAGGGATAGGATTTGCGTGTGCAACAACAGAACTCCTTGTGTAAGCGGGGATTCCCCTGTATGAGCTTGTGTGCCCTGTTTATCCTTTCAGCAAGTTACTAGTGAATGAATCCAGAATACTTAATCTGACTTCTGAGCAATAAATGATCACATTTTCCATATTTTATTCTTTTGTCTTTCAGTGCGTGCAACGGCAACAGCAGCCAGCAACCTGATAGAGGTTTTCGTTGATGGGAATTCTGTATTAGTACCTCCAGGAACCACAGTACTTCAGGTAGAATAAATTTGTATACACTGTCTCTTTCTATTCACATTCTGTTCACATCCCCTCCAGTACCTGCTGTAATATCTCTTTAAAGCACATTGGACCTTGCTTCTCATGGCTCCATTCCTTTATAGCATTGCAAACCAACTACAAAGAAAAATAAGCACAGTGGTACCTCAGTTTTCGAACGTCTCCGTTGATGAACATTTTGGTTTTCAAATGCCTCGGAAGTCGAACATGCCACGTGGCTTCCGTATTGAGTTTTCAGTTTTCGAACGTTTCAGAACTCGAACGGTCTTCCAGAACGGATTACGTTCAAAAACAGAGGTACCACTGTACTTGGATAAAAATAATAGCTTTGCTTTATAAATGAGAGACTGACAGTGCTTTCCTAAGATGTCTACTTGGAAGTAAGACCTGTTGTGTTTTAATTGTAACCTGCCTTGGGACCTTAAGGTTAAGGCAGGGGTCTGCAACCTTTAAGACAAAAAGAGCCACTTGGACCCGTTTCTGAAGAAAAAAAAACTGGGAGCAGAAAAACTCGTCATTATAAAAATAACTTTTTTGTCCCTTTTTATTATTTCTTTGTTTGACCCCTCAGAATTACTCCTCCTCATAGAAATAAACATTAAATTAACAAGTTACCTTTTTTGTGTGTGTGTGTGTGTTCTTCGCTCCCCTTCAAAACAGTGACCAGCGTACATGCCCCCTTTCAATGCAGTGACCAGCGTACACGCCCCTTACAATGTAGCGGGTGGGCGGGAAGGTGACGTTGGGACGGTGCGTGACTTAACGCACGCACCGCCCCCATGCGACGTCACAGCCAGTACAGCGCCCGCCACAGTGGGGAGTGTCGGGGCGCACAATGCGCCTCCTCCCCTTGCTAGTATCTGCCCCGGAGTCGCGGCAAAGGTGTAAAAGAGCCACATGCGGCTCCGGAGCCGCGGGTTGCAGACCCCTGGGTTAAGGGAAGGCTAATAATAATGATAATTAATGATGAGTTCAATGGGACTTTCTGCTAGGTAAATGCTTATACACCTGCAGCCTGAGTCATATTTGTATGGAACATGCTAAAAAGTTCCTAACATGTACATTGACACTTTTTCTCTCTTGTTTTGTAGGCCTGTGAAAAGGTTGGAATGCAGATCCCTCGATTTTGCTATCATGACAGATTGTCAGTGGCTGGAAATTGTAGGATGTGTCTCGTGGAGATAGAGAAAGCTCCCAAGGTTGCTAATACTTTTATCTTTCATAAATTGTTGTGTTCTAGAAGTGTAAAGAGCCAACAGGACAGTTAAAGATAAGTGTAAAGCGCTTAGCAGAACAGCTAATGACAACCTTGCTGGCATCTAAATTACAAGTTGCAATATGTCCACTGCTAGCAGTTGCTTTTTGACATTATTGTGAATGTTGTGTTCACCTGCATAAAGCTGATGGCATAGTGTGTTTGTGCACGCGCACCACACCCCATAGTCAAATTTGACTGGACTTAACCATCCAGGGGTCCTTTACCATTTTACACACATTTATTTTCATATTTGTAGACATCCTATCAAACACATTGATGATAGCGGAGCATCAGCTTTTGGTTTCCATTGAGAAAACAGGGGTGTTAAGCTGATGGCAGTTAGGGCATTCAGTAACATATAGCGCTGGCATGCGCACATGTGCTTTTACCCACTGCAGGGTGGCAACATACTGAATCCAACCCAACCAAACAATGTAATTCCTATACTGTGACTTGTGCCATTTTTCCAGAGCTTGAGAACCCTATAGGATTGCAGCTCTACCTACCTTGTGTGTCATGTCTGGTGCCTGAGAATTTAATCTCTCAGCACTCAGTGATGAAAAAATACAGGCAAGCATCTGGACTAGAACATTTAAGGTTAATATGTTCTTTACATGACTGTCTCTTGAAGGCCTTTCCTTTTTCCGGCAGTCCATGTGATCGGCAAAAACATCTAAATATTTCTATGGTATATGTTCATAAATGCTTGCAGTGTTCACATGTCCAGCCCTTGGAGGAAGGGATAGCTGTTTTCCTGCAAACGTCAGTCAGATGTTTCTGGGGAAGACCAGAAGGAGAGCATGAAAGATAGCTCAGTCAGTAGAGCATAAGACTCTTAATGTCAGTGTTGTGGGTTTGAGCCCCACGTTGGGCAAAATATTCTTGCATTGCAGGGGACTGCACTAAATGGCCCTCATGGTCCCTTCCAGCTCTCTCCCAATTCTATGATTCCATGATAAGGCAATTGTCATCTCATGCTGTTACCCTCCATCTTCCCCCATAACTGTTATTCAGTAGTAAATTGCATCTTAAAATGGAGGGTCCATGGAATCATAATGGCTGTTAGCTTCTGATAAATCCTACTGTCCATGAATTGGATCAGATTTTAAAGCCCTCTAAGCTGCTGGCCGTGACTACATTAATTTATGTATTACGTGAATGTTACTTCTTTTTTTTTTTGTTTTGATCTTAAGCCTTGGTGTTGATTTTTATCAATAAGTTTATTATAAAACTAAGGCAAACAGTTGAGGCATTTAATTGATAATACCCTGCCACTATGTGAGCATCCATGTATACAAATTTGTTATTGATGTAGCTTTCTTATGCGTTTGTAGCCAGTAGCTGCTTGTGCCATGCCAGTAATGAAGGGTTGGAACATCCTGACAAATTCTGAGAAGTCTAGGAAAGCAAGGTAAGCTCCATCCAATTGTGTGCAAATTGCAATGTATGCTGCTCAGAACTGAGATCAGTGTGACTTATTGCCAAGTAAGTGTGCAGCAGGGTGCATCTTTAGTCTTCAACATTACAACAGTAAGCTGGGCATGTTTTGTTTTTTTAAGACTCGTTTTTAACAGAAATGTTAATGCTTGAACACACTTTCAAAGGAGGACATAATTATTAATAGCATGCTGTATTAAAATAAATGAATTCATGTATTACTAGTCTATAAAGTGTTTTTAGCATACATTAAATGCTAAATATATATGGTGGTTTCTCTTTTACTGACCTCCAACAGAGAAGGCGTAATGGAGTTCCTGTTGGCAAACCATCCACTGGACTGCCCCATCTGTGATCAGGGAGGCGAATGTGACCTTCAGGTATAGCGTCTTGGATTTTTAAAATGGCCTTCGGGGTAAAACTTTGCTTCTCAGTCACATATGTTCATTTATTTGGGTTTATTTGTCTTTAGGACCAGTCAATGATGTTTGGCAGTGATAGGAGCAGATTCCTAGAGGGCAAACGTGCAGTGGAAGACAAGAACCTCGGCCCACTAGTGAAAACGATCATGACCCGGTGCATACAATGTACTCGATGCATTAGGTAACTGCTACCCTGTTTTGTACACCAACAGTGTGTATGCATAGTTATCTTGTTATTGGGGGCATTCATCAGCCCGTTGCTTGTGTTCAGTTGCTTATGAAAGATCATTCTTTAGTTCTGTTCCACTGCTGAATTCTCTCTGGAAGCACCGAAGGAGTCCACACATTTTTCACGTGAGCAGCTGACTATTTCATAATGTAAAATCAGGTGGGCACAAACAAGGATCTGGAATAAAAATGCACTCGTGTGAAAATCTGTCATTTTAGCTTTGTGTCGGGTCACTTGTTAGAAATAGGGTACCTGGCTGCTGTAACAAAGTACGCTATGGAGTGCTCCCTGTTTGGATTCCAGGCACTTCATTCCCTCTTCTCTACCCCACTCCCACAGTGTTCTGTTTTATCTCCCAGTAGGCAGTTATCCACTTAGCATGCTCAGTCTTCATTGGGTTGTTCTAGAGGAACAGGAGTTTTGCAACAAAATGCCTGAACTGTTTCTGGAAGCACCACAAGGCTAAGATAAATTAATGTAGAGAGATTTTAATGTAGTACAGTGATTTACACTTAACAGAAACTTAGTAGACTTCATAGTTCCTTTTAATACTTTCCCTGAATCTGTGAGTTGAGGCAGGTCAGATAGCTAGGTTGGGTGGGTCTTGCATTATAATAAATGCTTTACAGGGGCTAGAGCTGCAGAAAATTACTTGTACATGTGAGGCTAGAAATGCTTTTCATTCATCTGAACAATTGCTAGCTCAGAAGTGCTCAGTTATAAATCCTTCTTTTTGATTGTTTCTTTAAAAGAATTTTTTTCTTGCAAAGACAAACTGACATTTCATGTATTGCTGTGTTTTGTTTTTGCTTTCATTTGTCAGGTTTGCAAGTGAGATTGCAGGAGTTGATGACCTAGGAACCACAGGAAGAGGAAATGAGATGCAAGTTGGCACTTATATTGAGAAAATGTTCATGTCAGAGTTATCCGGCAATGTGATTGATATCTGCCCAGTAGGTGCCCTTACCTCCAAGCCGTATGCTTTTACATCTCGACCCTGGGAGACAAGGCATGTGTCTTTACTGGCACTTGAAGTGTCACTTTAAATATAATTCTTTTATTGTGCTATATGCTAAGTGTCAAATAATCAGATTAATTGAGACATGGGAACGTAGCTTTTCCCCATGGCTTCTGGACTGTATTTGTAACCTTGAACCTTTTGAAGGTCATAAGAATCCTAATAATACAAAAGCTAATATACATAAAATTTATCATGGTTCAGGAATGTGTCCATAGAGCACATTCATTGGTGGTGTGTTGACCTGGGATAACTTGCCCATAATAAGCATTTCCACCAATTTTGGAAAATTCTGGTCTCTTTCAGAACCATGTAGCTTCTGCTTCATGTCAGTTGGTGGCACCAGCAACAGTGCTCTGTTACTCCAGTTCAGCCATTCTTGAAGCAAAATTGCTTGCCACAGGGAACCAGGCAGTGGGTCATGCCTGCCTGCCCTGTGGAACGTCCACCCATCAGATGTCAAAGAGATAAATAATTATACGACCTTTCGCAGATGTCTGAAGGCAGCCCTGTATCACGACACTTAATGCCTGATGTTCTGTTGTGTTGTTTCTGTACATGGCTGTTGGAAGCTGCCCAGAGCGACTGGGACAACCCAGTCAGATGGGTGGGGCACAAAAAATTGCTGCTGCTGCTGGCATAGGCTGCTCAGGATCCAGAATTGAGAAGGGAAGAGTGAGGAAAGAATGGTAGTAATGGGATAGGCAGTAGTCCTTTACAGGCTGAATTTATATTAAGTGCTGGTAGTTGCTGACTTCTGATTTGCAATATATTATGGGAGGTTAGTCATACTTGTCGTCCATGATTAGAGTTGTTAGAAACTTGGGAGCATTTGGGAATGTTTAGTGCGAGGTCTGTTTTCCAGATAACAGCATCCTGAAGTTTTGCAATTGAAGGACTCTGTTCTTTTCGCTTAGGAAGACAGAATCCATTGATGTCCTTGATGCAGTAGGGAGTAACATTGTGGTAAGCACTCGAACTGGAGAAGTGATGAGGATTTTGCCAAGACTACATGAAGATATCAATGAGGAATGGATATCCGATAAAACAAGGTATGCTTTAACATGTATGTAAAACATGATATTCTCAGAAGAGAATTTTAGTACAAAAATAGACAGTTACAACACTTTCTTCATTCCATGTTTGAAGATTTAGGAACAGTTCAAGAATTACTTGCAAACGGATGTTGATCATCTTCTGTTGCAGCACAAAAAAAAAAAATCACTGCTATGTCCTCTGGAATTTTTTGGGGCTTAGCTGTGCATATTCTTCAATAGGATTATGCCTAATATGTTTGTGTTTTTCTAATTTTAAAATTGTAGATTTTTAAAACTTTCTTTGGCCATTTCCACTTAAGAAGGTCTGGTTATGAACAAAACACTTAAGTATATGTGCCACAGAAAATGACAAAGTCATTCAAACTTTCTGAAAAGGTGGTATGCCGAGAGATCTCAGTTAATGAAGTAGCTGCTGATAGCTGGGTTTTTCCTTCAGCAGTTGCTTCATCATTATCTTGATCTTCACTCCAGATTTGCTTATGATGGTTTGAAACGTCAGCGTCTTATTGAGCCAATGATAAAGAATGAAGAAGGGCTGTTCACTTACGTGTCTTGGGAAGAGGCTTTGAGCCGTGTGGCAGGAGTGGTAAGAAAATATTGTTTCTTACAGTGTACTCTTGACCTTAGCTAAGGTGCTTGACTGCCTGCTTTCACAGTAGTACTGAACCTAATGAAATCATTACTAATGACTACACTGCAATCATTAACTAAAGTTCTTATAATTTGGGGGAGTGAAATTTGAACTTAAGTCATGCTTTCTTCACTTTAGAATTCAGGGGTTAATTGCATTACACATCTTGTAATTTTAAGGTGTAGCTCAGGAACTTGTTTTGCAGTGTGGACTCTGAAGAGCCATATCATATCTTGAATGCCATCTTTACATATCAGGATAGTTTTGCTTCCTCCTCTGCAATCTTGGGAATATTTAAAAGAATAAGCAATGTGTCCCACCTGCATTTTGGGGGGGGGGGTAAGAGGAAATTGGCTTACCATTCTCTCTTTTTCTAGTTGTTGAAGATGAAAGCTTCTCCAGTTTTTTTGTTTTTTTTTACAAAACATACCAAATTTGCTGCTAAAATTTTAATATAATATCTCATATCATCTTCTGTTTCCTCATTTGCAGCTTCAGGGGAGCCAAGGTAATGATATAGCTGCAATTGCAGGAGGACTTGTGGATGCAGAAGCACTTGTATCTCTTAAAGACTTGCTGAATAGAGTAAACTCTGACAACTTGTGTACTGAAGAGGTCTTCCCTACTGCAGGAGCTGGGTAAGTTAATTCTAACAGCTGTACTACTACTGGACTAAAAGCATCAGGGACAGCCCAAATCATTTTCTGCTAGACTAAGACAAGATAGAGCCCAATATCATGTTCAGGAGCTGATTGGACAGGCAGTTGAATCTTTATTTGACATTGATAAGGCTGTGTTTTTTGAGGGCAGCAGGCTAGCTTAGAGGGTACTGGCTGGGCTGTCCTCCTTGCTGCCACTGCCCAGCCTTTGCCATCTAAAGTGAGTGCCTCATTCTGCTTAATGGTAGGGCTGGCCCTGAAAAGCATATCCTCAGATGATAATGATAATGATGAAATTAATTAATTAATTAATTTATACCCTACCCATCTGGCTGGGTTTCCCCAGCCACTCAGGGCGGCTCCCAACAGAATTAAAAGCACAATAAAACATCAAACATTAAAAACTTCCATAAACAGGGCTGCCTTCAGATGTCAGATCAGCCTGTGAGTTGTCAATTTTGACATATCAGAACTGTATATATTAAGAGGACCACATAAGTTTTAGTAGAGGCAGGTATAAAGTAAGTATAGAGCCATTTTCACAGAAGAAAGTGAAAATGCTCATATCACCCTATTAGTTTATTTTAATGCACAGTGGAATCCAGGACCAGGATTTGGATTTATTATTTTGAGATCTAGTATTTTTATGAAATAAAAGTATTCTTAACAGAGGTATTTCAGTCCTTCCCATTGGAATACCCCAGTCATATTTTCCTTTTTTGTGTGTATTCTGTTACAGAACAGACCTGCGATCTAATTACTTGCTTAATACCAAGATTGCAGGAGTAGAAGAGGCAGATGTCTTGCTCCTGGTTGGTACCAATCCACGCTTTGAAGCACCTCTCTTCAATGCCAGAATTCGAAAGAGGTTTGTAGCTTCATGAAAGTAGCAGATGTTAAATGACTTGTTCCATGCAAATGAGAAACTGCATCTTGAAAGTGGAATATTGGGTCCTGCTACGTATGAACACAAACTGGGAACTATTTAATGTGGACAATGTCTTGATGGCTGTAGTTATATCACTTGCTATGCATTGTGCTAATGCAACATACACATTAAGGGACTGTGACTGTTGTGGTTATTGCACTAAGAAAAAGGAGTACTTTCAGAATAAAAAAATGCAAGGGCTCCAAAACTGCATTTCATAAGATCATAGATCTTCAATTCATGTTAAGTAGTTCATACAATCTCCTTGCTAGAGTTGTCTTCATGCTGCTTAGCAAGCTGTCCCTGAAAATCTGGGAAATAGCACAACATTCTCTGATGCAATGCATCAGGAGAGGAGAAAGTCAATTGAATACATTTAAGGTGTTGCATCTGTTTTATGTCTTAAAAATTAGGGCTCCTACTCAGTGCTTTTTTCTAGAAAGATAGGTACCGGTACTCACCATGAAATTGTTACAGCAAGGGCCACACTTTTTAACAGCAACAAAAAAAGAGGTGCCAGTACTGCGTACCCTTGAGAACCCCCTGAAAAAAGCACTGCTGATACCTGTCTTGGGTGCAGCCCATCTGTTAAGTTTCAGCAGCTTCTGTACAAGGAACTCTTGCAAGAATATATTGTGCAAAAATAAAATGACCATGCACTGATTTCTGTGCACATTATAAAACCTTAATAGCATTTTTCGTGCTCCATTTTCAGCTGGCTACACAATGAACTTAAAGTGGCTCTTGTGGGCAGCCCAGTTGACTTGACTTACACATATGATCACCTGGGAGAGTCCCCACAGATACTCCTGGACATTGCTTCAGAAAAAACACCCATTCAGCAAGGTACCTTTTAAAAAAATGCAGTGCTTTGGAGTGGTAGATTATAATCAAGGTATTAAAGGTAGCAAGGTATAAAATTTTGTAAAATGGTGGTGATATTTAGTACTCATGTATGGGTTCATATTTAGTATGCTTTTCAGAGCAGCCTGGTAGAAGGCACTCCACACCATAGAGGCCACTGATTCCTCCAGTGGAAATAAAGGACCCAGGACCACCCCCAAGCTTGGATACCTCTGGGGGAGCATGACCCCCAGCTAGAACAGATTCCACCTCCCTCATCCAGATAGGGGAACTGCCTACTAACAGCGCATTTGCAAATGATGCCGCATATTTGTTTTTAAAAGCTGTAGTTGGCCTTTTCATTCAGTATGTTAGCTCTGAGGTTAACATCCTGCTCTCTTGCAACTTCCACACAGGTCCTGAACCAGGCTAAAAAGCCAATGGTCGTGGTTGGCAGTGCAGCACTTCAGCGTGGTGATGGGGCAGCCATTCATTCAGCCATTTCCACCATTGCCCAAAATGCAAGTACAAAAAGTGGAGCTGATCCCAGCTGGAAAGTCATGAACATTCTTCATAGGTTTGCTCAACATGTCTTCGTCCCTTTTTTATTGTCTTGTATGGTGAGGTTTAAAGGCTTCCTAGGTCAAAGCTGTTGGCTTCATTCACCTGGCTCAACTGTAAGATAGAGATCTACTGGGAAACAAGTGTCGCAAAAGGGTTGCTTGTTTGTAGAACCAAGCGTTTTGTCAACTTAATCTATAAAGGGGGTATTGTCCAGTAATGGAATTAGCAGGACATGCTCATATGCATTCAGAGCCAAATAGAAACTTATTTCAAAATTGAGCATGGAACACTAACTCTAGGTAAAAGCTCATTTTTGTGTGTGTACAGTATACATACCGTAATTTTCGCCCCATAGGACGCACCTAATTTTTTGAGGGGGGGAAATAAAGAAAAAAAAATTATTTCCCCCCCAGGCACGGGGCAAGCCCGAGCTTTCCCCGACCCCAGCCCCCAGAACAGCCTGCTGTCCGCAAGCCTAGGGAGCCGCGCCGGTCTCCCCAGGCTTGCGGAGAACTGCGCCAAGCCCGGGCGCGCTCTTCAGCGCGCACCAGGCTTCGGAATGCAGGCAGCTCTGCGCAACCTTCGGGAGCCCGGCACGGCTTTGCACCGGGCTCTGGAGGGTTGCGCAGAGCTGCAGGAAGCCCGGGAGCGCAGGCAGCTCTGTGCAACCCTCCGGAGCCCGGCGCAGCTTCGTGCTGGTCTCCCAAGGGTTGCGCAGAGCTTCCTGAAGCCTGCATTCGCCCCATAGGACGCACACACATTTCCCCTTCATTTTTGGAGGGGAAAAAGTGCATCCTATAGGGCGAAAAATACGGTACATGTCCCAAATTAGCCCCCCCCCCCCCCATTTCTCAGTGATTGTGTGTTTTCATGCATTGTTACAGAGTTTTAGAAAGTGCTTCAAATAATTGGGCTTTGTCCTGGTAACTTTCAGCATGTTTTATAGCTGTGGATCTGAATGAATAACTTAGGATTTATACCCCCTGGATATTTTATTTTATCTGATTTTGAGAGAGGAATTTTAGATAATCGGGTGAAATTGTAATCTCTTCCTTGACAGGGTTGCAAGCCAAGTAGCTGCCCTTGACCTAGGCTACAAGCCAGGAGTGGATGCGATCCGGAAGAACCCTCCTAAAGTGTTGTACCTTTTAGGGGCTGATGCAGGCTGTGTTACTCGGCAAGATTTGCCTCAGAATTGCTTTATAATTTATCAGGGTAAGTAGCACCATTTGATCACAAATTAAGGGAAGAATTTAATGTTGCCCTGCTCTATTTGGATCATTTCCTCATCACAAGCATTTCTGCTTTCCTGGTAAAATTATCTCCCCTCTCTGCCCCCACCACTACTGTGAGGGTTCTCCTGACCTCTCAAGCCAATTTGGTGGTGGTGGGGAGAGTCCTTTTTCACTAGCAGGACTCCTTGTGCTGGCTCCCGCTCATCCAACTATTTAGTTGAATCCATCCCTAAGAAATGAAGAATTGGAGTAAGCTACTTAAAGCAATGCGCACATGTGTTTGAGTCTGAAGTATGTTTCAGGTGAATGGCTTAACTCCCAGCTGTACCTGTGCTTATTACAGATGTTTCTACCTGTTGTTTGAAATGTTTGCCTTTACACATACCTATTGCCTCAGGCTCAATATACCAGGCATCAAATAAGTGCTCAGAAAATAAGCATCATTTCCGCAGCCCTCTGCCTTTCCCGAAAACTTGTTTGAGGGATTTTTGTTTTATGTTAAAGCTGTACATTTTCTGTTCTGTTTCCTTTTTTTATATATATAAATATTTATTAGATTTTCCAATTTTATATAAACACAAAAAGAAAAAGAAAAATATTAAAAACAAATCGATTTCAATAACAATCTTTCAATAACATATTTCTTTGACTTCCTCATACCTCCCCTTCTGGTTCTCTAGTTCAACCTGTTAATTCAGCAAATCCTAATCTCTTAACATTCCTTTTTTTTAAAAATAAGCCTTATTTTCATTCAACTTTTTTTTTTAAATAATAACTTAAACAATTTTAGTCCCCATTATCTTTATGATAACAGCTAGAGACCACCAAAGCTCAAACCAACATCTTTTCAAAGTTCATTAATTTTATAGTATTTCTGTAAATAGTCCTTAAATTTCTTCCAATCTTCTTCTGCTGACTTTTCTCCCTGGTCGCGGATTCTGCCGGTCATTTCTGCCAGTCCCATACAGTCAATCAACTTCATCTGCCATTCTTCCAGAGTGGGTAGATCTTGAGTCTTCCAGTGCTTTGCTATAAGTATTCTTGCTGCTGTTGTAGCATACATAAAAAAAGTTCTGTCCTTCTTTGGCACCAAATGGCTGACTATGCCCAAGAGAAAAGCCTCTGGTTTTTTCAAGAAGGTATACTTAAATACCTTTTTCATTTCATTATAAATCATTTCCCAGAAAGCCTTAATCTTTGGGCACGTCCACCAAAGGTGAAAGAATGTACCTTCAACATCCTTACATTTCCAGCATTTATTATCGGGCAAGTGATATATTTTTGCAAGCTTGACTGGGGTCATGTACCACCTGTATATCATTTTCATAATATTCTCTCTTAAGGCATTACATGCCGTAAATTTCATACCTGTGGTCCATAACTGTTCCCAGTCAGCAAACATAATGTTGTGTCCGAGATCTTGTGCCCATTTAATCATGGCTGACTTAACCGTTTCATCCTGTGTATTCCATTTCAGCAGCAAGTTATACATTTTTGACATAATTTTAATTTTAGGTTCTAGCACTTGTGTTTCTAATTTAGATTTTTCCACCTGGAAGCCAATTTTCCTGTCCAAATTGTATGCCTCCCTTATCTGAAAATAATGAAGCCAGTCTCGGACTTTGTTTTTTAATTTTTCAAAGCTCTGCAGTTTCAGTCTATCTCCTTCTTGCTCCAAAATTTCCCAATATTTTGGCCAACTGGCCTCCATATTGAGCTTTTTCTGAGCTTTCGCTTCCATTGGTGACAACCACCTTGGGGTTTTATTTTCCAGTAAATCCTTGTATCTGATCCAAACATTAAACAAAGATCTCCGAAAATAAGCATAATTTCCGCAGCCCTCTGCCTTTCCCAAAAACTTGTTTGAGGGATTTTTGTTTTTTGTTAAAGCTGTACATTTTCTGTTCTGTTTCCTGATTTGAAGGCCAGAAGTAGCTGTTAAGTAGAAGTATACTTTGGCACAGAAGAAATGGAAAGTGTTGAATGCTGATTTGTGTTTTAGGGGGACTTTATCCCTAATAAACTAAACCTAATGTCAGTGTTTGCGCTGTGCCCTCTATGATGACTAGAGTGGGTGGCTTGTGTTTGAGAGCCAGATTACTTCTTAAATTGGGAGAACTAAATTATTTTAAGCAACATAGAAACTTGGTGTAACCAGGAAAGAATCCTTACATGAATCCTATCAGCTAGCACAGTTAATTTGTCTAAACTGGCAGAATTCTTTATAGTTGCTTAAAATGTAAGTTACCTTGAACAAATTAGTGAAGAGCTATTTAACCTGGAAGAAATGGTCTGATAATCCCAGCAGGTAAAATGATAAGCCTTTGATAATGGGGGAATTCTTGAGGGAATATGTATAGGCTTTTACAATGTCCTGGCTAAGACATAACAAACCATGAACCAAAGCTGAATCAAAAGTGTGCAGTTTGTAACCCAAAGATAGAAAGAGCTAAAAGAGTACAAGATTAATAAGAGTACAAAATAAAAAATACGTAGCAGTGCATGGTGTAAAGTTAGGATACATGATGATATTGGAAGTACATCTGTTGGCACTGGGGAAGTTTCTGGTACCACAACTGAGAAAATGAAAACTGAGAACTTCATTTTGAAAACCTTTATACAGGCACTAAAGTATGGCTTTAATATATAAATACAAAGTATTAAAAGGTATTCTGTCTCTGTAAGGTGATGTCAGCAAGCATATCGCTTGAAAATAGTAGTTTGTATAACAATTTCTTCAAAGCTGTAGGTAGAGATAAAACCAGGATATCCAAGCACAAAACCGAAAAAGCAAACTTCAGCCAGTCAAAAGTAGAACTGAAGGAGACTAATCAAGCCAAGACAGCAGAAAAGAGAAATTAGCGAAGTTCTTGGAGTGCAATTTTCACCTAACTATCAAAACGTAATCTAGACTTTTATAGATACAGAAATTTAAACATACAGTACAGTCACACTGTGAAGTTTCCCATTGCTACTGACACTTTTACTGGATTCCATTTCAGGGCACCATGGTGACGTAGGCGCTCCTATGGCGGATGTTATTCTTCCAGGAGCAGCTTATACAGAAAAGGCTGCAACATACGTGAACACTGAAGGTAGAGCTCAACAAACCAGAGCAGCCGTAACACCACCTGGCATGGCAAGAGAAGACTGGAGAATAATTAGAGCAATCTCTGAGGTACTGCAAGTGTAGCAGAAATGGAGCTTTCCAGTAACAGTCTTTTTTATTATTATACTGCATTTATATACCGGCTTGGGTCTCATGTCATGTCACTACACACTTTAAAACAAGCTGTGGTTGAATATGAACAAGCAGTATGCTGATATATGTTGCTAAGAGGTTCTCGATTGATTCCTCTCCTGCTCCTGCTGGGAAACAAGTTAGTCTAACTTGTTGTGATGCCAGAACCCAGGCTTGTGTTTTCTCTCTCCCCAAGCAACCAGAGACCAATAACCAAGATTGCTCTTAGCTTAATGCTTCTGGCTGGTTTGAGGAACACAATCATGCCTTTGTTCAGACGTCATGACAAACCAAACTCTGGCATGAGCACTCTGGCCTGGACATCCTATATTGATTTGCAAGCTCCACTGGACTGCAGTCTTCCGAAATGAATTGCTATGAAGTGCAAATATTAGAAATAGACCATTTATGTGAAATATCTGGCAAGTCCTGCTAAAAGTGTGTGTGGACTGACTTT
Organism: Podarcis filfolensis; assembly: GCF_964270895.1. Classification (NCBI taxonomy): domain Eukaryota; kingdom Metazoa; phylum Chordata; class Lepidosauria; order Squamata; family Lacertidae; genus Podarcis; species Podarcis filfolensis. The sequence goes on from NC_139604.1 coordinate 7,674,664, forward strand.
ATTTGCATGTTTGACTATCTGGAGAAGGATGGTAACATATTGTTGATTTTGCTCAGTGGTTTGAATCAGTTAAGACACACCATTTGGAACTGCACAAATTCTAACAAACCTGGGTGGGATGCTAGGCATAAACAAATTTGCCAACCATTTTGCTTTCTCTTGTACTTGAGCCAATCAGAAATTCTACTTTCTAAATGGTTGCCCTATTTACCCTAATAATTACGGATTGTATCCAATCTTAGTCCTACATAAGGTAGACTCATTGAACTTAATGGATGTGACTAACTGAGGTCCATTGATTTCAAGGGGGCATCCTAAGCGGAATAACTAAGTTAGATACAATCCTGTACCTTTCAAGATGTATCCTTTTAAGCATGTTCACTGCAAAGGTAGTGTGTTTTCCAACAAGGAACAAATCTGAACCCAGTCTTGAGGTTCTTCCTCCCACTTTTCTCTTTCAGATAGCTGGCATGACCCTCCCATATGACACACTTGATCAAGTGAGGAGCCGATTAGAAGAAGTATCTCCTAACTTGGTCAGATATGATGATGTGGAGGAAGCAAACTACTTTAGCCAAGCAAATGAGCTGTCAAAGGTATGGGGTTCCACATTTATACAGCGATAGCAAAATAAGTGTGTCTTGTGTCCTGCTGAAAAAGGTACCACAGGGCAAGTGAGAACAATTATTTTCATAAAGATGACTGCTTATTCTTTTTCAATGCAGGCAGTTAATCAGAAACTTCTTGGTGATCCTCTTGTTCCACCCCAGCTCACAGTTAAAGACTTCTATATGACAGGTAACAGCAGTACATGATCTCAATAATGTGTCTTACTTAATACATGGATACATAATATTTCCCGTTTCTTCAGTTGAGAGGCATACCAATTTTGTTTCTGTGTAAAATATTTTAATTGCAGATACCATGTTCAGTGAACAACACTTGTAAGTCTTAAAACTTCTAGAGGTAATAGACACGTTTTTCTTTGCAGATCCCATTAGTAGAGCATCGCAGACAATGGCTAAATGTGTTAAAGCTGTTACCGAAGGGGCCAAGGCTATTGAAGAACCCTCCATCTGCTAAGGAAATCCTTGAGTTACCAGTGTTGGATCAGGCATTCTTATGACTTTTTTCCAAAAATAATAATTTTGTGGTGGTCTATTTAGGTTTCCACTTTCTTTATGAATGCGGGTGAAAGTTTATTTAAAGCCAGCTGTCCAGTGTTCATTTGCTAATTATGTTCAGCACAGCTTAAGTGTATTTAGACATACATATTTTGTATACTGATTGTGTACAAACATGATGTAAAATTAAAGCAGTTTTACATATGTAATACTGTTTCTCTGCACTGTGTTTCTCCAGTAAGTTAAATATAAAATTCGCTCAAAATACAGATGGCAAACTTTGGACAGAGGTGAAATCTAACACTTGCAATGTGAAACAATGTAGCAAGCATCTTGTTACCTCCCCCCCCCCCGAAACATTTAGTTAATGTGACATTGGTAGGTTTGTACAACTAACTCACCAACAGGTTAAAGATTCCTTTAGAAGTACTCCCCCCTCCTTTCCAGTCCTATTTCATTTCAAAGGAAATTTAGACTTTACAGTTTGGGTACGTCTTAAAACTTTGAAAATAAGGAAAAGTGATATAGGAGTTTTGTTTTACAATGGCTCAGAGCTGTATTATTTTAAAAGTACAGCAGAACAAGAGTTGGCTTTTGACAGTCCAGCACAATCTTAATTCTATCCTAATGTCCTTCAACAAACATGGTAGCCTTTACCTAGTAGTTCGGACTTGCTCCATCTAAGCAAAAATAAGACTTACACATTAAATAGCTTACTCCTAAGGCACAACGGGAATGTGGCAAATCTAATATTATCTACTGTGGGTACTGCAGAAACTTATTTAAAATGCAAAAAGCCACTTATTTTAAATGGTCAGTTTTAGCCAACTTCAGCTTGCACAGGCATCTGTAGACTCATCTATGTAATGCCGCTCTCTGGTTTAGCATTACATGTGAGCCAGACCGTAACCTGTCTGATTTTTGAATTACTGTTTTGAATAAGAGAGGCTGGAGTCCATAAGTGTCCTGAGTTATGTGCAGTCTAGGGGGTGGCACATCCCCAAGCATACCATTTTAACACGTTCTTGGGAACAATTTTTTTTTTTTGGGGGGGTTGTAAGGTGGAAAATAGTGATGCACAAATCAATGTCTAGAATCCCAGTTGTAGTTGTTACTAGAAGTTCTCACTACCAGCTGGTAGTGGTTCTTATTTGCACCAAAGCGTACACTTAATTTTAGCACTATTTGTTGATCAACCGTCCAGCATAAGAACTGACATGCCAAAGAACTGTGGTTTAAAGTAGCTTTCTCATAAAAGTTGCTGTACTGGTGACTACTTTCTCAAAAATCCCTGGGAACAACTAGAGGAAGAAACAGCAAGCTCTTAGATAATTTGTTTGAATGCTAAATATTAACATCGTAATATTATGAAATTATGTACTACTCGTTGACAATAATCTGAATGCTATTTAGGATTAAAAGTGCCAGCCCACAGGTTTAATTATTTCTTAGACTGGCCCTAATGTGACAGTTTAATTTTTGCAGTTACTAGTACAAGCCCAATAAACTGCAGAAATATATACGAGTATGGATAAATGCCAGCCCAAAATTTCCCTCCCTGCTGCCTTTGCCCCATTTTCTCTCACCCAATGCCAGCACTGTTGCTTGTGGCCACACAGCAGAAGTACTGCCTTGGAAGGACCCTCCCCCATTTTTTTAAAAAAATCATGTGCTTACAGACCTATTAAAGCATGTCTGTTTGTTCCTTTTGTGGGGGATGTATGTTGCTTTGTAGGCAATGTAAACCGGTGCTGTCAAAAGACAGCCAGGAAGGGTTGGCTTAGTTCACCAGCTACTAAAAGGACTGGTTTACCTCTTATCTTGCCTCTTGACAAGTCAACATAAATTTAAGCTGTTTTTCAAAAAAGCAGCAAGAACAAGTATGTTGAAGCAGCTACAGCCAGCCCAGGTTCTGATATTATCCCAATGTGCTTCCTTATATCCCATCATGTGCTACAGGTACACTTTTAAAAAATATGAAGGTGGTCCTTAAGTATTGGAAGAGAAAGTTCTCTACCACCCCAATTATACAACTTATTTCATCCATTTTCATTATAGAAAGTAGAATCCTCCCTGTTCCCCACATTTGTAGTAGCAGTGTTTACCCCTTCTAATCTCCATAAGGCTAACATGTTGTAACCTGCCCTGCGACCTTAGGGTGGCGAACAAATGAATGAATAACAGCATCAGAGGGCCTACTATGAACAAAATACTACGTAGACATTGCTCATGTATAGGAATTCCTTTTAATCTTATCTACAGAGTATTGCATGATTATGAAAATGGGCCGCTGTGCCCATGCTAGGATGCAGAGTGGTACTTGCAGGCTCTCACTCACGATGTAACCACTAAGTCTAGATAATAGGCATAAGCCTGAGTTTAAAGGGGGGGAATATGAGGAAAAGGAAAAATCTCTGTTGCACCATAATTTAGGTGTCCAACATTTTAATTAGTTAGATTGCAAATATTACAAGTGGGCCAGAAGAATGTTCTGAAGCACTTTGTTACTCTTACTATGAAGTGGCTGTAAGTCTGGCTGCGGACGGTGTGGGAAACTGACTGACTGTTGCTCTGAGCAACTAGGAATACAAATGCAATATAACAAACCAGTATGAACAACAGCTAATTGAAGCCTCTCCATTTCTCATTTAATTTATCCATTTGTTTCCAGTTCTCATGTTGTTTCTGTCTACAGTGGCATCTTAACAATAAAATAAGAAAAAACAAATCCACCAGAATGCAAAACAACAATAAAAAAGATCTTATAAGCACAGGAAGACTTCGATTCTGTTTATCTAATAATCTAGTCAAGTAAATGCTTTGGAACAAGAACTGTAAGTTGCACAATGAGTGGGATTCTTTCCACTTGTGCAGTGGGGTTTCCTGACAACAACACCCCCGCCCCGCAAAAGTGACAACCTCCCAAACAACAAAAGGGGAATAATTCTGTCTAGCAAGCTGCAAGGCTTGTGTAGACAGAACATATGTAAGCACAACATTGATTTCCACCCAGTTTTTACAGTGACATCCTATAAACATCTCTCCTCAGAAATAAGGTTTATTGAGTTTCACAGAGCTGACTATTTAATAACAATAATTTTATTATTTGTACCCAGTCCATCTGACTGGGTTGCTGCTTCCAACAAGTATAAAAGTATAATAAAACATCAAACATTAAAATCTTCCCTATAAAGGGCTGCCTTCAGATGTCTTCTAAAAGTCATATAGTTCTTTATCTCCTTGACATCTGATGGGAGGGCGTTCCACAAGGTGGGTGCCACCACCGAGAAGGCCCTCTGCCTGGTTCCCTGTAACGTCACTTTTCACAGAGCTAGATCTCAGTGTCTGGGCTGAATGATAGGGGTGGAGATGCTCCTTCAAGTATACAGGGCTGAGGCCATTTAGGGCCTTAAAGGTCAGCACCAACACTTTGAATTGTGCTTGGAAATGTACCAGCAGCCCGTGTAGATCCTTTAGGACCTGTGTTGTATGGTCCCAGCTGCTACTCCCAGTCACCAATCTAGCTGCCACATTCTGAATTAGTTGTAGTTTCCAAGTCACCCTCAAAGGTATCCCCATGTAGAGCACATTGCAGTAGTCCAAGCAGGAGATGACCAACAGATGTACCACTCTGGCGAGGCAGTGTGTAGGCAAGTAGGGTCTCGGCCGGTGTACCAACAGATGGTAGGCAGCTGCCCTGGATACAGAATTAACTTGTGCCTCCATGGATAGCTGTGAGTCCAAAATGACCCCCCAGGCTGTGCACCTGGTCCTTCAGGGGCAGTTTCCCCATTCAGGACCAGGGAATCCCCCCCACATGCTTACCCTGCCCCCCCAAAAAACAGGACTTCTGTCTTGTCAGGATTCAACCTCAATCCATTAGCCACCATTCATCCTCTGACTGCTTTCAGGCACTCACCGTCCTCACTGGTTGCAGTTTAAATGAGAGGCGTTTGATGTTAACTGTCTTGGCTAGAAAGTTTAATAATATAACAATAAAATTATTTTTAAAAATTGGTTACATCACTGTTTCAACTATCCTTATGTTTACCTTGTTCACATTCAACAGAGGGTACTAACAAATAGTGGACCTGGAACATCTGAGAACAACTGAACATTATATTACCAAGAGCCACATCACAGGCAGCATTTTGCAGATCACATACAACCAATGAAGATGACTGCCTATATACAGCGGACAAAGAATACTGCAGATGGTAGATTTTGTTAAACATAAATTAAGTTAGTGAGTGTTTGGCAAATTTCGAGTTTAAAGAATAAAAAGATGATTTGAAAGATCCAGTTTGTATTTAATGGATCTGAATACAGAAAATATAAAAGCTTCTAAAAGTTAAGCCTGTCCCTAGATATTTGTTGGCTGGCCACAAGTTCTGACCTTATATGAAGTTAGAATAATCCAGTGCTGCCTGAGAGACACTATAATCCTATTAAGGAGTAAGAGAATTTCCCCTCAAATGGACAAAAACTATCAAGGAAAGGAATAGTACAGACATGCAGAACTGAAGGGAAGTTTGTCAGTTCCTTTGACAAGAATATTCAGCAGTAACAGGTAACACTGCCAAATTTGGAGGGAAAAGATTTCTGCTCCAGGAGAAAAATCCAGGTTTGCAGAATAGTGGCTTCTTTCTCCGAATACTGAGACACAAAGAAAGCTTCATGAGAATTAATGTGAAGTAATTTCAAATATCTTAGGTGTCCTATTCAGTGCTTTAAAAAAAGGCGTATTTTAAAAATCTAGCATCTATAATCATGGTTCATCTGAGAAATTCTGAAACATTAAGTCAATGCTGAGTTGGTGAAAAAAGAATACCGGATAGACGAGCTTGCAGCAAATGCCAGTTTAAAACCACTGCACTGTTGCCATTGCATGCACCACGTGGTTTTCAGCTAAATCAGCAGCACTTTTTAAAAAAGTGACAAAATCAGCAACTGTGTACTAGAAATCTCTGGAAACAGTCTGAAGTGCTTTTGCAGCGCTTCGACCTATAAAGATTAAGTCGAAATGAACGATATAAGAGTATTTCGCAATGTTACATCTTGCGCACGCATTCTTACCACAGACAACCATCCTCAATTTGGTTTATGAGAAAAAGCAGCCTCTGTTAAGTTCAGGAAGCTAACTATGAGAAAGACATCAGAACTAGTGGCTCAAACTTCAGGCACAACACCATAAGTCAGATTAAATAAAATTTATATAAGGGCACAAGCACCTGCAAAACAACAACAACAACACACCGAAAATATAACAAAAGCCCTCTGCTCTTTTTTAAAGTTATTGATCCCAGTGCAACCTGAGGGGGAAACAAAACTGCTATGAACAAAAAAAGCAGTTTGTTTTTACTTTTGTTTGTTTTTTTAAGTTGCACTTGAGTACATATTTAATCTTCTCCGACCTATCTTCCCCCTCACCTGGAGCCCGATCCTTTTTTTCTTTTGCCTCACCTCCATGGAAGAAAAGATCTCTTTCTGTGCCCCTCAACCCCCCCCAAAAAACCCACCGTGCGCCCCTTTTTGGGACTTACCTTTGCAGAACCTCCTGGGGCGTCCAAAACTTCCGAGATGGCGATGGAGAAGGATGGAGAAGATGGCGATGCACCTGCCCCTGTTTTTTTTTTAATTTAAAACACACAAATTCATAAAAATAAAGGGGGGGGGAACAAAACCTTAAAACGCTGCCCACCCCCTTTTCCTATTTTCTTCGGAGGGAAACCCACCATCCCGGCGATATTTGGCCTCGCCTTTCCCAAACGTTGCATTGATCGAGCCTTTGCAAAATGTTGCATTTTCTCCACCCCCCCACCCCCCAAAAAAGAAGGGGAACCCCGAGCACCCCATCCTTCTCCCCCCTGTTCCTGACCTCCCCTCTTTCCTCTCTCTGTCTGTCCTGCGACCCTCCCAAGATGGTAGGGAAGTTGTCGTTTTGGCCGGGCAGAGGAACCTCTCTCTCTCTGGTGTTATGTCCTCTCAGTGCCTGTAGTGGTGCTGTAGGAGGGCTGCAAAGCGCTCTTTTTTTCCTCCTTTCTCGAGAGCAGCCCCAGCAGCCCTGCCTTCTTTGCTGGAGAATATATTCAGGGAATTTCCACCCCCCCCGCCACCTCCACCCCCAACTTCATAATCACCTACCCTCTCCGAGCACTTTCGTAAGCGTTTGTTTGTTTGTTTTATTTTATTATTTTGCTTTTTTTAAAAAAAATTTTTTTTATTTAAATCATCCTCATAATAAAAGAGCTCCCGTTCTAAGCCTAAAAAGAAAAAAAAAGAAAAAGAAAAAGCAGGGATCTTTCTCCTCAGAGCCAGGGGGGCAGCAGCAAACCAAGCAGCGAAGCTTCCTCAGCGCTTCAAGCAGCTCCGAGACCCATTTCCCCGCTCCCTCCGCTGGGGAGGAAACTCTGCTCTGCCGGCCCAACAGAGGGGGAGAAAAAGGGGGGAGAGACGAGAGAGCCGAGAAGAGGAGGGAGGAGAAAAAAAAAAAGGGCCAGCTGGAAAGGTAAGCCAGGCCCGGCCTGCATCCCCGGGCTCGCCTAAGGCGGCAGGCGGCGCCGCGCGCGCGGGGACAGCCGCCGGGTGGGCTACGCGAGGCCGGGGATGCGCGTGGGAGAGCCGGGCCGCGCGGGTTTCGAAAGGGGGGTGGGTGGAAACGGGGGTTCCGGGACCCGCGGGTGGCGGGCCCGTCTGGGAACCGAGGGAAAGGGGCGCCGGTGGATGGAGGGAGGGGAGCCCGGCCGAGGCGGGAGAGAGACGGGCCTTGGGGCCTAGCGGCTCCCCGCCCCCCGCGACGGGGCCCGGCCTAGCGCCGGACAGGCCCCGGGCGCCGGGTTAGGCCTCCCGAGAGGGGGTTTCGGAAGGTGGCGGGGAAGGCGCTTCGGCCAGGGAGCTCCGGAGCCCGGCGGGGGGTTAGGCGGCGGGAGGCCGGCGGACCGCGGAGCAGAGACTCCGGGGCGCGATGGTGGTGGAGGGGGGGCGGCGAGAGAGGGGGAAGCGGGTTATTTGCTATTATTTCCCACTACTGTTTCACTCCCGAGTTTGGGGGCGCGCTTCGCCCCCTTTAGACCCGGGGGGGGAGTGGGGGGTCCCGGGGAAGCGCGTCCGCCGGGATCTCCCCCCCCCGCGCCTCCTCCGGCCTTTTAAAGTTTTGCTTTTTGGACATCGCCGAGCCCCCCTCCAGCACCACCTCGGACCCTTCCTTCCTCGTTCCACAATTTGGGGTTTTAATGCGACCTGAGATGAGTGCAAGAACATTTTGGCGCTCCCTCCTGAATTGCATTGGGAAAGATGTGGCTGGAGGGGGGGGAAGAGAAGCGTTTCCCCCTTTTCCAAACGCTGCTTTGCAAGCCCACCTTTTCCTCCTCC